>NC_061062.1:5978659-6278659 GCF_021917145.1 Hypomesus transpacificus
AGCCCCAACAGTAGACCTTCACCCCAACCCTCCCTCCTGCTCCCACACTAACCCTGGTCTTGTCTCGGTCCACAGTGTTCACGCTCTGCTTTCCTGTGGTGTTCTTCGTGGGGCTGCTGCCGCAGGTCAACACCTTCCTCATGTACCTGTTTGAGCAGCTGGACATCCACGTGTTTGGGGGAAACGGTTAGTCCTCTCAGCTGCGGGCCTGTCTGACCTCCGGGAGAGCAGGCGAGGACGCGCTCACACGGTTAGACGTGTGGGAGTCAGCCCGGGGCAAAGTGCTGGTCATCTCTGCACCAGCTGCCCAGCTTGAGAGGCTGCGCTGTCTGCTGACCTTGCTCTCCTGTCAGTCTGCCTCCTAGTCTGTCTGTCTGTCTGCCTTCTATCCTGTCTGTCTGCCTTCTACCCTGTCTGTCTGCCTTCTACCCTGTCTGTCTGCCTTCTATCCTGTCTGTCTGCCTTCTATCCTGTCTGTCTGCCTTCTATCCTGTCTTTCGGCCTTCTATCCTGTCTTTCTATCCTGTCTGTCTGCCTTTTATTCTGTCTTTCTATCCTGTCTGTCTGCCTTTTATTCTGTCTTTCTAGCCTGTCTGTCTGCCTTCTTTCCTGTCTGTCTGCCTTCTATCCTGTCTTTCTATCCTGTCTGTCTGCCTTCTTTCCTGTCTGTCTGCTTTCTATCCTGTCTTTCTATCCTGTCTGTCTGCCTGCCTTCCATTTAGTCTCTGTCTGTCGGCCTTCTATATCTGTCTGCCTTCCATCCTGTTTGTCTGCACCCCCCCCCCCTTCTGTCTCCTCCCCCCCTTCAGTCTGTCTGCTAACCTGACTATCTGCTGATCCGTCTATCTGCTCCCCAGCCTCCACCAGTCTCCTGTCAGCTCTCTACAGCGTGCTCCGCAGTGGCGTAACCGTGGCGCTGCTGTACGGCCTTTGCTACGGAGCCCTGAAGGTGACCTCCACCCTCCCATCTGACCAGACACTTCCCATTGTATTCATTGAGCAGGCCCCTTTATCCAAAGAGACATACAAGGAGTGCATGTGGAAAGCACCGCGGAAAATCAAGGATTAGATGTTCGAACAGTATTCATATTTTGGTGGCTAGTCAGGGAACGGTTTGGGTTTTCAGCCAAGTGCATCCGGATGTTTCGTTTTGGTTTTCATTTAGGTGCATCACTAGTTTGTTTTCATGTGCCACAAAGTGAAAATAGTTGTGTCCCTGTGTGTTTGCGTGTGACTGTCTGTACCTGCGTGCGTGGCTGTGTCCGTGTGTGTCCGTGTGTGTGTGTGTCCCTCCAGGAGACATGGGAGCCCCAGCACATCCCGGTGTTGTTCTCGGTGTTCTGCGGCCTCCTGGTGGCCGTCTCCTATCACCTCAGCCGCCAAAGCAGCGACCCCTCCGTCCTCATGTGAGCGCCTGCCCGTTACCGTGGTGATAAGTAGACGTAAACACAACAGCGCTGGTCGGGCCCCTCAAGAGCTGAATCAGCCTGTTGCTGAATGTCTCGACTTAACGGAACATTCTAGATCGTCCGTTGGTGCTGTTCACGGTCGATCCTCTGGGATCAACATGTCCCTGAACACTGTGATAGTCGGTTATAGTATCATGGCCTCTCCTCTCCTCCCAGCTCACTGGTGCAGTCCAAGATTCTCCCCAACCTGAAAGACAAGAACCCGGAAGACCCTCTATCTGAGGTCCAGGACCCTCTTCCAGAGAAGCTGAAGGCCTCGCTGGTGAGTTAACCATCTAACAGGAGACCTCGGGTCCAGACTCTTTCTCTGATGCTGTGGTCCATCCTCCACCCGCCAGGCCTCCTCCTAACATGACGTCTCCCCCCCCCCAACAGAACGAGCGTCTCCAGTCAGACCTGATTGTGTGCGTGGTCATCGCTGTGCTCTACTTTGCCATCCATGTCAGCACAGTGTTCATAGCGCTGCAGGTAATAGCAACACGGTACACGAGCAGACCGCTCAGCGTGGACCTGGTCCCCTGTGGTTCCTGATGGAGTGACTGCTCTCTCCCCCCCCCCCCCCCCCAGCCTTTCCTCAGCTACGTCCTCTACGGCCTACTGGGGGCTGTGGGCCTCCTCACTCACTACCTGCTGCCACAGGCCCGCAAGCAGCTGCCCTGGTACTGCTTCTCACACCCCCTGCTCAAAACCAAGGAGTACTACCAGTTCGAGGTCAGGGGTGAGTCCCCCAAGCACACCAGGCGGTTCCTAAAATAGAATCTTCGAATGGAGTTTCATACTATAGAATCTTGTAAGCATCCTTATCAGGCCAGTGCCTAAACCCTCTCTTCCTCACTCCCTGCCTCAATCCCTCCCTCCAACCCTCTCACTCTTTCTCCCATCCCTCCCGCCCTCCCTCCCTCCCTCCCAGGTGCAGCCCATGTGATGTGGTTTGAGAAGCTGCAGGTGTGGCTGCTGTTCCTGGAGAAGAACGTCCTGTACCCCCTGGTCATCCTGAACGAGCTGAGCGGCAGTGCCCAGGAGCTGGCCAGCCCTCGCAAGCTGGACACTGAGTGAGTCCTGCTGCTGCCCCCTGCTGCTTCCTGAACACCTCACTTCCTGGTTCTAGTGATACTGCTTTAGTTGTTGATGGAGCCAGTAGTTTGGCAGGCATTCAGTCAACCTAAACTGGGTAGAAGCCACAATCTAATGTTGAGTGTTTCATTTATGATGGTATCCAGAACAATTCAGTCCTACATTCAACACAAACCCACAAAACATTTAACTGCTTTTTCTTTTGCGAGTTCACTTGTTAATTCATGATCTCTTCTAGTTTATAAAACTCCAATTTTTATTTGATACAATTCTGATTCAATCTCATGATTTCTTGTATGAACCCTGTGGGAACCTTGTATGAACCCTGTGTTGTCTCATATGAACCATTTCTGGTCTTGCATAAACCCTGTATGACCCCTGTGTGACCCCTGTGTGACCCCCCCTCAGGGTGGGAGCTCTGATGATCACCGTGGCGGGGCTGAAGCTGCTGCGGTCGTCCTACAGCAGCCCCACCTACCAGTACGTGACCGTCCTCTTCACTGTCCTCTTCTTCACCTTCGACTACCGCCACCTCTCCGAGACCCTGCTGCTGGACCTCTTCCTCATGTCTGTCGTCTTCAGCAAGGTCAGAGGTCATGCGCGTCGGGTTAATCCTTCACCGCTTCCCGAAAAGGGGGCGGGTTTAAAACGCCATCCCTTCTCCTTGGCCACACTGTGTTCACTGTACTGTCATTTACAGGTCATAGAGAGGTCACAGGTCTTGTAGACGTCCCAGGTCTTATACAGGTTCCAGGTCATAGAGAGGTCATACAGAGGTTCATCCTCCTTCTTCTGGTCTTTGTTCTCTGCAGCTAGAAGAGTTAGCATCGGCTGTAGCTGTAGGAGTTCATATTGATGTCCCGGGTCACAGAGAGGTCACAGGGTCACACAGAGGGCCCAGTTCTCATGGTCCTTGTCTTTGTCCTCTGCAGCTGTGGGAGCTGTTCTACAAGCTGCGTTTTGTCTACACCTACATCGCTCCCTGGCAGATCACCTGGGGCTCCGCCTTCCACGCCTTCGCCCAGCCCTTCGCCGTGCCTCGTATCCTCGCTCCTCGCTGAAATACTCGGTGGTTTGTGTGTCACGGAAATAGTTTTCAAATGATTCGCCAAATGGCTTCTGTGGGGACTGAATGGGATGTGTCACATGTGACTTGAAGATCCTTGACTCAGCGTCCCGTCCCAGACTCTGCCATGCTGTTCGTTCAGGCCCTGGTGTCTGCGGTGTTCTCCACGCCTCTCAACCCCTTCCTGGGCAGTGCCATCTTCATCACCTCCTACGTCCGCCCCGTCAAGTTCTGGGAGAGGGACTACAAGTACGATCTCCTGTCTCGTCACGGGTGCTCCCTTCAGGGGGCGGGTGTCTGTCAGTGTTTCTGATGTGTTTCTGATGTGACCGTTTGCCGTTTCAGCACCAAGAGAGTCGACCACTCCAACACTCGCCTGGCCTCCCAGCTGGATCGCAACCCAGGTTGGGGGCAAGATAACCCTCTCACATCATCATCCCAGACTGTTAAATGGGCTCCTTTATTCCAGAGGTCTTCAACCCTGGTCCTCAGAGACCCCCTTGCCCTACATGTTTTAGATGTTTCCCTGCGCCAACACACCTGATTCAAATGAATGGGTCTTTCTCTAAGCCTGATAATGAGCATGCATTTGAATCAGGTGTGTTGGAGCAGGGAAACATCTAATACATGTAGGGCAGGGGGGTCCCTGAGGACCAGGGTTGAAGACCTCTCCCTTATTCAAACAAACAAACTCCCACTTTCCAGATGCAATGGCCCCCTTTTTATGAAGCTTCCTTTCCGCCCTCCTCCCCCCAGGCTCTGACGACAACAACCTGAACTCCATCTTCTACGAGCACCTGACGCGCTCGCTGCAGCACAGCCTGAGCGGGGACCTGCTGCTGGGCCGCTGGGGGAACTACACCACCGGGGACTGCTTCATCCTGGCCTCCGACTACCTCAACGCCCTGGTGCACATCATCGAGACGGGCAACGGCCTGGTCACCTTCCAGCTCCGAGGCCTGGAGTTCAGGGGTAAGGGGGGGGGGGGGGGGGGGGGGGGGGGGGTGAGGGAGGGAGGGAGGGAGGGAAGATTGACTGCTTAATAAACGACAATCTAATGAAGAACTGGTTGGTGGCTGACTGATTAGTGACTAGCTACTTAATCATTCTCACAGCTGTCTCTGAGTGGAGGTGACCAATGTTTTTCTGGGCCCTGCCAGGTACGTACTGCCAGCAGAGGGAGGTGGAGGCCATCACGGAGGGCGTGGAGGAGGACGAGGCGTGCTGTTGCTGTGAGCCCGGCCACATGCCCCACCTGCTGTCCTTCAACGCGGCCTTCGGCCAGCGCTGGCTGGCCTGGGAGGTCCTGGTCACCAAGTACGTCCTGGAAGGATACAGCATCACAGACAACAGCGCCGCCTCAATGCTCCAGGTGTTCGACCTGCGACGCATCCTCACCACCTACTACGTCAAGGTGAGTTGTCACTCTCTCGTGCAGTGATTCTTAAACATGTCCTCAGGGACCCCCTGTCCTGCCTGTTTTAGATGTTTCCCTGCTCCAACACATCTGATTCAAATGAATGGGTCGTTATCTAGCTCTATAGAAGCCTGACATACAAACATGCATTTTAATCAGGAGTGATGGAGCAGGGAAACATCTAAAACAGGCAG
Organism: Hypomesus transpacificus; assembly: GCF_021917145.1. Lineage (NCBI taxonomy): Eukaryota > Metazoa > Chordata > Actinopteri > Osmeriformes > Osmeridae > Hypomesus > Hypomesus transpacificus. Next base: position 5,983,880 of record NC_061062.1, read on the forward strand.
GACAGGGGGTACTTGAGGACCAGGGTTGAGAATCACTGCTCTAGTGCACCTGTCACACCTGTCACACCTGTCACACCTGTCACACCTGTCACACCTGTCACACCTGTCACACCTGTCACACCTGTACTGTATACCTCTACCTGCATCATCACCACGCTGTTCTTCTCTTGTGCTCAGGGCATCATATACTACGTGCTGGCGTCACCCAGGCTGGAGGACTGGCTGGCCAACGAGAGTGTGAGGGAGGGCCTGCGGGGCTGCGGAGAGCGCAACTACGTGGACCTGGACCCCACCTTCAACCCCAACATCGACGAGGACTACGACCACCGGCTGGCAGGCATCTCCAGGGACAGCTTCTGTGTGGTGTACCTCGCCTGGATCCAGTACTGCAACTCAAGGAGAGCCAAGGTTTGATATCTGGGGTCGCGACACTTTAATATCATCGATCAGAAGTGGTTCATCACGTTAGGTTTGAGGAGATCTGAGGGGGATCCAATGCGTTTTAAGACCCGGAGCTCTCTCACTTTCCTTCTCCCTCTTCTCTCTCCCATCTTGGGCCCTCCCCCCTCGTGTCTCCAGCCGCTGGACAGTGAGAAGGACTCATCTCTGGTGCTGCTGTGCTTCGGTCTCTGTGTGCTGGGCAGGAGGGCCCTGGGAACCGCAGCCCACCACATGTCCAGGTACCCACACTCACGCCTGCACCCACTGTCCTGTCACACAAACACGCACACTCAGCGGTCAGACAACAGACACCAGGTAATCCCCTCCTCTAAGGAAGTCATTGCATAAAAAAAACCTTTGGTTGTGTTGGTTAGTGTTGTTTTGAGGGTTCATTGCGTAAATGATGCGTTATTTCCCTTTCTTTAGCATCCTCTTCTCTCCCTCTCTCCCCACTCAGTAACTTGGAGTCCTTCCTGTACGGCCTGCATGCGCTCTTCAAGGGAGACTTCCGCATCTCCTCGGTGAGGGACGAGTGGATCTTTGCAGATATGGAACTCCTGAGGAAGGTGGTGGTTCCTGGGATCCGCATGTCCCTCAAGCTGCACCAGGTGAGCTCCTCCCCTCCACCGCTGAAGAGGCGACCCGCTTCTGAAGGCTTGTAGTTTAGGAGAACCCACTTCTGTGCACCCGTCCTGGATTTAAATCCCACTTCTGAATGTATATCAGGCCTGATGTATGAAGCCATTCCTCCACCGAGCCCCCTTGTCTCCGTGTCTCACCCTCCGGTCTCCCCTCAGGATCACTTCACGTCCCCAGACGAGTACGAGGAGCCGGCGGTGTTGTTCCAGGCCATCACGTCCCACCAGCAGAACCTGGTCATCGCCCACGAGGGCGACCCGGCGTGGCGCAGCGCCGTGCTGTCCAACTCGCCCTCGCTGCTGGCACTGAGACACGTCCTGGACGAGGGCACCAACGAGTACAAGATCATCATGCTCAACAGACGGTTCCTCAGCTTCAGGGTCATCAAGGTGCGCCTCGGAGAGGGGGGAGGAGGTGGGACAGGGAGGGGGGGAGAGGAGGAGGGACAGGGAGGGAGAGAGAGAGACGAACAGTCCACATCAAAAGACAATTCCATTTTAATCTACAGGAGAGGAAGTGAGTGAGAAAGCCAGAGCGAGGAAGAGGGATAGAGAGAGTGAGAAAAAGACAGTGTGAGAGGTCTAGTTTTCCCCTACAGGAGAGTGAGACCAGCCTGGACAGGAGGCCTGGGGACTGACAGAGAGACAGAGAGACCTCTGAAATGGTATGGATGAACAGTGAAGGCAGTGCTAACAGCTAGGTAAAAGTTAAGAGGGCAAAGCTAACAGCTAGGTAACAGTTAAGAGGGCAGAGCTAACAGCTAAGTAATAAATAGGTGGCAGAGCTAACAGCTAGGTAACAGTTAGGGGGAAGAGCTAGCAGCTAGGTAACAGTTGGGGGGAAGAGCTAACAGCTAAATAATAAATAGGTGGCAGAGCTAAAAGCTAAGTAACAGTTAGGGGGAAGAGCTAACAGCTAGGTAACAGTGAGAGGGCAAAGCTAGCAGCTAGGTAACAGTAAGAGGACAGAACTAACAGCTGGGAAACAGTGAAGGAAATGAAATAATGGTGCCTGGACAGTTGATTAAGCCGGTGGATCTCAAATTGTTTCAGTATGTTAACCAGCTTGTGTGTCTGTACGGGTGTGTGTGTCTGTGCGGGTGTGTTTGTAGGTAAATAAGGAGTGTGTGCGGGGGCTGTGGGCGGGCCAGCAGCAGGAGCTGGTGTTTTTGAGGAACAGGAACCCGGAGCGTGGAAGCATCCAGAACGCCAAGCAGGCGCTGCGGAACATGATCAACTCATCGTGCGACCAGCCCATCGGCTACCCCATCTACGTGTCCCCGCTTACCACCTCCTACTGCAACTCTCACCCCCAGCTGGGACATGTGCTGGGGGGGCCCATCAGCGGCGGAAACATCCGGAACTTCATTGTCAACACCTGGCACAGGTCCGGTTCTCTCCCAATTGGTTTAGCATCTGTGGCTCAACGGAATACCTGTCTTATTCCACTGCAATTACATTTGTTTAAGAATTTCATGGAATATATCAACATTATTTATTCTTTTTAATGGGATATAACAATTATTAATATTCATGGTAGACATTGTTTATTAATGTTTATATTGGTGGTCTCAAACAAAACAAAAGTTTGGCTTTTTGAATTCATTAAATGTAATGGAATGGAACAGCAGTTTATTAATTATCACAAAATGGCCGGGTTTCCCAGATTCGTTAAGAAGCTCCTAACGCTAAGATCTTCTTAAGAACGTTCTGAGTGCGTTCGAGAGCGCTCTTAGAACCTGGGAAACCCGGCCATTCATGTCTGTTCATGTTGATGGAACATATCTGAAGTTTGTTCATGTTGTTGTCGTGTAATAGTGGTTGTTCATGTTGATGTAGTGTAATGGTGATTTCTTGCCCCACCAGGCTGCGTAAGGGCTGCGGCGCGGGCTGTAACAGCGGGGGGAACATTGAGGACTCAGAAGCAGGGGGCCTGTCATGCGCCAGCGGGAACGGGACGGGGGTGAGTGACTCCCAGCAGAGCTCCATGTCCCAAGGAGGGGGGTCCGGACCGGCCCCTCCCCTGGCCTACCAGCCACACTCCCTGGGTGAGAACTACACACACACACTCACACAGACGCACACTCAACTACACACACGCTCCTAAACTCCCACACATGCTCATACAAATGCACACATGACCTGGTTCATGCTGAGCAGCACGTCTGTGTTCGATCTGAAGATCTAACAGTGTTAGCTGGGTGATGCTGAGTCTGTGTAAACGTTCCTCAGGCACCAGTCAGAGCTCCCAGTCGGTGCAGTCTGGCCTGGTGCGCCAGTCCCCAGCCCGCGCCTCCGTGGCCAGCCAGTCGTCCTCCTACCGCTACAGCAGCAGCCGCCACTCGTCGCTCCGCACCTCCGCCACGGGCCTGGAGCCCTGCCGGCGCTCCTCCACCAGCCAGCTGTCCCTGCGCACGCTGCCCACCTCCCTGCAGCTGCGCCTGGGCCCCGGCCCCGACCCGGCCGGGCCCTCCGCCTCTCTCTCCAGCCACAGCATCCCGCCCTGCAAGCGCCACACCCTGGTGGGACTGCTGGGGAGCGACGGGCTGGGCAGCGCCGTGGGAGACCCCCTCAGCCAGCACCCCCACCCCCACCAGCACAACCCCACCCTCTCCTCTGTGCGCAGGGAGGATATCTCCTATAGGGTGCAGGTTAGGAAGCCTGGCTCTTCTGATCATCCATTTACTATCTCAGAGCAAGCTTTCATATATATATATATATATATATATATATATATATATATATATATATATATATATATATATATATATATATATATATATATATATATATATTATAATATATAGTAGTATGAAATATATATATATATATATATATATTTCATACTAAGATTTAATATAGAATAACTTTTAGTAATACTCCAGTTATTCCATAATGATTTACACCAGCAGTTTGTGGCAACTAATGCGGACCTGTGTGCCCTTTGTCCCAGATCATGGACGTGAACCAGGTTCTGGAGAACATCAACCTGTCGAAGCGTAAGGAGCTGCAGTGGCCTGACGAAACCATGAGGCTGAGGGCAGGAAGGACCTGCTGGAGGGACTGGAGCCCCCTGGAGGGCATGGAGGGACATGTGAGTACACAGAACCTTCACTTAGCACCAGCATGGCTCTCTCTGGCTTCTTTTCTTGCTCATTCAGCGAAGGCCACGCATACACATTATTTGTGTCCCATTGTATGTGTGTGGTTTCTCTTTCCATATTTCTGTTTTGTTTTTTTCGGTCTTTTGCTCACTCATTTTAGTTTTTTGTACTCTCGTTTTTCTTCTCTCACTCCTTGACTCCATACATCTTTCTTTCTCTTCATATCTGTTTATCATCATGGCTGCCCTCTGCTTGGCTCACCCGCCCTGTCCTAACTTGTCTCTCTCTCGCTCTCTCTCCCTCTTCCCTTCAACCTGGCTCACCCTGTCTGTGCCGCAGGTTATTCACCGGTGGGTGCCTTGCAGCCGGGAACCAGCCGGCCGCTCCCATATCGACAAGACCATCCTGCTGGTCCAGGTGGAAGACAAGCTGGTGCCCATCATTGAGACTGGGGTCATAGAGCTGGGAGCAGAGGTGTGACTCGCCTCATCCTCCAGATTGGAAACTTATCCAGGGCTGCTGGCTGGGAGCAGGACAGCGCCACCTGCAGGCCAGCAGGAAACAGGAGGAGTCCCCCCCTCCTCGTTTCCTGTTTTCAGAGGGGGACAGGAAGCCAGGGAAAAGTGCAAGTAGAGGCAGTCACTCATGAAAAGACAGTCGTTCTACATCTGTCTGCCTTGCTCTGCGTGTCTCGCACAATGCTGCATGACAGCTTACCCTTTTAGGTTGAGCATTGCCACTGGTCAATATTCTTTTCTATGCATTTCTTTTTATCATGTTGACAGATGAACACAGGCATGTGTACACACAGACTTGCAAAATGTTTAATCAAACTCGGAACAAGTTTGATGCCTGATCCTGACAGATCTGAGTGTAAACTGCAAAGATTTTTTTGAGTTTTGTTGTTGTTTTGTCTTGAATTAACTTGCCAAAAAAACCTGGCATTGAGTAATGACCACGGTTCCACATTATGCGAAAGCATTTTCTTTGCTGCCAAGACTTCAGAGGAACTGACAATGTTGTTCAGGGCGTGCTGCTGCTCAACACGTTTCACTCTCATTGTCATTCCTGTTTGTTTAGTTTGGAAATTGCAAGAGTATTTTGCTAAAGAGAAAAAAAACTTGCACTATGATTTTTGTATTTTATTTTACAGTGACGCACTACAATCTTGAGGTAATATCACATTTTATTTATTACAAACTCTGAATGGCCATGGTTACCAATGCCTTGGGAATGAATAAATGCAGTCAATCATTCTGTTATTCAGCCATTTTTGTTTGATCATTTTATGTTTGATAAACTTGAAAAAAGTTTTTACCACATATGATTATATATATATGATTATATATTATATGTCAATGTACAAAAGATTTTGTTTTGAATATTTATTACTGTGAACATGGTATTTACATTTTGTTACATCTTTTTTCATTTATGGGACAAACGTTTAATGTATCACGGACCATCGGTTGAAAACAGGACGCCGAACTTTTGACTTTCCCTATTTAACTTAATTCTTTTCTATATGGAGAAATAAAAAAGCATTTGATTCATCGCTGTTGTTTTTTGTTCACTGTAATTTCCAAACTAACTGGAATTTGTATCTCTACAAGCTTGAGGGCTTTTCTTATCAGTTACAGTTACTGTACAAACATGGTCATGAGAAAGTCCCTGTGCCACAGTCAGCCATTTATCTGCTGAGCATGTGTATGTTTTGAACAATCATTAAGAAAGTCACATGATAAACAGGCGCTGTATCTTGTAACTGGTGCTCAAGCAGAGTACACATTTTTGGGGGGTCTATTTTATATATATATATATATATGTGTGTCTGTATATATATATTTTTTTTAAACATTGTGCTGTGCTTGGGCACCATTTACTATATACAGCGCCTGCATATCATGTGACTTTCTTAATGATTGTTCAAAACCTACACCTCGCTGTTAAAAAGTTAATGACACTAAAGATTTCATTTGAAATAGGCGTACATGTACTGTTGTTTGTTATTGTCGGTAGATAAAACATATTCAAAAGTCCCGTTTCAAGAACACTGGCCTTATTAAAAGGTATGTTTTACATTTTCAATTGAAGCTTTGTTACCGTCTACAAATAGTTGTAGCCTACACATGGGCACCAGTAATCTATTAGAAGGGACAAAGATTTTGGTGGTAAAGCACATGACCAGGCATCATGTGTTTTGTTCAGTCATGTCCCGCCCTCTTGCCAATCTGATTGGCTTTCAAGCAAATCTCAATAAATGTTTACATAAAAGAGCTGGTGGCAAGTTTAGAGACTCATTCCGACAGCAATACAGGATTGAGGTAACTGGTGCTTGAAATTGCAAAAACATAGCGTATCACAAGTGCTGTTGTGGAGATTGTGTCAGATATTTCTGTTATTTACCACAGCGCTGTTTTGCAGCGAATGTTTTCCATGGGATTTCTAGGATTTAACTGGATAGCTAGCTAGTCTAGCTATGCTAACTCTTAATAGCAGTGGCTAGCTAACTGTCCCACAGACTGCCAGCGAAGTCATATGACACTGGAATGTTTACAGCCGCGTGTGCTATTTAACAGGGAGTGCAAATACAATTTAGCTGGTTATTATCAGGTTTGAATTGATAATGCTGTATCTTATGCCAGCGACAAACACAAACATAGCTTTGCATGTATGAAGGAACAGTATGGTTTGATGTCCAGATTAAATTACTTTTCAGGAGGAAGAATGTTGACGTCTACCGTAGCCTTGCTGGGCCTGAGCCTGGCCCTGATGGGCAGTGCCTTTCCAACGCAGGAGCCGGAAAATGGTAAAAACTGGGTGGTGATTGTTGCTGGCTCCAATGGCTGGTACAACTACAGACATCAGGTAAGAATCGATATATCAAAACGGCAAGTTGGAGCGTAAGCACAGTCTAAATTAATCTCACACATTGTCACTATCATATGAGGAATGACAGTATTATAGACTGTTGGTGCTGTCCTGTGTATTTCCTTCAGCTGCCTGTGCTTGAGAGAGTGACTTTCCATGTTATTGATCTCTTGATAGTAGGGACTATACCTATAAGACTATCATGCAGTGTGTATAAACCACCAATCTTTAGAGGATGAACAGTTCTACTGTCTGTAGGTCTGAAACCATGAAACCACACGTTGTTGGTGTAACTCAGTGTGTTTGGACCTTGTTATAACACTGCCTGATACTCTGTGCTCTTCCCTTCAGGCAGATGCTTGCCATGCTTACCAGATAGTCCATAAGAATGGAATCCCCGACGAACAGATCGTGGTGATGATGTACGACGACCTGGCAGATAATGAGGAGTGAGTACAGTTTCGTGTGTCTTGTGTTTCGTTTTTCCTGCTAACTGCTCTTCCCCTGAGGGTGAACTCCAGTTTATGGAGGCTAAGTGTGTTTTTATTGAATGTACTCTGGTGAAGAGTGTTCTGTGTCCCTAGGAGTTAGGAAACCAAGAGGGTTTGCTGTGGTTGTAGGCTCAGGTCCTGTGTGTGAGGACGGTTTGACAGCCAGGCCGTTAACAACCTGGGCTCAGAGAGAAGCTACAGAGACAGTTGGTGGAAGTCACAAGGAACTCATTTAAGCGAACCCTGTACGAATGGGAATTCGGTTGAATTTCAATCAAATCTAGACTTTGTAGAAGATTAGAACGTTTGTCGGAGTTGTTCTGACTTAATAGTGGGCAATTAAGCACTTTAACACTGACTTGCTGTGATTCATTTTGATTGTATTGATTCTATGTAGGTCAGTAGTCTATATTTCCTCGTGTCATTTATGGTATGGTTTTATTGCTTTCCACCAACAATCTGGGTTAAAATTTACCTGTTAATAAAATGTAAAAAGAGGATAGCATGATGGACGTGGCGTCTTGCATGTGGGGGGTCTTGAGATAGGGTAATAAATATGATATAAAACATTTTTGATAGAAGCTAAAACACTGTCAGTCTGCTGAGCTGAAAGTAGTTGATCGTTGTGGTAGATTTGTCTCAACGTGACAGTCCACCTAAAAAGGAAAGGCATAGTCATAAGAAGGTGGTCTGGTCGTAATAAAGGGGTGAGGAAGTGATACTGGCCCACATGCAAGGGAGTCAGCATGGGCGTGACCAGTCACCTGATCATTGATGCTGTAAAGAAGATTGTGTCTGTAAAGGCCTGAATGTGGTTGTCTTGCTGGATCTATGGTGACGAGCAGAATGGAGAGATTTGTGTCAACATGACTTGTTTGTCAGCCTGTCCCCCTCCTCCAGCAGACATGGTGATATTCTTGTTTGTTCCCAGTAATCCCACCCCAGGGGTAGTGATCAACAGGCCCAACGGGACAGACGTGTACAAGGGAGTCCCCAAGGACTACACAGGGGACGTGAGTTCACCTCAACACCTTCTGAAATCACAGTTATTCAGTTAGCAGACAGTCTTAAGTAGGTAGGTTATTGATCCAAAAAGAGAAATTGTGGAATTACAGCAGACCAGACGTAAAACCACGGGGAGAGAACATATACATACAAAACGCATCATCCGATAGTGTTTCACGTTAATCAAGGCTTTCATGTTGAACTGTCTTTTTGTATCCTCATAACCCTGTTTCCTCCTAAAGGCTGTGACACCAGCGAACTTCCTGGCTGTTCTGAAAGGAGACTCTGCTAGTGTCAAGGGCGGTTCTGGCAAGGTGCTTAAGAGGCAAGTAACATGTACAGAATAGAAGGGAGATGTGAACAGTTTAACTGTGCAAATCCATTCAGGGCTACTTGGGGTAAGAAAAGAAAAATGAAACCTCCATTGTTCTGATTTACATTACTTCCTTTTGGCAGCGGTCCCAATGATCATGTGTTTGTGTACTTCACTGATCACGGTGCACCTGGTATTCTGGCCTTCCCCGATGATGATGTAAGCACTTTTTGAACTTCCTGTCCAATTCTGTGTTTGTCCATGACCAGGCCATGGCTGGATGACCCAGTTCTGTCCCATGGTCCACATTACTGGCCACGTCTCTTTTTCTCCCTCTTAAATCTCGAGTTTTGTCATAAAAAGTGAGATTTCAGCTGAGCTAAGGCGAATCTATGCTCTGCAACTCGTGACTCGTTTTTTGGGGGATGTGTCATGAGGCGTCTCTCTGAGTGTTGCTCAAGACCTTGTCAGATCAGCTGACTGTTTGCTTACCTTCACAGCAAGCACATAAACATTGTTTGGAACAGCAATCTAGATATATCCTGATCCTATAGATTGTTTTTTGGGGAAGTTCATGTGTTTTTCTCTCCACAGCTTCATGTTGATGACCTCATGAGTGCCATTACCTACATGCGTGAGAATAAAATGTACCAAAAGGTGCCAGTTATCTCTTTGCAAAACACGTCTTAACTGCTGTCAGGTGACACTATGGTGGAAGGTGAGAGGATGAACAGGTCTAACTGGTTTCTGCTCCTCATGCTCAGATGGTGTTCTACATTGAGGCCTGTGAGTCTGGATCGATGATGAGCAGCCTGCCTGCCGACATAGACGGTGAGTGGCTCTTGACCTTATGACCCCTGGGGCCTGTTCCATAAAGCCTACTTTTTGGGGGGGGGGGACTTGCATGCGGTTTAATATATTCGAGTCAATTGATTTCCCCTACCAATCATATGAGAGGAACGCAGCTACAACTAACGTTACAAGCCTATCAGAAGCAGAGCAGGGCGGGTCCTGGCAACACAGTGTGAATGAGATCCATACGTCACGTTAGCGTTGTCGGTGAAAGCATGGAGCGAATATTCATGAAGCCTGGAGATGATGTCCTACCCATATAGATACATGACTCCAAAATAAATGGCGCTGGGCCTGGACAGAAGAAGGTAGAGACGAAACTAAGAGAACCTGGTGCAGCGGTAAGAAAGTGCTTGCTCGTCATGTCATAGAGCCGCTGCCCGTGCACTCAAACTTACCACAACGTTGCCGGGAGCAACTGTTCCAGCTGACACACTGTTGTCTATGACCGACCATGTGTGTGACTTAAAAATACGTTTACACATTTATTGCGGAACATGACTTGTCATTCACAATTTCTTATCCACTGGTCACCCTGTGTAGAAAACTAGCAGAAGACAAAAACAAGCTGGCTCAGGATGTTTCTTCACTTGAACCCCTGGGGTGGTGACTGGGACTATCCCTCCTCCCGCTGGTCTAGTCTGTGTCTGATGTCGGCAGTTCTGCTGGAGCCCATGTGACACTCACAACCCTGTACCTCACAGATCAAGGTCACGTTGTCATGGTCAGTGCCGGTCCTAGCACATTTGGTGCCCTAGGCGAGGTTTACCTACACCGCCCCCCCCCCCCCCTCCCCTTTTCAACCCCAACATAGACACATGACGTGCTGGGTTGGCGCCCTCTGCTGGTAGTGCATTTGAAACTCAAGGACATCTGGAGGGTTCATTTAAATTGATGCACTTTTGGAAACTGCAGCCCCCCTCTTCATGCCGCCTTAGGCGGCTGTCTATGTCGCCTATAGGAAGGACCGGCACTGGTCATGGTGATGGGGAGATGGAGCAGCTAGGCGATTCTAAGCCACCATGGGTTCACAGTGTCTTGGCCCTCCCGGGCAGCCATCTTCAACCCTTCCTCTGGTCTCCTGTCTGGAGAGGCTACATCAGACAGCTCCACCATAACATACCTGACCCCTGCCCTTGTGTTTTACGCCAACTAAGCATGTTTGTTTTCACTAGCCATGCTAAAGACAACCAGCACTACTTTATCCTGTACATTTTAGATTCATAGAACATATTTAACCGTTGTTGACTCTGCTACTGTAACACTGCAGTTTCCCACCAGCATCATTAAAGTGCTGCACACGGTTCTGTTCTGCTGTACTCAGTTTGAATGGACTCTGTTCACGTCTCGTCTGTCATCTGTGCTCTACAGTGTACGCGACCACTGCAGCCAACTCCCATGAGTCCTCCTACGCCTGCTACTACGATGAGAAGAGGGACACCTACCTGGGAGACTGGTACAGCGTCAACTGGATGGAGGACTCCGACCTGGTGAGCTGTCTCATCCCCCCGTTCACACTGCTGTCTTACCCTCCTGCTGTCTCACCCCCCCTGCTCAAACTGTTTCAGTCAGGATCCACGTTGAAAATGGGAAATCATTTCAGCCCCCCCTCCCCCCCTCCTTTTATATCCCATCATAAGCAAGCCTGTTGCTATAGCACTAGACTTTCTTTCTCTATGCTTCCTGCCGTGTGAGGTTCACATCGCACAGTTTGAGGACTTGCGTCTCCTTGAATGGCTTTTGTTAGTGGTGTACGAGGAAGAGAAGATGCGCGTTCTGCCCGGATCAATCATCTGTTGGGTGTTTGTTTCACAGGAGGACCTGACCAAGGAAACCCTCATGAAGCAGTTTAAGATTGTAAGGAGCCACACCAACACCAGTCACGTCATGCAGTTTGGCAACAAGGTAGGAACTACTGTTCATGAAAAAGAAAATGTATGGAATTGTTCAATACAGTACTTATAAATACAATATTATTGTATTATAATGTTAACCTAAACTTGAAATGTTTATTTGACCTATATCTAATAATGGCATAAATGTTTAACCCCTTTTTCTGTGTTTCCTGTCCAGACCTTGGCCCACATGAAGGTGATGGCGTTCCAGGGGAACCCCAAGGCTGACTCCAGCCCCGCTCCCTCTATGACCCTGCAGCCTGTGGCTGACCCAGACCTGACCCCCAGCCCTGACGTCCCTCTCGCCATCCTCAAGAGGAAGTTCATGTCCACCAATGACATTAATGCTGCCAAGGGATACGCCAAGCAGATTAGCCAACACATCAAGGTAACACGAGAGATGAATTCACGCCTCTATCTTGATATTAAACATGGATGAGCAGAGCAGAGCTTTAGTGATGCTGGGGGAGGGGGTCACAGCAGCTGAACTAGCACGGTCCAGGAGGTCAGTGGAATTGAAGGGATACTAAAAATCGAATGTCCATTAACCTTTTAAGCACGGTCACCCCAGTCTAAGGAGACAAACAGCTGTTCCAGAATGGGGTTGTGATTGGGCCGTTGAAGCAAGGTTACAAAATCGAGTCAAACATTTGCCAATGTCAAACTGATTAACTTTTTATTTACTTTCCAACGTGTGATCGTTGCATCAACTGCAGGCTTTGTATTGGTTAGGTTGTAATCACACATATGAGATTGTATCGCTGCCGCGGCCACTCGAGCATCACATGGATGTGATCGTACACGTTAGCAGCGAGCAGTCCAGACCCTGTCCCCTCCTGTGACACTGTCCGCCCCGCCCTGTGAGCTGGATGTTGGCTTGTGTCCCAGGTGAGGGATGTGCTGGCTGAGACCATGCGGAGGGTGGTGGAGATGGTGGCAGGAGCTCAGGTCCAGAAGGTCCTGAGTGAGCGGCTGGAGTTGACCCAGCACCAGTGCTACAAGGCTGCAGTGCACCACTACAAGACTCACTGCTTCAACTGGCACACCATGGAGGTACACGCCCAAGATTCTAGACGTTTACTCAGATTCCCCCCCCCCCCCCCCCCCCCCCCCCCCCCCCGAGGGACATTCAAAAAGTCCTCTTGACCACACGTTCTAGAATGCTTATCAGCCTTACCTACTTCCTCAGAAATGGAACAGAGTCCCAGTGATTAAACAGAAACCCAGCCAACAATACAGGTTTCACAGGGGGGCAACCACTGGCTTTTTGCATGGGTTTTGGTTCTTATTTACAGTCAATCAAATGCTTTGTTAAACACAACCACCCACAGACATTAGCATACTGTGGACAGCAGTCTTCTTAAAACGGTCATAAAAAGACCCTGTAGGAAAGAGACATGCATACATTCTCCTATATAGAGCTCTGAAACCACTATCACCCCTCTGACATGCATGTTTCCAGTGTATGTTCCTGTTTACGTGGATTCTGTCTGAGTTGGTATCTCGTTGACCTCACATACTGTTTGTGTTTTCCTGTGTTTCAGTACGAGTACGCCCTCAGACATCTGTTTGCCCTGGTGAACCTGTGCGAGGCGGGCCACCCAGCAGACAGGTAAGGACCGGGGCGACCCGCCCACAATCACTTGAGGAAGCCAGCGGCTGCTCGCGGCTTGACCCTCTGCTTCCTCCCTACCCCTCAGGATCCTCAAAGCCATGGACTACGTGTGTTACTTCAGGATGTAGGCGGCGCGTGTGCAAGTGAACACACCGGAGGTGGTCGTCCGTTCGCCGTGTCTGGTCTATGAGGGGCTGAGATGAGCTTCGCTCTGCACTGATGAGGAATCAAGTTGATGATCACAAAGGGTCTTTTTTTATCACACTGCGAATACACTTCCTTTTTTTTCTTCAATGCTTTTTGTTTGATTTTATTGCTCTTTTTAAAACCATTGATGATGATGATGATATATGCACTATGTCGCTGTGAGAGTATCTGAGTTGAATGTTCTGTTCTTGATTTTAAGTCCAAACCTAAGAGAATAATGCTGACAGGCAGCTGGAGGGCTGTGTAGCCCACGGAGCTGTTGTGTGGTGGGGGGCGTACTCACGTGTGACTGGGATGAATGCTACTGACATGTAGACGCAACGTGAAGGTCCATGGGGCAATGATGATGTCGCTGAGATCTGGAAATAAAATCTGCACTCTAAAACGGCTGATAAAATATATTTTTCTTTGTGTGATCTTGTCCTCCTAATTTTGTTATTCTTGTGGACACAGTATGTGTGTGTGTGCAACAAAATTAATTGCATTACTTCATTTTAACTTTTGGGGTTAAAGACTTGTTCAAATGGATGCATACTAACTTACTGTGATATATGTGATACCGTTATAGCGATAGATCATGAAGGCTCTATACCAGCATTGACTGGAATGTACCTGCGCTTCCTAGATAAAAGTACATCGCTTTGGATAACATTATCTGCTTTAAGGACTCAAATGTAAATCAAGTTTATAGTGATGGGTGAAAATTGGAGAAGTCAACTTTAGGGCGACAGACAAAACACGTTACAAAACTGTCCAACACTTCCATCTAGTGGAAAAATAAAGGTAGTCTCACTAATGTTCTGATGTTGACAAATATTTGAAACCCTCAACCTAATTGTGTGTACATGATGTTATAAACTGGGTTGTGGTGAAACAGCTCTCATGGCGTAACGCCCTCCTTCCATCGATGAGGCCTAACCCGGCCCTGATCATAAAACTGGGATTTCTATCACATCGATGTATTTCTATGGCGAGCACCGCCCTTTACGAGGTCTGTCCAATATGATACGTCCCCCCCTCTCACAGCATGCGTCATCATATTTCACCTGCCTATCTCGCAAAGCAGGAAGACAGTACTGTGTGCTATTGACAGATTGTTCCAAATAGATAGAAACGTTCACAGACTATTCTGAAATCGGAAGGAGACATACGGGCCCACAAGCTATTTGTAAGAGCTCGCGCGAGCTAGTTCTATTCCGCCCTTAACCGCGACCAGCTACGCTACATTACAGCAGTCAGAGCAGCTTATCAGTACGGTGGTGTTGGTGGTGCTGTAACGTTGTCAGTCGCTGGCGGCTAACCTGCTGGAAATAGACAGGCTAACTAACGTTAGCCAAGTTAGCTAACTAAGTACTCATAGTACGATTTAGGCAACCCTGTCGAACAATCCGATAGACAACTGAAACAGTTGCTGGACTGGTTAGGGCTTGTTTCGTAGCCGTTCACCATGGGTTCCCGAGCCTCAACGTTACTCAGAGAAGAGGAGATCGAGGAAATCAAGAAAGAAACCGGTTGTAAGTTGTTTTATTACTCAACAACTAACTAGTTGAGTGGCTATTCACTCTAGACAGCTAGTTTTCTTTGCTTGTTAACTCTACTGTTGGGTAGGAAGTGCTAGTGTGTGAAGAGACACACATTTAAGCCCTAACCATGAGGACTTACCGCTACTGTCTGTAGCTGTAGATAACTTGTTTATAGCTGAATGATGGCCTTTCTTCAATCACCAGATATCCTGAAAAAATATGAACTTAACCCGTATTGCCGTATTCCATGTCTATGATAGTAAAGGGCATCATTGGCCAGTAAATAGGGACATTTAATAGCTTATTTGTCAATGACAAAGGTTAGATGATGAATATTTCTTGTTTAGTAAACTTTGGTTACTGATCTTTTGTCCTTATATGTGTATTCCCCACTTCTTTTCTCGCAGTTTCTCACAGTCAGATTACCCGACTGTATAGTCGCTTCACCAGCTTGGATAAAGGTGAAAATGGAACGCTCAGGTACGTCGACACCTTTCAGACATCACTAATATGTTCCCAACATTAAATCTCGGCTAAACACTTGCGTACCACATTTAAAACAGACATACAACACCTTCAGGATAAATTTAGTGTTAAATCCTGAGAAAGTAGATGTTGATTAACGTTATTGTAATTGTCTAAGGTGGTAAGACATCTACTTGAGCTTTGATCAAAATCGTTACCACGTTTGTTCCTGGTAACCAGTTAGCTTACATGACCAATGTGCTCAAAGGAAATTGTCCTTGTTGAACTGTCCTTTTTAAATAATAAAGGATTTACACATAGCAAGGGCTGTATGCAAGGACGTAGCCATGGAGTCAACATTGGGGGGCACGAATTACATTTGTTATGATAATTTCGGACAGCGTGCGTGGTTGCCTGTCGTAATGTAGCACATTTATATTTTTATATCAATATATTGGGGGGGACATTTTGACCAGATTTGAATTATGATTACGGCCTTGGCTGTTTGTACTTTGTCCTTGCACAAGGCATTATGTTTTGGGATATACAGAAGGAAACTGTCCCTTATACTCAAGGTGACATTTCTTAATCATTCATCAGTTGACACAACACTGTACCCATGTCTCTAGGGCTTAATGTCTCACCCAGCACTGTTCCCTGTGAAAGGGAACATCCCTGTCCCAACTCTAAACACATAAATAACACCCTCACACAATTAAACTCTGTTGTTCTTCACACAGGTCATGAATCTGTTTTCACAATGGTCAATATAAATCAAATAAAGACATCATGTAAACATCTGGTGTCTGACAAGTTATCAGAGAAGTTATCTAGTCTAGGATCTGTAGAGAGTCAGTCACAATGGGGGACTGGGTAGCTTGTAGACATAGTTCAAAGTTCTGATCTCCAGCATTTACCCTCCCCAACTCTTTATCTACAGCCGGGAAGATTTCCAAAGAATCCCTGAACTGGCGATAAACCCTCTTGGAGACAGAATCATCAATGCCTTCTTCCCAGAAGGGTAAGTCCTGTCCTTCACAATTCCTCTCGATGAACTTTGGGCTGGTACCTAACGAATGGCACTTTTTGACAACCACCAAATCGTGTAACGGTGATATGTTACGAGAAGTATTTTTGCTTGTATTTGTCTGTAGGCTGTGTTTTGTTACACGCTTAACAGTTCTAAGCTTGTTTTTTGACAGAAAGATTTAGATATATCATTACCTCCCCAAAAAGCTCTGTGTGGAGGCGTCTTATATTTAGCTGTGGCTTTTAATGGTTTCTGGTTTGTCCGTGCCTCTGTGGTGTGGTTTGGAACAGCTCGTGGGGGGACCCCAGGAATGAGGGATGTGGTTAACCTTTCTATGGGCAGCAGAAGTAGTCAGAGTTCATAGGTATATCATTAAGCTACACCTGTACTGTTTGTTTTTCAATGCGTCATCCGACATTGCAGAGTGAAGCCAGTTACTTAGTTCTCGTTTCCCCGCTCCCACTGAGTGCTATCCAAGTTGAACAATTGTAAATAATCCACACCAAAATGATAGATGAAAATGGAGATGGCTTACTCTGAGTAAAGCCATGGTAAATGAAAAATCCTGCCAATTGTGGTCCTTCAGTCTTGTGTGCTCTGAAAGGGTTTGTTACATACATTTACATAACATTTAGTCATTTAGCAGACACTTTTATCCAGAGCGACTCACAGTAAGTACAGGGACATTCTCCCTGAGGCAAGAAGGGTGAAGTGCCTTGCCCAAGGACACATGTGGCCGGGAATCGAACTGGCAACCTTCAGATTACTAGCCCGATGCCCTACCCGCTCAGCCACCTTACTCCCTGTTAAATGGTCTGCATTTTGTTTTCATGCATGCAGGGAGGATCAGGTGAACTTCCGTGGATTCATGCGAACGCTGGCCCACTTCCGTCCGATCGAGGACAACGAAAAGAACAAGGACCCCACGGCCAACGAGCCCCTGAACAGCAGGACCAACAAGCTCCTGTGTGAGTCTGGAGGCCGCGACCAGGGTGTCCAAGCCCGGCCCAATCACCAGCTGCTCTCAGACAGGGCCCGGGATTCCCTTGGCTCGTTGATAGGAGAGCTTATATCATACAGAGATCGAAAGATATGGAGTGATTATGTCATATAGACATATAATGATAGAATAGGTAGAATGCTTACATCATGAATGTATGATGAGAATATTAACGAAATATTTTTCTGTCCCCTTCAGTTGCATTCCGGTTGTACGACCTGGACAGGGATGATAAGATCTCACGTGATGAGCTTCTGCAGGTGAGGATTGGGGCTAGTCTGGGTGGGACAGGGTACCTCTAAAATACTGAGTACAGATCTACCCCCGTCGGTTTACACTCTGACCCTACTGCTGGAGAGATACCCTCCTGTCGGTGGACACTCCAACTCTGCCCCTGGAGAGATACCTTCCTGTCGGTTTACACTCCAACCCTGCTCCTGGAGAGATACCCTCCTGTCGGTGTACACTCTGACCCTGCTCCTGGAGAGATACCCTCCTGTCGGTTTACACTCCAACTCTGCCCCTGGAGAGATACCCTCCTGTCGGTGGACACTCCAACCCTGCTCCTGGAGAGATACCCTCCTGTCGGTGTACACTCTGACCCTGCTCCTGGAGAGATACCCTCCTGTCGGTGTACACTCTGACCCTGCTCCTGGAGAGATACCCTCCTGTCGGTGTACACTCTGACCCTGCCCCTGGAGAGATACCCTCCTTGACACGGTTGGACACCTCTGTGTTACAGCTACATGGATTGTGAAAACCTATTTCACACAGAAACTCAAAATCAAGAACCGAGACACACCCTTATCCTGCCTCTCAGTGGAAAACAGAGCGAGCATTGTGCGTTTTGTCATTCAAGTGCTCATTCATGTGTCGTAATCCGAGTCAGGGATTTGTTGAGAGTGA
The DNA here is from genome assembly GCF_021917145.1 of Hypomesus transpacificus. NCBI lineage: Eukaryota > Metazoa > Chordata > Actinopteri > Osmeriformes > Osmeridae > Hypomesus > Hypomesus transpacificus. Next base: position 6,002,236 of record NC_061062.1, read on the forward strand.
GTTAGACTGACATCTGCAGACTAGACTGGGGGGGAACAGGATCGTCAGTGAACTCTGTAAATGTCACAGGAGGCTTCTTTCAGGCTTCCTTCCTCTCTTATGCTCACTGTGTTCTCCATGTTCCGCCCTGGCCCTCCTCCCATGAAACCCATTCAGTGTCTGTGTCCTGTACTTGCCAGAAGCTGAGGGTTGAATGATTTAAGGAGAGCCTGATCTCCTGTTGTGCTCAACACACAGGCAACACAACATTACTGCAGCCCAGCACACAGGCAACACAACATTACTGCAGCCCAGCACACAGGCAACACAACATTACTGCAGCCCAGCACACAGGCAACACAACATTACTGCAGCCCAGCACACAGGCAACACAACATTACTGCAGCCCAACATTTCCCATGCCAGTAGCCTATGGCTTTGATTCTCTCTAATCCTGCATAGTCGTGCTTATCATCTGAAAGGAAAATTCCAAAAAGCATTTCCAGATTGTTGTCCATAAATCATGACTTCTGTAATACTTGTATTTGTAGGATCTTGTGGATTGTCAGTGTTTCTGGAATGTTCTGAGCCTGTGACAGCAAACGTTGGTTTCCACAGGTCCTCAGGATGATGGTCGGGGTGAACATATCAGACGATCAGCTCGGCAGCATCGCTGACAGGACCATCCAGGAGGCGGACCAGAACGGAGACAACTCCATCTCCTTCAACGAGTTCATCAAGGTTCGACTGTTGACCTCCTGCTCAGAACGAGGACGCTAGCTCAACCAGATATCTAGCCGTCTCGCTCGTTGTCTGCCATTTCTTATGAAGCCAGGCCTTTTAGTTGCCTGTGTTCACGTTTGTGTCTGTGCTCGTACTGAGGTTCAAACTTGATATTTTTGGCCTCCTCAGGTGTTGGAGAAGGTGGACGTTGAACAGAAGATGAGCATCAGGTTCCTGCACTAACCTGGATAGCCTCGCGGAAGGACTCTGGGTGCAGAAACATCATGCCAGCTGGTACAAGACCCATCTCGATTGAAACACTCTTACAGGCTGCTGTGGCCCTCCAGACAGCCTCCGCTCTCTGACCAAGCAATAGGTAGATAGCCCTGTCAAGTGTCTCCTTTTGTCTGTCTGCCTTGCACTGCTCTGTCATCAAAGGGAATACTTGCGTGCCTTGTTTTGTCTTGGGTTTTTATGTGCTGTCTTGACGAATATTCCCCCAGAAAAGAAATGTATTTATTTAAGACCGTTCAAGGTCAAATCAGAACTCACACTGTTTAGTACCAAGGCTTTGTGTTAAACGCTTACTCTTTACACTAAATTTATATTTGTTGAGTGTGGTGCCATGGTTAAGTTATGGCTTTGCTGTTGTAATGTATAGGTAGGCAAGGCCAAAAGCTCTCCATTGTTGTGCTATATTAACACTATTCACCATTGTTGAGAACATCCTCCCTTTTTGCATATTTATCTGTGTGAATATGCAGTTATTAAAGGTAAAAGTCAGAAATGTAAATTCCGACTCAACAAAAAGAAGCATTGTATTTTATGCCAACAAGCGTGTCCTCCCCTCACTCAGCATAGGCCTGTTCACACCACCTCTGTCTGCCTCTTGTCCTTGAGTCAGGCCTCTTCCTCTCCAACACCATTCTAACGCTGAACTCTGTTTGGTGCCCCCATCTTGTTTTTCACCCCAAACTGAAGTGCCATGTCCATGACATGTCCATGTCATGTCCATCCTTCAACCTAAATGCAGAAGGGGAACCAAAGTTGTTTGTGTTTCTTGTGTGTTAACCTAGCTACTGCCAATAGACTGTAATCACCCATCTCTTGTGCTCTTCTGTTGGACTGCAACTCGATAGCTTTGTCCCTCAGTCATATGACTGCATGGCACAGAGAGGTGCAGAGAACAATTAAACCACGATCTGTCTCTTTCCAGGATCAATTTAAAACATTTCATTGTGAATAATAAAGATGCATTATATGTGTTTTTGATTTTCTTTGTTAAATGTTTTTATTAATTTACTTATCAGGTTAGTTCCAGGTACTGGTACAACAGGCTGTATTGCATTGGAATATATATTTCTGTGTAGGCCTATGTTCAAAAAAGAATTCCACTGAATGACCAGTGGGGTGTTTTAGCTAAGTGATGTGATTGTGAGTTTGTCTTTAAGATGACAAGAGATATAAGATGAGCTTGCATCTGGATGCTGGATATACAACTGTCTTCTCTCATCAGTTTTAGTAATCGAAAATGTGATTATCAATCCGACATTCAACTGTATAATCATGTGAATTGTCATATGTTATCAAATTAATTGTTGATTTGAATTTAATAAAACTAAGTGCCATGCAAAAATAACTGTTAGTTTAGGTATTTTGAGTCATCAGGAGAACCGGTCTAGTTTGAGACAATTCTGTTTCTATCTGCGTCGTCAATTCTGGGCGGGCATTGAGTGTCGAGTGACAAGGCTGTTCAGGGTTGCCAGGTTTAAAACATGTCAAACTAAATTGTTTCAAATAGTTTGTCTGGACGAGTTTACGTGTATCATCGATTTCTTGTGCACCCTACAGCAGAAGTGTGAAGGGGGTATCATGGTGGGGAGTCGATATTTTACCGAGGAGTCGTGAACATTGTGGATCTTTAGTAAGGGGTTCCCTCACAACCTGGCATAGGCTACACATGGGTCCTTATAATTATGGCGTGAAAATGGCGTAAACATTTTTGCTTGGGTTGGGGGGACAAGTAGTTGGGACATACATTTTATGTCCCCCCTGCCCCTTTGGATATTGGTGATATTAATTGTAGGTTGTAACTGGAATGCTGAATTATATTTTGACGGATCATTACTATTTTATTTGTGTATCAGGCGACAAGCCTCTTTGAGGTGGTCTCGGTAGGAACTCTCTTTGTTTACGACTATGACTGTGAGAACGTTCCTAGGCCTCTTGACCGTCCGACTTGAACAAAGATATTTAAATTAAAAGGATAACAACGGTACATTGCAATTATTTTGCCGTTTCCAGCTGATCAAAGCGTCATTTTGTTCATCGACCCATACCAAGGTCAGTGTCTCCGAGCCATGATGTCTATCTGTCATAAATATTTTCCGCATGGTCTTGAATTTAAAATGAGTCATATTGCTTTGTTGTGCAGGTATGTTGTGGGCTGGTTTCAGAAAACGGACAATCCCGACTCCTCGTGGGTCAGGTTCTGGTCTGTAACGCTCGATATTAAAGCGCTATTGAAGCTTGTGGCCCTCTACCATGGATATCATCACTGAAGCGTCAACTTGTCAGAGTGGGCTGTCCTAAACAACTGCTCTAGAGATCCGCCGAAGATGCAGCCGAAAAAGGATCATCTGCTTTCTCTGAGGCTGGTGTTAATGACACCTGTCCAGTCTGGTTGTAGCTCCAAAATTGTGGGGAGAAAAGTTTCACCCAGTATTTTCATTTTTTCGGAGAAAAATGTAATTCCCCCCTAAGACCTGACACTTTTTACACGGGTTGTCCCCGTGAAACAGAAGAACGGATGTCCCCAGCATTAGAAGTCTTGACCTGCCATACTAATATAGTTCACCTGTATGTTTTCTCCAAAGACATATCCCCCTTAAAATTATTATGAATATAGAGTGAGATATGGGTTTCTGGAATTAAGTAGATTTTGTAATGACCCATTTGCTGGTTGCCAAGGTTAGCTTAGTTGCATTCTGTAGCAAACATTGTATGTAGCCCCTCAAGATTGTTAATGTCTGTTGGACGTCTTCGATCAAGGGGGAATTATTGCACTACCTCATTGTCATACAATGTGTGATTATTTTATCTTCTAAGTAATAAATGTAGCATATCATACAAATTGTAGGCCTGGACCATTTAAAAACAGTACTGTACCGAAAGTCCCTCATTTAAAAAGGATACTCTTTTCATGGGGTTTTAGAGAGGTGTCCATACCTTCAAGATGATATGTAACATGGCAGGCTAGTGAAGTAAAGGTGTCAAGGAAATTTTTTTGAAAGTAGTGTACTTGCTGCCGTTTGATGGATCTAACCAATAATCTGATGAATCATCAAGTTAAGTTGTGCCCTATACCTACATTCTGAATGACAGTGTGGCCTGTATAGGTTGCAGCCTTTTAGCTCCTCTCTTAAAAAACGGGATTTGTGCAATATTTGATCTTATTACATGTCATGTTGTTGACCAGAATATGTATATTATAAACAAGTGACAAGTTGTTTGAAAGCAACAAAATCACCAATGTCTTCCATTGAAAACTGTATAGTCTCATATGCATTAGCTTATTTAGCAGGATTGTGGTGCTACCTACTTACCATGCATGCAACAGGTAGTGATGCTTGCTTAACAAAGTAATAGTGGAATATAATTTTTTTACCGTGGGGAAAAAAATAGATAGGCCGCCTTTTTACCAGGATGAACCACCGTTTCTCTGATTAGGCAGAGTTGTTTTGTTGACTTTGGAAACCATTGTAGCCTATGTTATATTAAGAGACTAAAATGGCCCAGGGGAATTCGACATGTAAAAGAGGTAGGCCTATTTTATGTGAGTTGTGGTGAACTGATAATTCAAAACTTTCAAATTGATAAAAATCATGTAAAAGTCTCAGACCTGATAATAGTCCTTGATGTACTCGGAATAGTTATTGCACTTGCATCGCATGGTAACGACTCGACTTGCTTTTAGTAGGCTTTCGTTTTCCACTGCTGATAGAAGCCCGTCAGAGTAGTCATCAAAGATGCTACATGAAACCTTCTATTCAACGTGACACTTTCGCTGGATCTGTTCATGTATCTTTTTTTTGCTGCCGCTCGCTCATAGTCATAGTCGCTATAGCCTAATAACTTGGCTATTTAAAAATGTGCGCTGCCTGGATGTCCCACGATTCACTCTGACAAATCAGTAGTGTGCAGTGTTTCATCTCACCTTTGGGATAGCCTCAGTACAAAGTAGGCTACAGTACAAAGTAGCCTACCAGCCCCCCGATGGAAAATCCAAAAAGGCGAGTTGAGCCGGTACCATGCTGTGGAAAAGTGCCGTAGACATTGTAGAAATATATATAGACTTCTTACATTACTAACCCATAGTTTGGAATGCAGTTTATTATTTTATAGGGTATTAAAAAAATCTACCATAAAATTGTAACTTATTAGTTTAGGGTTGGTAGCAATAACGTAAAGCATGATTTTAGCACCAGGGTATTCAAAGTATTGTGTGTGAGAATGAGTTTTTGTAGGGTACTTGCTGCTCCCATCATTATTTTTGTTAACAAGGAAGTGTATTGTGCACTTGGTTCTAGGATGCATTACCAGTAACCCCAGGTAGGATTACAGCAGGACCACAGTCTGTTGTTTGGAGTAAAGACAAGAGTAACACTGCACTGGCAAATGAAGAGAAGTTCATTCACAATATGAATTTGTATTGTTCTGAATCATTGCTGAGATGTGTGTGTGTAGTAAACACCAACTGTTTCATGTCATAATATTTGAAAGCAATAGAGATGGCCAATAGGTCTATCAATCTCACCATATCATTTGATAGCCTGCCCAGGAAATTGTATTACCTAATGAACAAATATCACAACAAATATTTCTTTTTTTGTCAAGGTTTAACACCATTATTACCATCCTGTTATACATACTATGTTTAACCTTTAGGTTTGTGGGAACTTATATATTTGTGGGTTTATAGGATACATGAAAAGAGAGATGCTATAAATGATTGTGGGTTAACCAATTATGCATGACAAAGCTGAATAATTAATGATTTGTATTGCATGCAATAATCCAGTTTTGTAACAATGTGAAAAGTATTAGAATTATGATACTAAAATGTTTTTGTTTTGGGGGAGGGAATTGTATCATGATCACATAACAAGAAAAAACTAATGTTTTTGGGCCGCAAACACGTCTCCAGGTTTTTTATGTTGTAAAAATCTCAACACCCCAAACAGGTCAATTTCTAAACATTGAAATTGACATTACCAGGCCACAACAGGGAAGTGTACTCCAGAAACACTTAAACTGAACCTACATGTACAATTAACTATGTAAAAACTTACGACATTGTTATATTGAGAAATTGAACAGTCACTGGGGACGGTATTGCATGGCTGTACACTGCAAATCAACTTCACCACAGAATGAGCCGAGTCTAACTATGCACTCCAGAGGGTGGCCCCGAGCATGTTGTTGTGAACCTCCCGTCTGGTTTCGTATTAACAATCTGCATCAGAAATTCAGCAATAAAAAACAGCATGGTGCCAATAAAACGAGTGACCTCATTTATTCAGAGTGAAGTGTGTTGTTTCCTGAAACAAGGTCCCGGAACATCTAATATAAATTCAAACACACACCAGCATGCACACAATCACCAGTTTACATCAATATGCCAGACACACATACACGTTTACATTCAGACACAAGACAAACAGACATATACCATGCAAGCATACACCTTCTTACATTTACTAGCTTATATACCAGATATACAAAAGGCTGATATTCATACACCATGTTGAACAGACAAAGTCCTAGAGAACCTGTCACCTAAACAGAACCATGACACAGGAAGCTGGAAGTCATCACCAGCCCGGCAGCCATCTAATCCAGGCTTGCAGTGCTGCTCTCTCTCAGGCTGCCATGTAGCAGAGAAATGTGCTCCAGTGCTGCCTCCATTTCTTGTTTCAGCTGGAGTATCAGTACAGTGTAGTACAGTATTGAAGTTTAGTTTAGTGGAGAAAGAAAGAAACGCAGGGAAGCGTTTATACATGTTCTTAAATAAAAACGGAACCAAAGCAACATTTATGGCTGTGAAGGCCAATATACAGCATAAAGCCTGTTGAGACATTAACAATATGTTGAGGGGCACATTTTACCGTAGCTATACTTGTTCCAATGGCCTCTATATCCAAGTTAAGTGTAGAAGCCTTCACCATAGAACCATCACTGAATTGATAACTGCATAAAAGGATATACAACCATTAAAACACTTTTAAAACACAAAAATCAACAAACACTCAAGACTAGATTGCAGTGTCTCATCTTAACGTGGACCTTACCAATTGGTGTTCTCTTTCCGGATGAGAAAGAGGGAACGCAGACTGGCGAGATGCTGTGGGGCTGAGACGAGGACTACACCCACAGAACAGCCACACCCAGAGCAGCTCAGGGAATTGTAGATGCTATGGAATCATAAACATATAGCAGATATCCATTCCCAGTTGTACCTATCATGGTTAATATTACATGGGTTGTACAAACATACCAGTTTTCCCATTTCTCCTCAAGACTTGACTGTATCTCCTTCTTGATAATCACATCAAGGGTGACCTCTATGGAAAGATTAACTGCTTATGAAAATCAGAGTAAGTTAGTTAATAACAGTACACCACCATGTATGAAAAGCTTGATTTAAAATGAAAAACAACTATATAGTTAATCAACGATGGTTATTCTTGCCATTCGTCTATTCAAAAAAAAAAAAAAAAACTTGTTCTAGTTTGCCTTTTGCCAAATAAGCAAGTTTTCCCCAGCTTAGATGTTTATGGCCCTACATGAAGAACATATATTTGTCCAGCAGCCACTGCCTTTTTCCGGCATCTCCCCAGGTGGGTATTTTTCACAGAAAGAGCCCGTGTCTTAAAATAATGTTCGATTTTTCCATTTTCAATGGCTGAAAATGGTTACGTTTTCTTGGCTGACTGCATAAAAGTTAACCATGCATTCATCTTCTCATTTTCTATAGCTGTGGCCAGCAGCTCTGTAGCTCTCTCTGTCGACCAAATATGACAGCACAGGCTACGGGTCGTGGTTGCAGAATTCGCGCAGTTTTACTGTCCAAAAACCCTTGCGACTTTTAGACTACTTACAAGGCTACTTGTAAGACTGAACTTAAAATAGAGTGGGCCAAACGTGAGTGGTCAATGAGACACATGTGGCCCTGGAGCCATAGTTTGCCGAGTCCTGCTCTAGACAGCAAACATTTGACGTAAACTGACAAATGCTGTAGACGTAAGTTTTGGTTGACAATTAAACATTTTTGGCACATCAACACACCACTTACTGCTGCATATTAGTGAGTCACAACACTTTGCTTCTCCACAAAGTCCGAGTGAGTCTGCCCACACAGTGTTGCATTGTCCACAGTGGAAAGTCATGAAATTCCTGTAAACACCTTCTCTTGGGTCCATTGCGTTCCTCTGAGCTGAAAGCGTTGTCTTCTTGTTTTACGGGGGTTGGCATTCAACTCATTGGTGTAATACCGCCACATTCTGCTCCGGAGTGGATCAGACGCTAAACTTAAAATCTAAATCCCATAAAAAAATAACACACACAGACTATTTATAGCCTAACTGAAACACACATTTACGTTGAACGGCTTGTTTTGGGTTGTATCGTTATTTTAAAAATTATAATGAAATAACCATAGCCATATAACACAAATGGTATAACGAGCCATTAATCGTTGGTTTGATCTTTCCATATCCTTTATGCTGGTATCTGCAAGAAAAAAAGAAAATAGGCTCGTAATATCGTTTTGTCCATTTCGGATGTCAGATCCAGACTGTGGGGAAATGCTTTGTTTCCGTTGTTTTGTTTGGAATAACGGAATAACCATATAACACAAATGGTACGACGGACCATTTAGCCTACTCATCTGTTTGATCGTCCATATCATGCAGGCTGGCACGAGTGAAGAGAGAGCAAGGGGAAGAAACGTGTAATGATTGGAGGTGTTATTACTTCCGAACACCAGGGAGCAGCAACGACTAGCTTTTTTACCTACTTGTATTACCTTGACAACAGGTTCTTTAGTAGAAAACACACACACACCAAGCTGGATGTGTTGACCGAGTTTGCTAGTTGCTTGGTTAATAATTCATGGTCTTTGATGAATACCGGTATACGTTTTTTAACAGCCTACAACGGATGAAAAAACAACCAACCAGGAACCTCTAATGGCCAAAATAAGTCCATAACCCTTACAGAATCCTGTCCCATGGTGGAGAGGGATGAAAACCACATGAAGAAATAAACTAACATGTTTAAGGGGCATATTATAGTTTTTATGATTTATGGTTATCATGAAACAAATGTAGTGTTAACTATGTTGATGTAAGTCTTTACCAGATAATTGTAAACATTTGTTTGAAAACGTTGAAACTTTTTTGTAATACCAAACTTTTTGTAGAAAATATTTTTAAAACCTTAGAAACCTTGTTACTACAGCCACACGCCCACACCAATAATTGTGTTAGCCCCACCATGAAACAAGCAAGACAATTGTGTATTCTATTGTGCATGTATTCACATTGGAATTATTAATTGATTTGAGCCCAAAAACTGTATAGATTACTTAAATAATCTTGCAAATCACCTAGACCCATGTCCCAATGCAATTTTGGGACAGGCCCAGTTGAGTTTGGGAAGGTTGATTCTGCACTTTGGGATGGTACTGGGACAATGAGGGACAAAGTTAGTTGCGAGCCCTGCCCTTCCCTCTTCTCTCCTGCCCTGCCCTTCTCTACTCTACTGGTGTAGGTTGGTGTATATACAGGTTGGTGTATATACAGGTTGGTGTATATACAGTTCTGTGCCGCACAAATTCAGAAGAAAAACAAGTTCAAATGAATGTACATATGAAAGGACAAAATAATGTACAAAATCTTGTAGGCTTCAGACTTTTGCACAGTACAGTAAGTACAGGGTGTAAGCAGGGGCGTGTTCAGGGAGTGGCCTAGGGTGGCACAGGCCACCCCTGAAATCTGATTGGCCACCCCAATATATGATGGCTGTCATGGCTGTTGGCTATATGTCTGGACACACCGCTGGGTGTAAGTACTGTAAATGTTCTCCGGTGGTGTCTGTGGTCTGGAGTTTGTGAAATTGTTGTTTGTATTGGCCCCTTCCAGTAACGTAAGGGGGTGTCATATTCTGAACTTTGTCTGCTTATGAAAGGCTGACACAACAGCATCACTGCAGAGGTACACATCTCAGGTTGTTGTTTCATAAGCTGTGGTTAAACTGACAGCAGAAATGTTAGTATTTCTGCCAGGTTGACTTGAGGAGCCAGCTCAGTCCGTGTTCTCCTGGCTGTGGTGGAGAGAGCTCGCAGTAGCAACACACCAGTCACCTGAAATATCCAGTCAAAGCCTGAATAGAAACCCAAATGGAGATGAGAGGACCACAGAGCCTTCCTGACAGTGGTTGGACTTCCGTATACAGGGATAACCCATTTCAGAAGAGGCATTTCTATGGCTCTAGGTTTGTAGTGTGAGCAAAACAGAGATAGTTTGGCATGACTGTGAAATGCGTCATCTACACAGTAACACTTCCTAACCCACTGCAGTATGTCAACATTTGTTTTAAACATTTTGTTTTCCCCTGGAGGGGAAGTGCACCGTTCCTGGAGGTACTGCAATACCAGGTCGATGCGTGGAGTGGACGGAGCAAGCCCCTATTCCATCTCCCTGTTCCAAAAATCAATTTAATATATGGTCCCCGGGTAGGGGACGTATCAGATATTAAACTGATAAGAACAGATACTACACTTGATCTTAGCCAAAAGGCCGAGAAGCGATACCGAGCTGCCCCTCGAGAGACCCGAGTCATTTCCAGGAACGTCATATTAATATAGGGCGTCACAATTGTACTAATTGGACTAATGAGCAACATACTCCGTATAAAACCAAACGGAGTATAAAAAAACATCATTAGCAAAGGAAAATCGCTTTAATCAACGTGTAGTCTTTGAAAACTAACGTGAAAACGTGGTGTGGCTGTCACGTGATACACGGCCCTCCAATTGGAAATGAAAGATACAACTGTCGAAAACAATCACAGTTAGGCTACTCTTCCGAGAAACAACCGGCCAATAACATGAACTTTATGTATTGGTCAAATATTTCGTATTTTCGTGGTAGCCTATTTGAAGACTGTTACGATAGCTCACGAAAGAACAAACAACAGCCATGCGAACAGCGGACTCTAGTTACGACAAAACCCTGCCATCTGCTGGGCATCATATAGAACAGCAGCAGCCACAGCTTCGAGCTCCCCAACAGAAAACCAGTCTGTCACGCTGTTGAGCATAACCAACATGGGTGATATGCATTTTGGCCATCAATTGGGACAGAAGATCAATCTTGTCTGAGTATGCAAAAGTGGAAAAGGATATGCTATGCAGTGTAAAATCACATTAGCCCTACTTTAGTTACCTACTAGTTAACAAGTTGCCTTTGAATATGACACACACACGGCTAGTGAACTATCATGCAGAGGCGTGTTTCGAAGCAGCGCATCATGATCAGCCATTTAAACTGCTAACAAGGTCGATGGTAATAAGCAAACGCGTGGTATTGAGTTAATAGCCGGCGAGGTAGGCTACAGTTGCGCCCTAGATATTAACATTTGAGAGAGTTGGCTTTAGAGACGACAGTTCAGTTTTCTATTTGACCGTAATTTGCGAAAACATGTCCTATGCTAGCTTGCAGTACGACGTCAGCTAGCTGGGTCGGCAACTCGCATCTAAAGACGTGGTGCTATAGGGCCTATTTGAACGGCCTCGTGACCAAACTGCCAGGTAGCAAGAAAAGAAATCAACGTAGGCCTTCCTTACTTTACATGCCAAATAACTACTACCTCTCAATGTGTCTTCTTTCAGCCAATGCCGGGATACATTTGCCGTGACACATTGCGCATCGAGTCGTTCGGTAATTGGGCCTCGGCCTGCTACCAGGCCTGGTACACACACAGGCCTCGACGTTAACAGGCCGAGTGTCCTACAACTTCAGCAAAACTCAAACAACAAAAGCGAATATGCCCTGACTAATGGCTGACATGACTGTAAACATTGACACACGTTAACCACATACATTGTCACGCATTTGGTAGGCTATTAAAATAAACAACAAGCGCTCTTTCCGAATGACTTGGATCAATGCGCTGTAGTGAGAGCCCTTCCATTTCTCCCGATCGAAGCACTTCCACTACAACTCCTAAAAGTAACTCCGAAATGTCCTGTTTGCACATTCCGAAGAAGGCAGTGTATTCTAGCGAAGGGGAAAGATACAATGAAAGCAGCCTATATGTAGCCTATGTTCTTTGACAAGTCACTGACAATTCACAGCACATCGGTCTGACTTCAAACTTCATTTTTGACGTGATTTGCCACAAGGAAAGCTAAATCGCCAAAACTTCGAGGCTACTCCATTTGGCAGACTTGGAAAACATGTCTAGGTCAATACGACATGCAACAGGAATCGGCTTACCATTAAACATATACTCACAGTTTGAGGGGTTGCATGCGGAAAAAAACGACTAACCTACGTCGTTCCTCGCCGGGGCAATGATCCCAGAGCTCAAACAAAGCATCATGCAAGGCGTCAAATGTACAACATCCATTAAACTGCTTTTCCACATATCTTGTATGTATTTGGTCCGTTCGTGAGGGAAGATTTCAGACGAGGCCGACGAAATATCCTCCCGAAGACAGTGCCACTTGCTAAAGGACTAATCCAATACAATGTGTTGACCTGCGCATACCTGAGAAATGTTAATGAGGTGCAACACTTGAGCGTCTTGGGGGGGTTGGGAGGTGAGAAGGTTTGTGGATCCCTTTCCTGTGCTGTGTAGGTCCCATGTAAGCCTGTTTTTCATTCCTTTTATTTTCCTTGCCTCGTCGGACCTCATTGGATTGAATTTTAGACACATGTCACATTTGTAACATGTCTGTAATATAGTTATTAAATCATTCCCCAATAAAGCGAAATATAAAAAAACAAATCCGTATTTATAACGGTGAAAGACTGTAAATTAGCAACAGTAAAAAGTTAGTTATAAAACATGAATTAACCGTTGAATTCGTTAAGTAGACTACTGTCAATGTAAATACAAGACAGTTTGATTACTTTCGCATTAGGCCTATTCCTTTGTAAAAACTAGGCTATTTCACCGTTAAAAAAAAAGACTGTAAAGTAGCGACAGTAAAAAACTTAATTAGAAAACATGAATTAACTTTTTAATTCACAGATAAGTACTGTACATGTAAATAAAATAAAGTAGGCTATATATCTTTTGCCTAGTACTGTACATGTAAATAAAATAAAGTAGGCTATATATCTTTTGCCTATTGCTATTTTAAAACAACAGTAAAGTATACTTTACACTTTCAAAACACTAAACGGCAAATGTGTTTAATACAGATGCATGTTAACTGAGATTTTAAGACGGTAAATGTGTAAATTGTGGGATTAAATGGGAAATGTTTGTATTGCTTTTTATTAATTATGCACTCATCGTCGTTGTAGTGTCCTGTGCTCTAAATACATTCCCGTCTGCAGACTGACTCCAGACGCACAGGTATACTGTAAGTTCACCAAGTGATAATTGCATGTACATTTCCAGTAGTTTTGATGCACAACTGGCTAATATGATGTTTGGACTTATTCTGTCTTTTTGTTTCTTTGCAGCGAGAGTGCCCCTTTTTGGGGGGCACTCTCTTTTTTCTTAAGAAAAGACAATTGTCTCAAGCACCTGGCATAACATAACATATACAGTGCCCTCCAAAAGTATTGGAACAGTGAGGCCAATTCCTTTATTTTTGCTGTAGACTGAAAACATTTGGGCTTGACATCAAACGATGAATGTGAAACCAGAGATCAACGTTTCAGCTTTTATTTCCAGGTATTTACATCAGGATCTGATGCACAAATTAGAAAATATCACCTTTTTGTTCGAACCCACCCATTTGTCACGTGAGCAAAAGTATTGGAACATGTGACTGACAGGTGTGTTTTGTTGCCCAGGTGTGTCCTATTACATACATTATTCAATCAATAAATACCACTGAATGTCTACACTCAGGTTCAGATTGGGTAAGATAGGTTTTGTCTATGCAGACTGTATTCAGAGGTGAAAACAACATGAAAACCAGAGCGCTGTCTTTGGGTGAAAAACAAGCAATTGTGAGTCTTAGAGAAGATGGAAAATCAATCAGAGCCATTGCAGAAACATTGGCCATAGCCAGTACAACCATTTGGAATGTCCTGAAGAAGAAGAAAACTACTGGTGTACTAAGTAACAGACGTCGAACAGGTAGACCAAGGAAAACATCAGCAGTTGATGACAGAAACATTGTGAGAGCTGTAAAGAAAGACCCTAAAACAACTGTTAGTGAGATCAGCAACAACCTCCAGATGGCAGGAGTGAAGGTATCACTATCTACTGTTCGCAGAAGACTTCATGAACAAAAGTACAAGGGCTACACCAGAAGATGCAAACCACTCATTAGCAAGAAGAATAGGAAGGCCAGGCTGGAATTTGCCAAAAAGTACAGAGATGAACCTCAAAAATTCTGGGACAAAGTTTTATGGACTGATGAGACAAAGATTAACTTTTACCAAAGTGATGGAAAGGCTAAAGTTTGGAGAAAGAAAGGAACTGCTCATGATCCCAAACACACAAGCTCATCTGTGAAACACGGTGGAGGTAATGTCATGGCTTGGGCTTGCATGGCTTCTTCTGGGACGGGCTCATTAATCTTCATTGAGGATGTAACACATGATGGCAGCAGCAAAATGAACTCGGAAGTCTACAGAAACATTTTGTCTGCCAATTTAAGGAAAGATGCAACCAAACTGATTGGCAGAGCCTTCATCATGCAGCAAGATAACGACCCAAAACACACTGCCAAAACAACAAAGGAGTTCATCAGGGGCAAGAAATGGAAGGTATTAGACTGGCCAAGTCAATCTCCAGACTTAAACCCTATAGAGCATGCATTTTACCTGCTTAAGAGGAGACTGAAGGGAGGAACCCCACAAAACAAACAACAACTGAAAGAGGCTGCAGTGAAAGCCTGGGAAAGCATCAAAAAGGAAGAATGCAAAAGTTTGGTGACGTCAATGGGTCACAGACTTGCTGCAGTTATTGAAAGCAAAGGATTTGCAACTAAATATTAAGTCTTATTCACTTAAATATGTTTTAAGTATATCTGTTCCAATACTTTTGATCACATGACAAATGGGTGGATTCAAACAAAATGTGATATTTTCTTAGTTGTGCATCAGATCCTGATGTAAATACCTGGAAATAAAAGCTGAAACGTTGATCTCTGGTCTCACGTTCATTATTTGATGTCAAGCCCAAATGTTTTCAGTCTACAGCAAAAATAAAGGAATTCGCCTCACTGTTCCAATACTTTTGGAGGGCACTGTAAGTAGAACATAATTTACATCTATGCTGATCTTAAATAAGTGAGACTTCCTAAATATACAGATTGCAATATATAATCGAATATACTACTAATACTAAAACTTCCTAAATATACAGATAACAATAAATAACAAAATAACCCTAACTGCACATAAAACCTATTACAACCCTATAACCTATTTTAACCTGTGGAGTAGCCTACCGTCTCTCTTATTTAAGATCAGCAGATGTAAATTATGTTCTACTTATATGTTATGTTATGCCAGGTGCTTGAGACAATTGTCTTTTCTTAAGAAAAAAGAGAGTGCCCCCCAAAAAGGGGCACTCTCGCTGCAAAGAAACAAAAAGACAGAATAAGTCCAAACATCATATTAGCCAGTTGTGCATCAAAACTACTGGAAATGTACATGCAATTATCACTTGGTGAACTTACAGTATACCTGTGCGTCTGGAGTCAGTCTGCAGACGGGAATGTATTTAGAGCACAGGACACTACAACGACGATGAGTGCATAATTAATAAAAAGCAATACAAACATTTCCCATTTAATCCCACAATTTACACATTTACCGTCTTAAAATCTCAGTTAACATGCATCTGTATTAAACACATTTGCCGTTTAGTGTTTTGAAAGTGTAAAGTATACTTTACTGTTGTTTTAAAATAGCAATAGGCAAAAGATATATAGCCTACTTTATTTTATTTACATGTACAGTACTAGGCAAAAGATATATAGCCTACTTTATTTTATTTACATGTACAGTACTTATCTGTGAATTAAAAAGTTAATTCATGTTTTCTAATTAAGTTTTTTACTGTCGCTACTTTACAGTCTTTTTTTTTAACGGTGAAATAGCCTAGTTTTTACAAAGGAATAGGCCTAATGCGAAAGTAATCAAACTGTCTTGTATTTACATTGACAGTAGTCTACTTAACGAATTCAACGGTTAATTCATGTTTTATAACTAACTTTTTACTGTTGCTAATTTACAGTCTTTCACCGTTATAAATACGGATTTGTTTTTTTATATTTCGCTTTATTGGGGAATGATTTAATAACTATATTACAGACATGTTACAAATGTGACATGTGTCTAAAATTCAATCCAATGAGGTCCGACGAGGCAAGGAAAATAAAAGGAATGAAAAACAGGCTTACATGGGACCTACACAGCACAGGAAAGGGATCCACAAACCTTCTCACCTCCCAACCCCCCCAAGACGCTCAAGTGTTGCACCTCATTAACATTTCTCAGGTATGCGCAGGTCAACACATTGTATTGGATTAGTCCTTTAGCAAGTGGCACTGTCTTCGGGAGGATATTTCGTCGGCCTCGTCTGAAATCTTCCCTCACGAACGGACCAAATACATACAAGATATGTGGAAAAGCAGTTTAATGGATGTTGTACATTTGACGCCTTGCATGATGCTTTGTTTGAGCTCTGGGATCATTGCCCCGGCGAGGAACGACGTAGGTTAGTCGTTTTTTTCCGCATGCAACCCCTCAAACTGTGAGTATATGTTTAATGGTAAGCCGATTCCTGTTGCATGTCGTATTGACCTAGACATGTTTTCCAAGTCTGCCAAATGGAGTAGCCTCGAAGTTTTGGCGATTTAGCTTTCCTTGTGGCAAATCACGTCAAAAATGAAGTTTGAAGTCAGACCGATGTGCTGTGAATTGTCAGTGACTTGTCAAAGAACATAGGCTACATATAGGCTGCTTTCATTGTATCTTTCCCCTTCGCTAGAATACACTGCCTTCTTCGGAATGTGCAAACAGGACATTTCGGAGTTACTTTTAGGAGTTGTAGTGGAAGTGCTTCGATCGGGAGAAATGGAAGGGCTCTCACTACAGCGCATTGATCCAAGTCATTCGGAAAGAGCGCTTGTTGTTTATTTTAATAGCCTACCAAATGCGTGACAATGTATGTGGTTAACGTGTGTCAATGTTTACAGTCATGTCAGCCATTAGTCAGGGCATATTCGCTTTTGTTGTTTGAGTTTTGCTGAAGTTGTAGGACACTCGGCCTGTTAACGTCGAGGCCTGTGTGTGTACCAGGCCTGGTAGCAGGCCGAGGCCCAATTACCGAACGACTCGATGCGCAATGTGTCACGGCAAATGTATCCCGGCATTGGCTGAAAGAAGACACATTGAGAGGTAGTAGTTATTTGGCATGTAAAGTAAGGAAGGCCTACGTTGATTTCTTTTCTTGCTACCTGGCAGTTTGGTCACGAGGCCGTTCAAATAGGCCCTATAGCACCACGTCTTTAGATGCGAGTTGCCGACCCAGCTAGCTGACGTCGTACTGCAAGCTAGCATAGGACATGTTTTCGCAAATTACGGTCAAATAGAAAACTGAACTGTCGTCTCTAAAGCCAACTCTCTCAAATGTTAATATCTAGGGCGCAACTGTAGCCTACCTCGCCGGCTATTAACTCAATACCACGCGTTTGCTTATTACCATCGACCTTGTTAGCAGTTTAAATGGCTGATCATGATGCGCTGCTTCGAAACACGCCTCTGCATGATAGTTCACTAGCCGTGTGTGTGTCATATTCAAAGGCAACTTGTTAACTAGTAGGTAACTAAAGTAGGGCTAATGTGATTTTACACTGCATAGCATATCCTTTTCCACTTTTGCATACTCAGACAAGATTGATCTTCTGTCCCAATTGATGGCCAAAATGCATATCACCCATGTTGGTTATGCTCAACAGCGTGACAGACTGGTTTTCTGTTGGGGAGCTCGAAGCTGTGGCTGCTGCTGTTCTATATGATGCCCAGCAGATGGCAGGGTTTTGTCGTAACTAGAGTCCGCTGTTCGCATGGCTGTTGTTTGTTCTTTCGTGAGCTATCGTAACAGTCTTCAAATAGGCTACCACGAAAATACGAAATATTTGACCAATACATAAAGTTCATGTTATTGGCCGGTTGTTTCTCGGAAGAGTAGCCTAACTGTGATTGTTTTCGACAGTTGTATCTTTCATTTCCAATTGGAGGGCCGTGTATCACGTGACAGCCACACCACGTTTTCACGTTAGTTTTCAAAGACTACACGTTGATTAAAGCGATTTTCCTTTGCTAATGATGTTTTTTTATACTCCGTTTGGTTTTATACGGAGTATGTTGCTCATTAGTCCAATTAGTACAATTGTGACGCCCTATATTAATATGACGTTCCTGGAAATGACTCGGGTCTCTCGAGGGGCAGCTCGGTATCGCTTCTCGGCCTTTTGGCTCAGATCTTGTGAGTGTCTGTCCTTAATTGGACAGACATTGGCCCTCCCCCGTCGATACCGGATCGCCGGTACTGGGATCCGGTGACGGGGGCGGGTCGGAGCGGTCGCCTGCCTGGGGGCTTCGGCCCCGACGCCAGGCGGGGACTTGTCCCCACCCTTCTGAGCGTTGGGCGTCTTGGCGCCCAGCGTTGCTGGTAACCCAGAGGTGGGCCAGGCCACCAAGGGGATGGACAGTTGGACGGACTGATGTCCTGAAAACTGAGGATCAGAAAATCCTCGCCGAAGGGCAGCCTGGGAGCAGTGGCAAAGGGATGGAGCCTTCCCAGGGGCCGTCACGACCGAGAGCCGAGGGCCAGTCGTCCGACTAGCAGCCTGGGAGCAGTGGCAAAGGGATGGAGCCTTCCCAGGGGCCGTCGCGACCGAGAGCCGAGGGCCAGTCGCTCGACAACCACTGGCGAGGACGACCGGGAGGAGAGGGAGACGGAGCCATCGGGGCGAAAGCCTGGATTGACCCCGTCAAACTTGGACTTCCACTTGTAACCCCTTAGGGGGTAATTGAAATGTGCGCCCCCTTGTGGGGCTTTTGTCCTGTACCCTTTTGGGGAATTGGTTATTGTGACTGTCTTGTTTGATTGTCTTTTATGAAATGTTTTAGAGTTGATCAATGCTTCTTTTTCTTTTTTTTTTGAAGGAAAAAAAAAAAAGAAAAAAAAAAAAAAAAAAAAAAAAAAAATCTGTTCTTATCAGTTTAATATCTGATACGTCCCCTACCCGGGGACCATATATTAAATTGATTTTTGGAACAGGGAGATGGAATAGGGGCTTGCTCCGTCCACTCCACGCATCGACCTGGTATTGCAGTACCTCCAGGAACGGTGCACTTCCCCTCCAGGGGAAAACAAAATGTTTAAAACAAATGTTGACATACTGCAGTGGGTTAGGAAGTGTTACTGTGTAGATGACGCATTTCACAGTCATGCCAAACTATCTCTGTTTTGCTCACACTACAAACCTAGAGCCATAGAAATGCCTCTTCTGAAATGGGTTATCCCTGTATACGGAAGTCCAACCACTGTCAGGAAGGCTCTGTGGTCCTCTCATCTCCATTTGGGTTTCTATTCAGGCTTTGACTGGATATTTCAGGTGACTGGTGTGTTGCTACTGCGAGCTCTCTCCACCACAGCCAGGAGAACACGGACTGAGCTGGCTCCTCAAGTCAACCTGGCAGAAATACTAACATTTCTGCTGTCAGTTTAACCACAGCTTATGAAACAACAACCTGAGATGTGTACCTCTGCAGTGATGCTGTTGTGTCAGCCTTTCATAAGCAGACAAAGTTCAGAATATGACACCCCCTTACGTTACTGGAAGGGGCCAATACAAACAACAATTTCACAAACTCCAGACCACAGACACCACCGGAGAACATTTACAGTACTTACACCCAGCGGTGTGTCCAGACATATAGCCAACAGCCATGACAGCCATCATATATTGGGGTGGCCAATCAGATTTCAGGGGTGGCCTGTGCCACCCTAGGCCACTCCCTGAACACGCCCCTGCTTACACCCTGTACTTACTGTACTGTTCAAAAGTCTGAAGCCTACAAGATTTTGTACATTATTTTGTCCTTTCATATGTACATTCATTTGAACTTGTTTTTCTTCTGAATTTGTGCGGCAATACTGCAAGTGCAATGTTGTTCAAAAAAAGAGTTTAGCCTTTTCATTTCCATTAATTCTTAAAGCATTATAGCTTTACTTTTTACTCTATGTGTGCCTAACACCTTTGCACAGAACTGTATATACACCAAACTACACCAGTAGAGTAGGGAAGGGCAGGGCAGGAGAGAAGATGGAGACATGGTTAACTGTTATACAGTCAGCCAACGAGGCTGGGTGGTATGTTTGATCGGACGGAAGATGTTGAAAATGGAAAACTCGTACATGAATTTGAGCCACCAAGCCCTATTTTGCGTTTGTCAACACGGGTTGCTGTCAACACGGACCTATTTTATCCTCTAGTCTAAAATACTTATCCAAGTCAGCCATACTAACACCCTATACCTACTTATCCATTATATCCCAAAACATGTAGGCTATCCCTGAAAGCTGATAATACACAGTAGCGTAGGTGTTTATAACTACTAACTGAACCAACCTTTCAGTTCACTAGATGTCGCCATAACGAAACATTTTCATAGAATAGCCGATGTAGGACAAACGATGGATTATTATCTTATTTTATATAATTTATGCTGTCTCTGATTATTATAATTTGTCGACGTTGCCGCTCTCGATGGTGCCATTTACTACTGATAACTTAATACATTTGTGCATTTATTGCACGAGCGTGTTCGTGAAAGGACATTCGTGTTGGCGTATGCGGAGCTTCTGCTGAGTAGTCTACATGCAGTGTTAAGATTGCGTAGGAAGTTAAATAAAAAATGAAGGATGCTTTACATGCCATCACGTATATGGTTTATTGAATTCAGTGTGTTTTAGGTAATCATGTGTATCCTAGTACCACTAGAATGTACGCTATTCCTCAAACTATCCAGGAAGTGTTTTAAATATTTCCCATAATTCAATTCGTTTGTGATTGCTCTTACATATTTAGAAAAATTGTTAACATTGTCAGTGTACATATAGTTTCCAAGTAGAATTACCTTAATTCACAGATTTTGATTTACAATTTGAAATGTAAATCTTCAAACCATGACCGTAACTGAGAATGTCATGTCGCTGAAAGGGACCCCATTTTGAGACTGTTCTAGGACAGTACACTCTGGTTTCTCTTCAGATCGTATAAATCTTTCGCCTTTTACTAAAGATTTCCGTGGAGAGGAACATTACGAGTATCAACCAATTTTTTGATGCCCTGCTTCACGGCGGGGCTTCCTATATTGTTAAAAATTAATCAGGAAGTGGTTTTTGGAAACATTGAACTGTGATGGAGGAAATTGATGATTGAGGAATAGATGTAGCCTATTTCAAGTACAAATTCAAGTCTTCTAATGTCAGATGCACAAAACAACGCAGAAGTCAGACTGGGCACTGAAATTCACTGAAGATAACGTAAAGCAACCGGGCATAATATAACATAGTACAAGTAGCCTACTCAGAATATAAATTACACCAATGATAGCAAAAACAGAATCAATTTCTGAACCTCTTATAATAATTAATACTTCAAGAAAACAACGAATGGAAATACGACAATGGGTTTCCACCCGGCCAATGTATGTGAGACGGCGCCGCTTTATGAACTGAATTCAATTCGCTGCGTCTGTTAATATTTACACTGGCATGTAGGTGGCGCCCAAGTACTGTTATCCGGATCAACGAGACCCTTCTTTGGTATTTTATTCAATCTTATTTGAGCTTATCATAGATGTAATCTATGTTCTTGATACTTATATGTTATGTTATGCTAGGTTGCTTGCGTTGTCTTGTCCCAAGAATTTCAGTGCCCAGTCTGACCTTGTGTTGTTCTGTGCACCTGACAATAAAACTTGAAACTAAGCCACAGTGACATATTACCCCCACTCCACAGTGTGCACTAGGCCTACTCTTTCTTTTACTGCAATGTTCACATTTTACCATTCAAAAGGTTTATAAGTAGCAAACTGCAGGCGATTTTTTATGACACCCATTGCACAACATTGTATAAATAAAACGATCCCATCAACTCACTAAACTGAACTCGCCGGGAAACGGGGCAGGAGGTCGCCGGCATGCAAATTCTATAACATATCATTCAAAACAAGTCACGTGGGAGAACGAGTTTCTATTGGTTGAGAAATTCCCAGCTGCATCGGTGATCCAATCACAAGGCTTAATTTTCAATACTTTGAAACATTGGATTTCAAACCGTTAAGCGCGGTTAAAGAGAAGTTGTTTAATACTTGTACAAGACAGTAGTAGTAAGAGAAAGGTTTTCATTCCGAGAAAAAGGATAGGATATCAGAATGGATTTAGACTGTATGAAGTATGCAGAATTACGGGGTCTGGCTAAAGACGCTGGACTCAAGGCAAATATGAAGGTAAAGCTTATAAGCGAACTAGACTTGCTAGCTAACTTGTTGTTAGCCTACAGTACTGTAGCCACCTAGACTATCTAGCTAGATCTGGACGACTGCAGAGCTAGCCTTGCGACTTTACTTGGGCATGATCTACTAACGTTTAACTTGTTCATCGTATTATTTCCCCTCATTAAGGCTGATAAGCTGCGAGAAGCGCTCAAACGGCACTACCAAGAACAGCAACATCAGGGTGAACAAGGGACAGACTTGAATAGAGGCTTGGCACCGAACGACGATGACACAAACGACAACCAAGTTGATCAACACGTTCCCACAACTTCATTATTCGTTACCAAACGACGTGGTAAAGCATCAAAGAGGAAGAACTCCGAGGACGTCAATACAGAGAGCGAAGCACTTGAGGTAATGTCCTACTGTACAATAATAAGTAACTCTAGTAACACAATTCTTAAACATGGTGAGTTTTGGTCAGTCAAATGATTTTGTTTTAAAGACTGACGAGAAAGATTCCCATTCTGGAGCTCAGACTACGAGTGCCAAGAAGAGGCGTGTGTTTTCCACTCAACAACCTGACATGCAGCCGGAAAAAACGGACACAAACACAGTCCCTGCGACATGTGATAAAGGTTAGCACCAAAACTCCCTGTTTTGTGAAATGGACAGGCTGGTGGTTAATGCTAAACAGAGCACCTACCTGCTTTTAATGACCTTGAACCCTTCTCACTCAGTAGGGGAGCCTAAAGTGACGAAAGCAGGAAAGATTCCCCGCCATGAGGCCCTGTTGAAGAGGATTAAGCCCATGTTGAAGCCCACCACGCCAAGTAAGTTGTGTCAAAAATGCCATAGTTGACCAATGGCCATTGTCTGAGATGTGGCTTTGATGTAATGTGTTCTATACAAGCAATTAGGGTGATGCACCAGTTGTCAAATTATGGGCAGATAATGATACATAAAACAACAATTTGGTGAGCAGGCCTCGTCATCAGTTGCTCCTCAAGGGTTGCTCTTGTGCATTGTTTAACATCAAAGTTACTGCCCTTACATCTGGGATCCAGCGAGGTTGCAAAGTAGAAAATGGGATCCGACTCAATTTGATTGAAGTTTGTGAACATCTGCTAATAGTGTGGTCCTCGTTGTTTTGACACCAGAGTCTGTGTCAGTCTCCTTGCTTAAAACGGGCCCCTGGTCTCTCACCGAGGGCATCCCATCAGCAGCCGCTGATGAGACTTCTTGTCAGTCGTTCAAAGAAGGAGAGAAGTGTGACAAAGTAACTAACCCCCACTGGTGCACAGTGAGGGCTTTGGGGAGGTCGTCGTCTGTGGCATATTGAGTTCAAGGTTTCCCATCACGTAGAATGTACTATATAAATGTCAGATCTTGCTGTAGCCTTTTTGGTTTCATCCCCAAGTGGGTGTGCACAGCCTGCAGGCATAAGTAGGCATGGGGGGTGAGTGTTTTGTGTCCAACTATCTTTCGGCCTATTGCTATTTATATATTGTTTGGCGTCCAGTTCATGTGTGTTTTGTTATTGGCTTTCGGGTAATTGTTGAACGCTTCAGATGAGATTAGACATGTTCAGTTTCTTTCTTAAAGTTCCGGTGACATTTCAAGGTACATAAATAAATTGCAAATCGCAAACTTTTCTCTTAGTCAGTGAAATACGCACTTGGCCACACTGCTGATGGGGGGGGGGGGGGTGATTTGAAACTGACTTCTTGATCTCAGGTAGAAGCTCTACTCCTGAGCTATACCTATCCCCACCTCATAGCCATCCATCTCATTGCACACCCAGCATAGGTTGTTTTTCTCAGATGAAGGAAACTGTTAAATTGTGGCTCTCCTTTTCAGACTTCAAAAAGCTCCACGAGGCACACTTTAACAAGATGGAGTCCATTGATTTATATGTCCAGAGGAAGACCAAGCAGATGGATGTGTTCAGAAATTCAGTAAAGGAATTGAAGGTAATAAACTGTTTAATGATGTTGTCATCTTTTTCACAAGTTGGAAGGTTGTTTCAAGCCAACTCCTGGCCTTAATTATGTAAAAACTGAAAACAATGGTGACTGAATGACACGGCTAGGTCTTCCCTATTAGTGTATTCATCGAAGAACTGTTTTTTGTTGTTTATTTGTAGTTGCTCTCAGACAAGACTATTTCAAAGCCGGCAGAGAGAAACACTAAACGTGTAAGTTCTGCAACTTTGTCAAATTCATTATAGTAATGAATGTGTTGGTTAATTAACTTGTTAAAAACTATCCACTGCCAATTTTTGTGTGGTAAATGTTCTTCTCTGTATTTTGAAGAAGTCCAGCAGAACCTCCCTGTTCAGTCCTGCATCTGTGGAGACGAAGCCCTCCTCAGGCAGACGCAGGCACACCCAGCTCAACAAGCCTGACCTGAAGGACAGCGTTCCATTCAAACCATCCATCCTCTCGACTCGCAGGATCAATGTTCGGTTAGGCTCCCTCATGTACCAATTTCTATGACCCTGAGACACTGGAGCGTATGGGTGTCCTGGTTTGTTTAATTGATGTGGAATCATGTCGACTTTGCTCCTAAGGGCTCTGCATGCATCCCTGCTCTGTGAAACCAATCTAGGTTGAGTGTGGTGTGTTAAAGTCTCATAACACTTATTTAAAAACATTTTTTACTATTGTTTTGTGTGCAGGTTCTCTCAAGTTGTGCAGGATAACGAGCAGAAGAGGGCCGTGGTGAAGACCCCAGCACGCTTGTCTCCCTGCGTGGACCTCCTCACTCCAGGACAGGACTCTAAAGTGACGGGGAAGCCTGAAATCAAGACGTCCGGTCTATCTTCCACAAAGACTCCAGGTAACTTTCACAGCTTCATAAATAATACATTCTTCCACCAGACTTGCCTCTTGATTATATGACAAACTGATAATGTTTTTCCATTTAAAGGATCAACATTTGTCTTTAACGGAAACACAAGTATTTCAAACACCCCTGGGACCAATAAGAAATCCACGTTTGATTTGAAAGCTAGTCTCTCTCGTCCCCTGTCCTACAAGCCTCATAAGGGTAAGCAGTGGGCTCAGCTGTCCTTCTTATTCTCTGTTGCGAAAAGCACAACTGGGTATGGAAAAGCCTGACAGTTCACTGTTTTCATAGGAAAGTTGAAGCCTTTTGAACCAACCCAGGAGACCTTGGTGGGAATCCCATCCAATCAGAAGAATTACAAACAGCACAAGGTCCAAACAAGGTGAGGAATCAGTAGTAAGATCATAATTCATTGTACTATCAGAACCAACTTTTCAATTCTTAAATGTTGAATTTACTAAGTAAGTACTACCACTGTTGGTCAACCACATTGTCTTTGTTCTAGGGAGGAACGGAGAACAAAACATAAGGAAGACAGGAAGCAAAAAAAAGAGAATATGCTAGGGGCCAGAAGAGGGCTCACCATGTCTTAAACGTTTCCTTTGATTTTTGTTGCCTGTTGTGGTCATTGAGCTGTACTTTTTAGTGGCATACATTTTCTCTGTTCTAGTATGCAGTTTTGTGTAATGTGTTTGACTCCAATGTTCAAACTCCATAAGACATTGGTAATGTGTGTGTGTGTACTTGTAGATCATTTTCTACTCACTGATATTTAGTAAATGCTCTAACCCTCTAGTTCTAAAAACTGCTTTTATGTTTAGAGGAAGTACATACGCAGACAGTGGTGGGGGAAAAGTTTAACTTCCTGTCTGAATATTTTAGTTGCCTTTTGTATATTTTATATTGAGTTAAACCTTTTTTTTATGTATTTGGATATTTGTGTAATAACTGAACACATGCTTTGTTCCTAAGTCTGAAATGTGTTAAATGTCCATGTATATAGTTATTATTGTGTTTGGAAGTGGGTCAAAGTAAAGAAATGTAGGGCCTGACAAGGTCAAGCTACTTTACTTCAGAACCACGTTACAATATGATGACACAGCAAGACATATCTACAAGGTTATGTATTCATGTACAGAAAGTGGAGCATGTTCAGCCATTCCATCATACAACCTAAAACAAGTGATTCAGGATTTTAATATTCAACACAAAACCTTTCTTTGTGGGGACTTCAGTAAGGGGAGGTTCCATCCCAGCTCAGACCTCTGGGTTTCTCTTGTACAATTCGTATGCAAACTCTTCTGTGTGAGCTTTATCATTACATGCACCAATAAAGTCAATCTCCAACTGAAATGGACCATCCACTTTATCCCCCAGCGTGAATCCAATAGTGTTAACCTATTGGGGGGAGGGGACAAGACAAAAAAGTGTGTTCATATAAAAATATATACATGTCACTGTAAAGCTATCCACATCTGAAATGATTTGCTCAGATCTTACCTTGTCCAACCAGATACAAGACTGGTCATCTTGTATTCTTCCGTGATTTGAAAGGAAGAATTTCGAGAATGGGATCTGCGAAGAAGAATAACGCTATGTTCTAAACCAAGGGAAGATGTTTTTGTGACAGTCTAATATCTTTCCAGACACCTACCTTGACATCTTGCCAGTAAGGTCCACCTCTGGTGTACAGAAAGTAACTGTATATGTCATTCTTCATGTGAGAGAAATACATTTCGGTTGCAATGTTTATCATCCATGGACGTCCATCTCCACGAATACGCAAGTGTAGTGTGTTGAAGTTTGTCCAGTCAAGGTGCTTTATCCTATCAAATGACCCCTGAGGAGTGGGGGGGGGGGGGGTGGTGTAATTAATGAAGTTGATCAATGGGACTAAACAGTTACATCTGGTAATTGTCTATTAAAGGGACAGTCTGTTTGAAAACATTCCTTCCACAGTGTGGAATCAGACAATCATTCCGATGTTAAACCTCAGTAGCATAGAAGGGTACACTGATAGTGAAAAACACTGACACACCAACATCATACAGTTTGCATGGACTTTTTCTGATGACTGGTACAGTGCTCACCCACCTTTGGTTGCTGGGAGCGTAAGGAGCAGTAGCCACTGTAACGAGTCTCCCCGTCCCTCGGAGGGTTGGTGCAGAGTGTTCCGTACAGCAGGCCTGTGGTGTTGTTCCTCCCCAGCTTCAGATAAGCCTCACTCCGTCCACCCATCTCCCGGTCAGAGGAGACGATCCACTTCTCCAGAGACTCTGGTCCTCTGAACTCCCAGATCACTCTGGTCTGCTCCAGCATGTGCTCCGCCAGCGGCTGGCCCTGGGGGCCTTTTATGGGAGCTAGAAACTCCGCCTTCAGCAGGGAGAAATGCTTCCATATCCCCTCCATGCCTTTAGCAAAGTCGAATTTGAAATATTTCCATGGTGGGCTTTTGTCTGTGGGCTGGCCTGGCCGTCTGTACTCTCCCTTCCAGATAGTCCTCCATGCCATAGTCATACGAGGAACAGAGGGAGCCAAGAGGTTCTGCTGCCAGAGAGGCCTCAGCAGCTTCAATGTGGTCCTTAACAAAGACATGTTTGGCGTCCTGGATTCTCACTGTTTGGAAATAGTACAGGAACATTATGTATATGCACAAAATATATCATTCAACACATGCAAAACAAATTAATAACGAACTCTTGACCCTCTCGATGTTACTGCCTTAGTACCCTAGTTAGTCATTCTCCTTTCTTTGGTAAATTGGGCCAAAAAGACACTAAAACAAATTAACCCATGCCACAAAACAAATGTACCCTTAATATTGACAGCGTTGGTTGATAAGATACTTGCCTTTGATACGTGGATTTCAGGTCGGAACATTGATATTTTGATTGGTTTTGAAGCTAGACTCATTAACGATCTACTGAGCACAAGGCTACTACATACATACAGTTATAATCCATATCTGCCCTGTTGCATGTAAACCATCCTTGGATGAAAGCTCTCTAGAAGGTTGCAGTCACGAGAAACGATTGCTAGAAGTCCATCCCGAGTGAAGTTCTACTAGGAACAGTAACTGAGTGAAATTTCAGTTCCTTTTTGGTGTTTATTATTACCATAATGTCCTTCCTGACAACTTAAATAACACGGAATTGTACGCAAGTAGTATCTGCCCTCCTACAACGTGTAGGATATCTTAATTTTTTTCTATTTTATTTTTCCTCGTGTACATATACTTCTTCATCCTGCACCGCTGCACCCGCTTGACGCATGCTCTTTAGGAAAGCGCCTTTGGCTTTGTGTGGATGAGTACGGAGCCATCTAGCTGCTGTAGTTGGTAGGTAGCCACCGCGGTTCTGTTCGTCTTCAACAAACGAAGCGACAGACTGAGCAGTGGTAGCTAGCCTGCTAGCTCGCTAATCATGGTGAATGTAAAGAAGCGGAAAGGTCGAATCGTCGATTCTGACTCTGAGGACAGCGCCAGTGATGATAATTTAGATCAGGTAACGATGCAATTGTTTTGCACAGTTCAATATTTCGCGTATTTTATTGTCAACACAGTAAATAGATAGCACTAGTTGTTGATAGTGGGATACACGCTAGGAACGTGCTAGCTAGCAGTTACTGAGCAAGCTAGCTAGGCTCGTTAGCTTCAACCTAAGAAGAGAAAAACACCGCGCTAGTACAGGCCTGGTGACCATAGACTAGCTCATGGCTCTTCCTGCAGTGTGTCACCCGTAAACAATATATTTAGCAGACTGACTTGTTACCAGATTTGATGCTACCATACTAGAATGTTGTGGTCTATTAGTAATAGGAAGTTTAGAACCGTACATCTTGTAATGACGTCATGGAGGCTGCTAAACTACTAGTATAGTGTTGACAAAACACAAGCTAGCATAACGTTAAGTTAGCTAGCATTACAGAAATGTGTGCGAAAAAACAACTGCAAGCTATATTAATGGGAGCTTGAGCACTTAAGTCACATTAATAACCCAATCATTTGATAACTACCTACCTACCGTTTACACTGTAACTCTTTTTTGCATTCGTATATGTTAGGTTGGCTACTTAGCTAGCCTCATAGCATCTTGCCAGGTTATTAACTGTGAGAGAAAGTAGCAGGTAGGCTAACTTGTTTGGCTACTGTACTGTCAGAACTCAAATGGTTAACCGAGGGTAAGCCTGTCTTAGTAAGTTAACCCAGCAACTTTGTTAAAGCACAGGACAGCTGTTAATGTAGCTGCCCTATATGTAGTTAGCTAATACTACTCGTTTGTTGCCATCCAGTGAAAGCATACTGCAGCTTTTATCTGTCTGCCAATGCATAAAAATCTACTGTCGTTATCCAATGAGCATGTCAGAAATTCTCTCCTCTTGCTGAAGCGTATTCTTATTGCTCTGCTGCAGGAGCTTCTGTCTTTGACCAAGAGGAAGAGGATGGATTCAGATGAACCGGATGAGCCAGTTAGCAAGCCAGCAGCCTCTTCAGACTCAGAGACTTCTGACAGCGATGATGAGGTATGAATTTCATATGGCAAAGGCCAGTGTTTATCTTCTTAAAACAACATTAAGAGGTTGCGTGTTTTTTTGTTGTTGCCTCCTTAAAACGATGTGTAAATCTGTGTGTGGTGTTTTCATTCAGTGGACCGTTGGAGGCACAAAAGTCAAGAAGAAGGTCAAGCAAGTGAAAGGGCCAGAAAAGAAAAACGTGGCAAAGAAAAAAGTCAATAAGGCAGCAGCTTCTGGGAGCTCTGATGGAGACAGTTCAGCTGAGAGCTCTGCTCCGGAGGAGGGTGAGTACAGTCCAGACAGTCAGAGCTAAAGTATGAACCAGCAGGAAGAGGCTTTGTAGAGATGTGTTTCTATAAATCCACCATTATTATCATGTTTAGGGGATTGGTGTTGCTCCATAGTAAAGCGTTTGACTGCAAATCAAGAGCAGGTTCAAATCTGTCTTGGATGGAATATAACCCCACTGCTCTGCATGCTGACAGTGTTTGCGGATGATATGTTTGACGGACAGGTGAAGTGTCGGATTCTGAAAGCAACAGCTCATCCTCCAGCTCAGACTCAGACTCATCCTCGGAGGATGATGTGTTCCGGGACGGCTACGGGGATGATCTCATGGGGGATGAGGAGGACAGGGCTCGACTGGAGCAGATGACAGAGAAGGAGAGGGAACAGGAGCTGTTCAACAGAATTGAGAAGAGAGAGGTGCTGAAGAGAAGGTAGGCCTGACAGCGTGGATCCATCTCATGCACGGTACTGTACATTACGGCATTAAAAAAAGTGCAATGTTGAGCGTTTTTGGTTTAGTCTTTTAATTTCGTTTTTGCTTTACTTTTTCGAAATTTGTCTCCGTGCATACTACTTTTGCACAGTACTGTATATATCAATATATACAAATATTTTATATAAACTACAGCACCATTACACAGGTGATGAACTTAGCTTCCAACAGCAGTCACTCAGAAGATTAGTTTTTATGTAACTTTTAATTGAGTGTTTCAAAATTGTGCCTCTGTCTCTGGTAGGTTTGAAATAAAAAAGAAACTAAAGACAGCCAAGAAGAAGGAGAAGGAGGAGAAAAAGAAGAAACAGGAGGAAGAACAGGAGAAAAGAAAACTATGTCAGGTTCAAGACACCCAAGTCGTGAGTAAACACATCCACACACCAGTTATCCACACACCAGTTATCCACACACCTGTTATCCACACACCAGTTATCCATACACCAGTTATCCACACACCAGTTATCCACACAACAGTTATCCACACACCAGTTATCCACTCACCAGTTATCCACACACCTGTTATCCACACACCAGTTATCCACACACCAGTTGTCTCTTGAGCTGTGCAAGATCTCGTCATCTGTATGAGAAAATCAAATTGTATTTGTATTGCCAAATACAAACCAACCATCACGGTTTGTTCAAGTGTAGTGTTGGATTGTTGGATGCTGTTCTTGTAGATGTACTCATGGTCTGGGTCCAACCCCTGTTCTTCTTCTACAGGTTATGTCTCACAACAAGGAGCGGAGGTCCAAACGTGATGAGAAGCTGGATAAGAAGACCCAGGCCATGGAAGAACTGAAAGCAGAACGAGAGAAGAAGAAAAACAGAACAGGTTGGATAAAAAAACATTTCTATAAGCATGTAAAAGAAAATGAAATAAATGATGGATTTGTCTGACTTCTCGTGACTCCTGTTGTAACAGCCGAGCTGCTGGCCAGGCGGCAGCCCCTGAAGACCAGCGAGGTCTACTCAGACGACGAAGAGGAGGAGGAAGAGGATGACGATAAGTCATCGGTCAAGAGTGATCGCAGCTCACGGTCCTCATCTTTTGATGATGATGAGTGAGTATCCGCCAACTGAAGACGACATGTTGACTATCAGCATTTTATAGGAAGTCATCATTGATATAGGGATGGGCATTTGAAATGATTTTACTTATTTTTATTAATGCTGCTGCGGTTCCGTTAAGTAATTAGCCTGACATGACGCAAAGCATACAGTAAACACATGAACCACCACACATTCGGGCAATAATTATGACTGTTAAGCTATTAGATAAAAAATGGGTGAAATAAAGAAAACAAATGAAAGATCAATTTATTGAACATGACGATAAGACAATGAACTTGAAATAACGATGCGTCTTCAGACTGCAGGAATTGAGGTTGCGGGTACTGCGAGGTACTGCTTAGCCAGGACACTAAGCTTCTTGTACCGGTCCTGGTTGATTCTCCACCACTCCAGTGGGTTGGCCTGGGGTTGCATGGCTCGCTGAAATACAGCGCAACTTCGCTTTGTTGGTTATCATTATCGTTGTAGTAGTCCTCTCCAAAAAGTGTGTTGAGGGTTGCAGCCCCGGCTGTGGATGCGGGAGTGTCCCAGCTGCTGATCAAAGGCATCTGGCTGAGCATTATCGGTGTGGCTGGTGTATATTTAATTTAAAGGTTTTTCATAAAAAAAATACATTTTACAAAGTCAACTATGCTCGTAAGTATTTGAAAAAAATTCTAGACTACTTACTACTTTAGGATATTTGGATATTCAATTAACTACGCCCATCCCTACATACTGTTTGAATTTGGATCAGGTTTTTTTTCTCTCCCCCTAACTGCATGGCCTTCCTTTTTAATTTGGGTGATACTTGTTTTGAAATAGGAAAGAGGAGACTCCACCAAAGTCCCAACCCGTCTCACTACCAGACGAACTGAACCGTGTTCGCCTGTCACGCCACAAGCTGGAGCGCTGGTGTCACATGCCCTTCTTTGCCAAGACTGTGACGGGCTGTTTTGTTAGGATAGGCATCGGGAACAGTAGCAGCAAACCAGTTTACAGGGTGAGAGGCAGTTACAGTTATTACATCGACACTGATTTGTTTCACGATATTTGGTGTATCTCCATGTTAAGTTATTTTCCATGTGTACTCATAGTCTTTGATCCCCCCCCCCCCGGTAAATAGGTTGCTGAAATAGTCGATGTGGTGGAGACGGCTAAAATCTATCAGCTTGGAACAACAAGAACAAACAAAGGTTTACAGTTAAGGTAGGTTGTCCCGCTATTTTCCTCCAAACCTCTTGACTTTTCTCTCTGTGTTTCCCTCCAAACCTCTAGACTCTTTTCTCTGTTTCCCTCCAAAACTCTTGACTCTTTTCTCTGTGTTTCCCTCCAAACCTGTTGACCCTTCACTCTGTGTTTCCCTTCAAACTTCTTGACTCTTCTCTCTGTTTCCATCCAAACCTCTTGAATCTTCTCTCTCTGTTTCCCTCCAAACCGGTTGACTCTTGTCTCTGTGTTTCCCTCAAAACCTCTTTTACTCTTCTACAGTGCCCTCCAAAAGTATTGGAACAGTGAGGCCAATTCCTTTATTTTTGCTGTAGACTGAAAACATTTGGGCTTGACATCAAATAATGAACGTGAGACCAGAGATCAACGTTTCAGCTTTTATTTCCAGGTATTTACATCAGGATCTGATGCACAACTAAGAAAATATCACATTTTGTTTGAATCCACCCATTTGTCATGTGATCAAAAGTATTGGAACAGATATACTTAAAACATATTTAAGTGAATAAGACTTAATATTTAGTTGCAAATCCTTTGCTTTCAATAACTGCAGCAAGTCTGTGACCCATTGACGTCACCAAACTTTTGCATTCTTCCTTTTTGATGCTTTCCCAGGCTTTCACTGCAGCCTCTTTCAGTTGTTGTTTGTTTTGTGGGGTTCCTCCCTTCAGTCTCCTCTTAAGCAGGTAAAATGCATGCTCTATAGGGTTTAAGTCTGGAGATTGACTTGGCCAGTCTAATACCTTCCATTTCTTGCCCCTGATGAACTCCTTTGTTGTTTTGGCAGTGTGTTTTGGGTCGTTATCTTGCTGCATGATGAAGGCTCTGCCAATCAGTTTGGTTGCATCTTTCCTTAAATTGGCAGACAAAATGTTTCTGTAGACTTCCGAGTTCATTTTGCTGCTGCCATCATGTGTTACATCCTCAATGAAGATTAATGAGCCCGTCCCAGAAGAAGCCATGCAAGCCCAAGCCATGACATTACCTCCACCGTGTTTCACAGATGAGCTTGTGTGTTTGGGATCATGAGCAGTTCCTTTCTTTCTCCAAACTTTAGCCTTTCCATCACTTTGGTAAAAGTTAATCTTTGTCTCATCAGTCCATAAAACTTTGTCCCAGAATTTTTGAGGTTCATCTCTGTACTTTTTGGCAAATTCCAGCCTGGCCTTCCTATTCTTCTTGCTAATGAGTGGTTTGCATCTTCTGGTGTAGCCCTTGTACTTTTGTTCATGAAGTCTTCTGCGAACAGTAGATAGTGATACCTTCACTCCTGCCATCTGGAGGTTGTTGCTGATCTCACTAACAGTTGTTTTAGGGTCTTTCTTTACAGCTCTCACAATGTTTCTGTCATCAACTGCTGATGTTTTCCTTGGTCTACCTGTTCGACGTCTGTTACTTAGTACACCAGTAGTTTTCTTCTTCTTCAGGACATTCCAAATGGTTGTACTGGCTATGGCCAATGTTTCTGCAATGGCTCTGATTGATTTTCCATCTTCTCTAAGACTCACAATTGCTTGTTTTTCACCCAAAGACAGCGCTCTGGTTTTCATGTTGTTTTCACCTCTGAATACAGTCTGCATAGACAAAACCTATCTTACCCAATCTGAACCTGAGTGTAGACATTCAGTGGTATTTATTGATTGAATAATGTATGTAATAGGACACACCTGGGCAACAAAACACACCTGTCAGTCACATGTTCCAATACTTTTGCTCACGTGACAAATGGGTGGGTTCGAACAAAAAGGTGATATTTTCTAATTTGTGCATCAGATCCTGATGTAAATAAAAGCTGAAACGTTGATCTCTGGTTTCACATTCATCGTTTGATGTCAAGCCCAAATGTTTTCAGTCTACAGCAAAAATAAAGGAATTGGCCTCACTGTTCCAATACTTTTGGAGGGCACTGTATCTGTTTCCCTCCAAACCGGTTGCTCTTGTCTCTGTGTTTCCCTCCAAACCTCTTGACTCTTCTTCTCCTCCCTCAGACACGGCAATGACACCCGGGTGTTCAGACTGGAGTTTGTGTCCAATCAGGAGTTTACTGAAAACGAGTTTATGAAGTGGAAGGAGGCGGTAAGTGTGGAGCGTGCATAGAGGCCTGCAATATTGTATTATTTTGTGTATATAATGCAGTATTTTATTTCATATTTGGTATAAACTCTGATATTGTTACATGGCCATTTCTAAAGTTCTGCTCTACAGTCTAATGTTGCTTCAACTTGTATACAACTGAACGGCAAACGTTACATGATCTATTATGTATAATAGGGGATCCTTGCATGCTGAAATCTGAAGTAGCCAGGATGAACCCAGTCTGCTCTACTCCCTGATTTTCTGCTGTACTTTCTACATGCACTAGTTGCATGTCACTTTGGATGAAGCTAAATGGTTGTAATGTTAATGTACTTCAATGTCCACCTGTAAAAAACGGGTTTCTGACCGTGCTTCTGCAGATGATCATTGCGGGGATGCAAGTCCCAACGCTAGATGAGATCACCAGAAAGGAGCAGTCCATCAAAGAAGCCGTCAACTACAAGTTCAATGACAAAGACATAGAGGATGTAAGTGGTTGTGCTGGGTTCTATCATACTGTTACCATGGTGACAGTTTGTGATTATGATAATTGATTGCGTGTGACGTAAAAAAAAATAGTCCTATTCTGATCTTGTTTTTTAGATTGTAAAAGAGAAGGACAGATTCAGGAAGGCACCTCCTAATTACGCCATGAAGAAAACATCGCTGCTCAAAGATAAGGTATCGAATAACTACTCTCTTCTATCTGTTGTTTGGGTCGCTTATTGGGTTTGCTCAAGCCTTCGGCGAACACAACCATTGTTCTCTCTCATATATATTTATTATTTTCCCACCCCCCAAGAAACTTGAATATTTGCACTACATAGACAATGTCGGTGTCAAATTGTTCGTCTTGGTCCCGACTGAGTTGCTTGTATTCGCGCAAACGTTCTGTTTGACGGTTTAGGCAGAGAATGTCTAATATGGGGAGAACTCCTAGCCTGACGTTGTCATACTCATAATTCTAGTCAGAATATGAGTCTGATAACTCTCCGTTGGGCTGTGAGTATGGGGCGTGTTTCAACCGAACTTGTAAAAAGTGCCTCTTCACTCAATTGGATATACCTACAGCTCCTGTTTGGACATACTTTTTCCCAAAACTAGCGACCCCAGACCCAACTTCCCGACCAATTTTTTTTGTGGGCGGGGTCAAGTTGGGCTGGCAGCCAGGCTAGAGATCCCCCACTCTCGGGAAACTTCTTGCAACTGCAACTTGCAACTTCTTGGAACTGGTTGCAGTTCCACTCTAGTTCCATATGAAGGCGCTAACTGTCGAGCGCAGAATGAATGGAGGTCTATGGAGCTATTTTGACCTATAATCCATGTTGAACATGCAGAAACTACAATAAAATCCAAGATTTCTCAACGACAATCAGGTAAAAGAGACAAATTTAGCCGTTTAGCTCCATAGACTCCCATTCATTTTGCACTCGACTGCGATCACTCCCAGTGGAACTCTGGTGGAACTGCAACAAAATTCAATACCATGGGGCTTAATAGGGAATGGGCAGGCTCTCCTTAAACAGGCTCTGGTTTAGGCTTGAAATAAGTTTTTGTGGCACAAGGAAAATCTGCTAGCCTTACGTCACAACGTCATCACACGTTAGCAATGACGCATAGATACAATGTTCTAGTAAGACAGAGCAATATCAGCGAGCCCTTAGCATTAGTAACGTAGCTAAAAGTCTATGAAAGTTGAGGCTACTTGGTTCCCCTTCGTTCTTTTGGTGAGCAGTCTCATGAGCCCTACTTACACGGCGTCGTGGAGCCAACCAGCTAAATACTTATTTAGCACTAGCGTTGCTACCTGCATATACCTACAGCTGGCAGCTGTGCTCCGTTTTGCTCCTAGATTCAGGTCTAGCCCCGGTAAATTGAAGAGCTATCTAACTACAAGAGAAATTACTACATGTAAACTACTACACTTCTGCTGTGTGGGAATCGCAGGAGCTAATCAGTCGAAGGGCGTACAAAAATACAGGAGCACACCCCACACGGAGCCCACGGAGCTCTCTAGTTTTTTTATTTGCAATGCAAGTTAATAAATGAGACAAACCCATTTACGAGAACTTCATGCAGGGGACGGTGTGCTCCCATCTCATACACACGTGCTTGAACGCTGTGTTGCGTTTGACCCTGAAGGCCATGGCGGAGGAGAGTGGAGATGGTGACAAGGCGAAGGGGATCCAGGATGAGCTGAATGAGCTGGAGGAGAGAGCAGAGGCACTCGACCGGCAGAGGACTAAAAGCATCTCTGCCATTAGGTTTGATGACCGATTCTAAACATATCTTAGTTTGTATAACCTGTTTAAAGTGGGGGAAATTCACCACCAGGCAACAACATATATCCCTTTATGATTTATAGACTACTTCAGAGAAGTGGTCGTCTTCAGTTATTTGGGAAAAACACCATGCTTCATTTTAAGTGGATAAAGAAAGGCTCCCTTGAAAAGTGGTCATGATCAGTAAAGAAATTGAAATAATTTTCAGTTTAATGTTTTGGAGAAGTTTAGTAACATTATGTAATAGGTGTCTGGAGGTGTGTGTGTGTGTGGACGGTCAATATACAGCCTTTTTCAAGCTGGAATCACAAGTGAGCTAGGCTGTTCTTTCAATGTTTAAGTTGGATGGAAAGCCTGACGGTTACACACGGTTGCTAAGCAACATTAGTCAAACATACAGCCCACGTTAGTTTATGAAGTTGTTTGGCAATGCCTAACAACAATCTAGGAGTTGGTTTCGGTGGAACTACCAAGAAATAGAGAAAGATGGTCAAATAATATCCTGTTCTTTATGTCCATCTTGATCTTCTCGTCCAGCTACATTAATCAGAGGAACCGGAGCTGGAACATTGTTGAATCTGAAAAAGCTCTTGTGGTAAGTGTTTTCAAAATCTTTCATACAAACCTCTTTGAAATGTAGAAAGGTTTTACTTGTAAAGCTTTCTTTTAAACTTGTTTTTGTCTTTCAGGCTGAAGGCCAAAACACCAAGAACCAACAGATGGACCCGTTCACCAGAAGACAATGCAAGCCGACCATGGTCTCCAATGTAAGAGACTACGCCTTGTATCATAACCTGTAGATTTCATACCAAAACCAAGATGCTGAGGGTGTTTATCTGCTGTACTTCCTATATGCACTATTTGTAGGTTGCTTTGGAATTAAGTGTCAGCTAAATTAATGAATTGTCATGAAATTGTTGTTGTTTTTGCTTGATAGGCCAGAGACCCATCAGTCCACGCTGCCATTCTGGCCCATCTGAACCAGAAGTATGGCTCTGGCTCAGACCAAGATGTAATTGAGATGTCACTCCACAAGGTAATTACCTCAATTACCATAACCTGCCTGTAATCTGTAAACTGTTATTTAAGTGTTTGTCCGTTACACAGGGACTGCCGGGACATAAAGACAAAGATGTCAACAAAACAACCAGCGACCTCTCAGAGGACCTGTTCAAAGTTCACGATTTTGATGTTAAGATCGACTTGCAGGTTCCCAATGCAGGTGAGTTCATTTCCTGTTTCCTGTCCATGCATCCATGCCGGTTTGTTATGTATTTAGTGTTGGGGGGGGGGGGGGGGGATGTCAGCCACTCAAGTTTATTTCAATTCTCTGTTCTAGAAGCCAAGTCTCTCTCCGTCAGCTCCAACGCCCTTCCAGTGAAGGATGGCGCCCCTCGCAGATCTCTGAACCTGGAGGACTATAAGAAGAGGAGGGGGCTGATCTGATGGGTTGGACCATTAAAACATATTTGCATGTGTTTCTGGCTATTTGACCTCAGGGCCCCTGAGGCTGAAAGTGTGTGTGAGATTGTAAATGTGTGTGTGTGAGTGCGCATGTGTGTGTGTGAGTGCGCATGTGTTTGTATGTGTGTGCGAGAGAGAGAAGTGCAAGTAGTGCAAAGGACTGTCCATCCCAAAACAGAGGAAATATTGATCCTTCGAAGACTTTTTTTTTTTTCTTTCTCCTCAAAGGATCTTTCTTGGAAGAAGATTGTCCACTTGTTTTTGCGTCATTATGTGCAAATTTGTACTTTGAATTGCGTTTTTCCTCAGTTTATGTCCCTGTTTTATATAGAACCTTTTCCTGTCCTGTCTCATTTTCTCCTCAGTTATCTTATTTGTTCAAGGACACAGGACTTTAGAAATGATCTTGGACACTATATCTCGTAAGACTTAGATTGTTGAGACAACTGGACTGTGGACGGGGAAAGGGTTTCTCCTCTCACCTTTTCTGCATATGGATTATTTTATGATTAAGGTAGAGAGGGCATCATTATAAACCTAACAGCCTGCAGTCTTTTCCTCAACATGGAGGTGAAGATGTCATGAAGACAGCTGGCCTATTGTTTGCCTTCGGAACTATGTCACTGTTTTGAAAGCAGATTTATATGAATCAGTTGTTTACCATGGATGATTAAAAGCATTTGTCTTTTTTTTCTTTCTGAAACCATATTTTCAGAACAGATTCTAAGTGTTATTGATTGTCTCCTTAGTCAGTTCTTGTATTGATGTGGCATGCCTTGTAAATATACAATTTGGAGTGAGTGCAGCAAAATAAAGAGGCACTGTTTCGTAGAACTTGTGTCAGTCTCTATCCTCTCTAACTGTAAAAGAAAGTGTTTGTATGAAGTACATTAATTGAGTGTATGTGGGGTTTATTAGATGATTAGAAGTCCACTCGAGAATGGTAAAAAGAACATTTGAACTTAGGGATACATTTTCTGGTCTTGACTATTTAAAGGGGGTTTAGGTTAGAATTACATTTAGGGTTTGGAGTTAGGGATCGTTTTATGGTAATGAGGTACGGTTTGGGTTAAGGTTAGGTCTTGGGTTGAGGATGTTAGGGGAAACAGGATTTTGTAGGACTGAATTGTCCCCACCAGAGTTGTGTGTGAATCATTGGCACAATGCCATGTACGGAATCAAAGTCAACATTTTCTAGATTTTCTTTCAAGAGACATGTCATTTAACAATGATTTGAGGATTTTGTTTGACGGTGTAAGTGAAATGACAATTGTTCTCATGTTTTTTATCAGGCTTTGTAAAGGGACTGTATGTTTGGGGTCCTTAGGCAGTAGTTCCTGGTCCACGTATTAAGCAAATGTACTAGCTAGTAAATCCAATAATTCAGTAGAATGAAACTACAGATGGATTGTAACCTATTTTCGCGTCATTTAATGTGCACAAAGTATCTTTGCCGATAAAAAACAACAACACCGTTGGACGTTGCTTTCTTTTTTACGGTGGGTTGGTTTGTGGGAGTTTTGGTGGTTGGGATAGCTAGAGCTAGGTGAAGCTGTGTCTGTGGTAGCTAAAGCTAGCAAATCAGCCAGTCAAGCTAGATTACATTGGTTCGTCAAGCTGGTAGGTTTCTTGCATGTTGTTAACTTCTGTTGCAATTATGTTTTGTAATCTGTACTGTAATCTGACTGTGTTGTTAATATTTATTTAGCACTATAAGCTATCTAGCAGGCGGGTTTCAATAATAAACAGCGACTGCCTAGCTAGCTGTGTGTACAGGTCTGTCAATATGAAAGCCAGATAATTTGCAACACTTTATTTTCCGGACTTGAAAGTATAATGTATATTTTTCTCATTAGGATGCAGTATGTCTTGGTTCGCGGACTTCGCAGGGAAAGCGGAAGACTTTCTAAATAAGGTTGACCAAGGAGCGGCCAGTGCTCTGACCAAACCAGAGAGAACATCGTCTTTCTCTTTAAACTACGAGGAGAATTCTACCGAAACGTCTCAATATGACGGCGAAGGGCAAAAGGCAGACGCGACGGTGTTCCAACATGCTTATCAATTTTCTCATGATGCCCCAGACTACATCAGTGCTGCTGCAGGTAAAATCAAGAGATCCAACCCCACTCTCTTGGCTAGCACGGCAAATGTATCCACCACCCCTCTGGGATCGGCCAGCAGTGCCTCCAGCACCATCAAACCATCCTCCAGCTTTGTGAGACGGAAGAAGAGCGAGCAAGAAGTGGATGACGACTTGCTCTTTGACTTCCTGAACAGTTCCGACCCTCCTGCAAGCGAGAGGAGGAATGTCAAACTGGAGCCTGTCAGAGTCCCAGCTTCCGAGGGGTCCCCGAACCCACCGCCAGCCCCTGCGGCTCCTTTGTCTGTGCCCTCTGCCCCCTCCACCCCCCCCTCCACGCGCGGCATGTCACAAACCTCTAGCCTGGGCTCTCTGTCTAACAGCACTCATAGCGCCAAAACTGAAGATGGTTCCGCCAGAGATCAAAGCCAAGGTACCAAAGAACCTAACAGCTTTGTTGCTTCATGTATAGTTGGTCATACTGATGCGCTCAAATATCATGCTGCTGGTTCTGGTATTATTATTCATCTCCCTGGCCTTCCCTCCTTTTCCGCCCTACCCTGTCTCCATCCTTCTCCCCTTTCCCCCCCCCCCCCCCCTCTCTCTCTCTCTCTCTCTCTCTCTCTCTCTCTCTCTCTCTCTCTCTCTTCATCCCTACCTCCCTCTCCCATTCTTTCCATCCCCTCCCTCCCATTCTCTCCATCCATCCTCTCTCTCATCCATATCTCAAATTCTCTTTCCCATAGACACGCCGGAGAGTTCAGACTCTGGGTTGGCTGCCCCCCAGGACCCCGGCCCCCAGGAGCCAGCCCCGCCAGAGGAGCCCGTGGGTCCAGAGCTCCAGGGTCAGGTGATGTCCAGCCTGCGCCTGGAGAACCAGCTGCTGCGGAGCGAGGTCACCTCTCTCAACCAGGAGATGGCCTCTATCATCCAGAGAGCCAAGGACATGCAGGAGGGTACGTGCTGACGTACCAGCTGTCTAGGATGGGTACAGATCAGTGGTAAAGCCTTAGATTGCTGACCAAGAGGTTGCATTCCCCCCCCCCAAAAAAAAACAACAACATGTGTGAATAAAGGAGTCTGCAAAATTATGATATTATTAAATAAATCATACTAAGCTACCCACAGAGTTGAACTTGGCTCGCCTGCGCTCGGACAAATGGAGTTCTGACCAGTCCCGTACGGACCGCACGGTGAGAGAGCTTCAGTCCCACGTTGATGACCTCACTGAGGCCCTGTCTGCTAAAGATGGGCAGCTTGCGGTCCTGAAGATCAGGCTGGAGGAGGCAGATCAGTTACTAAAGTCTCGAAGCAGTGCCCTGGAAGAGGCACAGACTGAGAGGTCCAGGTATGTGTCTGAGTGAATGGGATGGAGGGAGGGAGGGTGGATAGGTGGATGGTAAATTGTATTCCGTCTTGGCCCATGGTGGTCAGAATCCTCCAGGACCATACTGAGGGGAGCAGCCTGCAGTCGCAGGCCCTGCAGACCCTGCAGGAGAGGCTGCGAGAGGCAGAGGGGGCCCTACGGAGAGAACAGGACAGCTACCGACAGATGCAGGCAAGCCAGCTGACTCTAGCACCATGTTACACCTTTATTACTCACTTGGGTGTTATGTGTAATATATATATATATTTGAAATGTAAAAATGGCCAAACAAATACATTTTGCTTTTCTTCAGAGTGAGTATTCAGCTCGGCTGTCCAAGGTGGAGTCGGAGAGGCAGTTGCTGGCGGAGGCGGTCACTGGGGCGGAGAGGAGGGCGGCGGAGGACAAGCACAGGGCAGACGACCTCCAGCAGCAGATGAAGAGCGCCAGGGCCGCCGCTGAGACTGCCAAGCAGGAGCTGCAGGACTACAAACACAAGGCCTCACGCATCCTCCAGGTGGGGCGGACAACAACACACATGGATTTGTTTAGCATGGCGGGGGGGGGGGGGGGGGGGGGGGGGGGGGGCACAGTGAGCTGTGCCCATAGATGGTGGTAGATCATCTGTCCACAGATCATCAGGAGGTTGCAGGTTTAAACCCCTGTCCCCTTTCTGTATGTTGATTTCAATATAAGCATCTGCTAAATTAATACATTGCATGTTCGAACCTAGTAGATATGTGGTAATAGATTGCATTTGTTTTTACTAGAGGGCTGATGTTTTTTTTGTTGGTGTCAACCCAGACTTCACTACACATTACCCTCTAACCAGTCTGTGTGTCTTCTGTATGACCCCTCCCCCTTCTCCTCTAGTCCAAAGAGAAGCTGATTAGCAGTCTGAAGGAGGGGTCTGGATTGGACACGCTGGACGGAGGCGGGGCCGGGATTCTGGAGCTGGAGGATCTTCGCCACGAAAAGGAGCTGCAGAGAGACGAGATCCAGAAGCTGCAGGGCCAGCTGCAGACTCTCCGCTCAGAGATACAGGTGAGGATCAGTTCCACTAGGAGGAACGACAGGGTTAGCTCCAGGCAGGTAAGGTAAGATACAGGTGGATCCTATCCCCCATCAAGGCTGTCACTGCTGGAACACCTAAAATGTGGGTTACTCTGTGTGTGTGTGAGACGTTCCTCTGGTGTGTTCTCTCTCAGGAGCTGGAGAACCAGGCCCTTGCGGAAGCAGAAGCCTGGAGGGAACAGCAGGGGGAGGTGGAGGAGCAGCAGGCCCTGCAGGCCAGAGCCAGACAGGAAGTGGAGGCGGAAGTGGAGCGCTATAAACAGGTTAGAGGAGACCTGTGTCCTACAGCTGACATGACTTCTACATGACCTCTATTTTCAGGAATAGGTCACTTCAGTGTGTGTCTATGTGTGTGTAGGAGCTGCAGTATGTGGAGGAGGAGAACCACCGTGCCAAAACAGCCCTCCAGAGTCGTATTAAGGACAGGGAGGATGAAATCCAAAAACTCAGGAACCAAGTAAGCTACTCCTTCTAGAGTCTGGTTCAATGACAGACTTTTTTCAGTTGATGTGCATCACCATGTCAGCTGTACCTGTTGTGAGAATGTGATGTTGTGAGATGCTGTAAGCAAAGACCATTCCTTTACCCTAACCATCAAAATATTGTC
The DNA here is from genome assembly GCF_021917145.1 of Hypomesus transpacificus. Lineage (NCBI taxonomy): Eukaryota > Metazoa > Chordata > Actinopteri > Osmeriformes > Osmeridae > Hypomesus > Hypomesus transpacificus. The sequence goes on from NC_061062.1 coordinate 6,046,095, forward strand.
AGAACTATATACTTCTGATCCTTGATTTTTATGCTGTACTTTCAAAATGCACTATTTGGAGGTCGCCCTGGATCTTTTTCAAAGCCTGCTAAATGAACAAAATGGAAATGTAGAGACAGCCTGGTAAACTATTCTACCTCATCCCCCTCCCCCGTGGGACCAGTTGACCACCAAGACCCTGAGCAGCAGCAGCCAGACCGAGCTGGAGAGCCGCCTGCACCAGCTAACGGAGACCCTGATCCAGAAGCAGACCGTGCTGGAGGCCCTGGGCACGGAGAAGAGCTCCCTGGTGTTCCAGCTGGAGCGCCTGGAGCAGCAGCTGAGGAGCCAGCAGGGCGGGCCGGCCGGGGGGCCAGCCATTGACATGGCCGGCACGGAGGGCCCAGGTAGGGCCCCGCACCAGACTCCTTCACCTCGCGCTAACCACAACCCTGCTTCCCGGCGGAGAAAAAGAACGGGGATGGCTAATAGCTCAGTGGTTAGAGTAATCTACTACAGATCAATAGGCTGTCCATAAGGGGTCCAAACCCCCATGTAACTTGCTTTGGATAGAAGCCTCTGCTAAATGAATGCATTACATTCTAACATGATTGAAGTGTCAGTTGTTAGCCTGTGTGTTGTTTTCGGTGGTTGTAACCGACCAGCGGGTGTGTTTACCCTGCAGGAGCGCGGCAGAGGAACACTCCGATCCTGTTTACGGACCACGACAGCCCAGGAGTGTACGGGCAAGTTCGCAAGGCAGCCAGTACCATTGACAGGTTCAGGTGAGATGGTCTTTATGCTCATCCTGGTGTAATCATTTGACGGGAGATCATGAGGTTGCAAGTTCAAATCCCCCCTTGGTGGTTAGGGTTAAAAGCACCTTAAAAAAATGTTTTGATCTGCTGCTCTTCACGATGCCTAGCGGCTGTAAGAAGCTGTAAACCTAAAATAATATAACCTATTATAAATACTGTAAATCTGAACCTATATGAGCTGCTATATGTATCAACAATGTCGAATAAATTCAACAATGTTGATTTATTTATTTATTATAATTCATTGACAACCTATGAAAAGAATAACAACTAAGCGTGTCAGAATATGTGTCTGATTATTTGGTGTTGTTGGTGTTGTTGAGTCTTCTGTTTAATTTACATTTCGTCGATGTGTTCCCTCCTCCAGCATCAGACTAGGGATCTTCCTGAGACGCTATCCTATGGCCCGGGTCTTTGTTATCCTATATATAGTGAGTGCTTCTTTGAAACAGTAGCAAATCATTGTTCTAGAATGACGTTCTTCAAAACCTCAATATAGGAAAACACACTATGACAAATGACTAAACACATAAATAAGTGTGTAATTTTTATAAAACTGTATAAATACATAACTAAAATGTGTCTTCAGGCACTGCTGCACCTGTGGGTGATGGTGGTTCTGCTGACGTACTCTCCAGAGATGCACCACGACCACCCTGGGGGGAGATGAGGAGCAGCACAGCTTGGTGCTGTGCTCTGCTTGAAGACGTGTGCCCCAGGGCCCTGGAGGGCAGGGGTTTGGAGCAAGCTGCTGAAATGACACTCAATAAAGCGTACTATTCTGGGCCTGGTTCTTTGGATTTGCACAGACATATGCTAAGAGATATAGATTTATATCCTTTTAACTGTGTCCTCCTGTCTGAAGGTCTGCAGTAGGACAATAGCATGGGGTTTAATGGCAGGTATACTTTGACATGATGGGTACAGTATTGGGATGTCCTTTAATCAAACTTGATTTCAACTATGTTCTCCTGTAACCTGGTAATTATTTGTTTATTCTTAGAGATTGTATTTAACATTGTAAAAAAAATATTTTAAATAAACGAGGACTAAGCAGAAATTGTAAAGCCTTGCCGAGCTTTTGTCAACACACTGGCTCCATGCAAACTTACCGAAACACTGAGTTCCTTGAATGCAGCCTCATCATGCTGGTAGTCCTCCACTATCCCATAATGCTATGGCGCTGCAGAGTCCACGTCAAAACTCTTGACAGCCAAGCTGCAGTCGAGTTGGCAGTGTAGCCACTAGCTGTATTGTATGAACCGGCTCTGAAGTCCATGGAAAAATGAAAAACGAACCGTAATATCGACCAGTTCACAATAGTTAATATTGTACGACAGTCGGTGTTTTGCTTTTGTTTCCGATTTTAGTTAGCTCCCTTGTCAGTTAAACCATACGGTTGAGGACGACAAATTACAGCTAGCGAAAAGCTAAGCAGCTAGCTAGCTAAATTTAGCCTGCGTTAGCAAGTCCGACTAACTGTCCCGAACTTGACAGCCCTCAAGGCGAGAAAGAGTTATCGGCAATAACACGTTGTTTAAATCTACAAGTTGTTAAACGTCTTAACGTGCTTAAATGGAGTCTCTAACTGGATGAGGAAGGTTGCTAGCAAAGTAGCTAGCTACAAGGCAATAACATTATTTGGCCCGTGTTTGTTTATTTTTACGTTTCACAAAAATGTCTTGGCTTGGTGGAATCAGTTCTGGCCTGGGTCAGTCTTTGGGCCAGGTTGGAGGGAGCCTGCAATCTTTTACTGGACAAATATCCACATTTACCAAAGATATGCTGTTGGAGGGTGTGGAAGAGGTTGGAGGTAAGTCTAGAAGGTGGACTATACACTATATTTAGGATACCATGTTGGCTGTAATTCATAACTGCTGCTGTAATGTAATCCTGAAGTTCGCTACAGTAACCTCCTTGCCAGTAAACTTGTTTACAGATTGCCTTGTAATTTAATCAAAATGCCCCCCCCCTCCCCCGTTTGTTAGGGTAGTTGTTGTAAAGGCTACATAACCCAACACCCCGTATACTTGTATTTGGGTGGTACATTTTTGTGATGCCGTTCGTCATGTTGTAAGGTTATGAACAGATAACTTTAGCTAGGTTAATTACAAATCAGTGCAGTTTGAGCTAGTGACAACCATGCTGTTTGGAAGCAAACAGGCTTTGACTGAAGCTAGTGACGGAGACAGAAGAACTTTGATCTTGGACGTCCAACAGAGACATTTATGTACTGTTAGACTCACAGGTCAGGTTACTGGGTCTATTACAATACAACAATGGTCAAGCTGTCTAATCTGTAATCAGTCCAGACCAGAACATAGAAAACAATGATGCCTGTTTCATAATGTAAACAAAATGGTTGTGGCTGTGTAATCTATAGTGATAGATAAGATTTTCTGCAAGGAAAGCTTGTCTGTGTGCTGCTTGTACAAGCTGGTTTGTCATGTGAACCTGTTTAAGCAGATCATCTGTGTATGTCACATGTAGTGTGTACACACACACACACATAGGCCAGTCCTGAGGTTGATACGGAGTTATGCAGATAGAATACCTGCTTTCAGTCTGATCATATTCAACTGCAACGGCATTGTCAAGACCAGCCGACATTGTAGTCTGACACATACCTATAGGTTGAAAAAAATAGTGCTGCCTTTTTCACGTACACTTATCTAGCCATTTCCTTTTAACAGTGACTGGTGACGCGCATTGGTTCACTGTTGTACTGCTGGGCTGTGTTTGATTGGTTTATTGTTGTAGCTGCTGGGCTGTGTTTGATTGGTTTATTGTTGTAGCTGCTGGGCTGCGTTTGATTGGTTCACTGTTGTAGCTGCTGGGCTGTTTGTGAGGTTTTCTTCTGTCTCATCACAGATGCCTCCACTGAGCTGCAGGTGTCCAATTCCAGGCTGGCGGAGGTGGAGGGTGCGTTTGCCACACAGAAGTCAGAGGTTAGTCTGGAGGCTCCCTGATCAGCGTGTCTGAAAGATTCTCTTGACCATGCCCTTGTTTGTCTAAGCTGTGCAGCTGGTGATTTACACACGTTCTCTCTCTCTCTCTCTCTCTCTCTCTCTCTCTCTCTCTCTCTCTCACTTATACCTGTGTGTCGCAGTGTGAGCGTTTAAAGAAGATCCACGCTGAGCTTGAGGAGAAGCTGGAGGCCTCGGAGATCCAGATCAAGCAGCAGTCTGCAGAGTACAGAAGCCTTCTGCAGCAGAGAGATGTACATTTACATTTATTCATTCAGCAGACGCTTTTATCCAAAGCGACTTCCAAAAGAGAGCTTTACAAAAGTGCTTAGGTCAATGATCATAACAACGAGCCCCAAACATTGCGGGCAGCCAAAACATGACGCATACATTGTGAAAAACCAAATAAGTGCCAAAGGGAAGAACCATAAGAGCATGTAGTTAAACAAGTTGCAATTAAACAACATGAACCTGAAAAAGTGCAAGAGTGTACCCGTAGGAAAGCAATCAACAGTAAAATATTTCACAGCGAGTACAATAATTGAGATTGAATTGAGATGAATTGAGATGAATTGAGATGAATTGAGATGAATTGAGATGTAAGCAGGCGTGAGCCCCTCCCACAGCCACGCTCCCACACCACCAGGGGGGGTCCTGAAGCGTGCCGTCTGCTTGCCTTCGCAGGTGGAGATCAGCCACCTGAAAGCGCGCCAGAGCGGCCTGCAGGAGGAGATGCACAAGTGGCAGAGTTCCAGCCAGTCCGCCTCCTCCGGCCCCGCCGTGCTCCCCGTGGCCACCTCCACCACGTCCTCCTCCGCCTCCTTCCTGCCACAACCCCCCGGGGACCACCAGGGTTTCCACGGGGACCAGATGGACTTCAGCGACGTGCTCTGGTCCCAGCAGGAGATCAACCGCCTCTCCACGGAGGTGCTGCGGCTGGAGGCCGAGGTGGCCCACTGGAGGCGCGTGTCTCAGGTAGCCAGCCTCACTGTGTTTATCCCTGCATTCCATAACATGGGAAACATGACTGCATTCCATAACATGGGAAACATGACTGCATTCCCTAACAGGAGAAACATGACTGCATTCCATAACATGGAAAACATGACTGCATTCCCTAACAGGAGAAACATGACTGCATTCCATAACATGGAAAACATGACTGCATTCCATAACATGAGAAACATGACTGCATTCCATAACATGAGAAACATGACTGCATTCCATAACATGAGAAACATGACTGCATTCCATAACATGCATTACTCCCAACATAACACAACATGCATTACTCCCAACATAACACAACATGCATTACTCCCTAAATAACATATTGTTTGATACTTTACTCCCTACATAACGTATAACGTACACGACTGATGTTTATATCCCTACATAGCAAAACAGAACATTACTGAATGTAGATCTGTACATAACAGAAACTGACAGTGCATGACATCTATGAGTGATGTACCTGTTGTACCGTGCTCCGTACCAGGCATCAAATGCCCCAGGGAACGGCAACGGTGACCAGGGTGAGATCCTCAAGCTCCAGAGGATCATAAACGTGAGTTTCACTTTAAAAGCCACCAGTCCAACTGTATGAACTGGTTATTCAAAAGGATTAATGTGTTGTTACTTTATCATAGTAATAGAACAACAGTTCTTTGTTTCCCACAGATTAGAAAGCGATTTATGGGGGGTCGCCTGTGGCTGAAGGGGGGAGGGGGGGGGGGGCCTGCCAGAAACCAAAGACTAAAAATGAGTTCTCGGCCGGTGTCGATTCTGTAGCGCACCGCCACAAATGATTCTATGTGTGGGGAAACACTGAACAGATGTTCACGGATGTCGGTTTCATTCTGGAAACGTACTGTGCGTTGTTTATGTACTTGAACTTGTGAGCCTCAGCCGCTGTCTGTCTGTCTGTGTGGAGCAGGAGCTGCGAGAGGAGATGGGCAGAGAGGTGGACGAGCACCAGCACGAGCTGGCCGCCCTGCAGGACGCCCAGCGGCAGAAGCTGACCGAGGTGACGCGGCGCCACCGGGCCGAGCTGGCGGAGTACGAGGAGAGGGTGGAGGAGCTGGAGGAGCAGATCCACAATGGTGGGACGGGGTCAAGTTCCCTAACGAGTTAGTCGGGGGCTCTTCAGGGTTAAACGGTTGGAGAGGGAAAACAACAAGGAATTATTTCATAGAGGCTGTAACTTTCTGACGGGTATATGCTCGAGGGGATAAGGAGCTGTAGTTCTTGTGTTGTTTCATGCTTTCAAGCTCAGTGGTAGAGCATTTGTCTGCAGATCAAGAGTTTGCAGGTTCAAGTCCCGACCTGTATGTCGCTTTGGATAAAAGCATCTGCAAAATAATCGGCATTATTAATAATTGCCTCTAGTAATGTTTTTGGTCATTTTTCCCCCCTAATCCAGCGGGCAGCGGCCAGACCTCCCTGGACTCCTCCAGAACCCTGGACCTTCAGAACACCGTCCGGTCTCTACAGGAAGGGGCGGAGCAACAGGACAGGAAGCTGCAGGAGCTGACTGCCAGTCTGGAGGAGGCGCAGAGGGCCGCAGCCGTCCTGCAGCAGGAGAAGGAGGAGGTGCAGGGAGAGAACGCACAGCTGCTGCAGAACTACGCCCGGCTGCAAGCGTCGGTGGTGGAGCTCCAGACCCGGGTGCAGGAGCAGGAGGGGAAGAACCTACACAAGGCCCATCTGGATAACGAGATACAGGGGCTGAGGAAGGCTCTGGCAGGTAGAGTTACAGGCAGATAGAGGTACAGCCAGGTAGAGGTACAGGCAGGTAGAGCTACAGACAGGTAGAGCTACAGGCAGGTAGAGCTACGGGCAGGTAGAGCTACAGGCAGGTAGAGGTACAGGCAGGTAGAGGTACAGGCAGGTAGAGCTACAGGCAGGTAGAGGTACAGGCAGGTAGAGCTACAGGCAGGTAGAGGTACAGGCAGGTAGGGCTACAGGCAGGTAGAGGTACAGGCAGATAGAGGTACAGGCAGATAGAGGTACAGGCAGGTAGAGCTACAGGCAAGTAGAGCTACAGGCAGATAGAGGTACAGGCAGTTAGGTAGAGGTACAGGCAGTTAGGTAGAGGTACAGGCAGTTCGGTAGAGGTACAGGCAGTTAGGTAGAGGTACAGGCAGGTAGAGTCTGATCAGGTATAGAGTTTGAATGCTGAGCCAGGAGCTTAACATTTCTGTTGTGAATGTTTTAATGTATTTCATGTTTATATGTATCTTTTTTTCTTCAGATGCTGAAAAAGATATCATGAGGCTTAAGAGTCCTCCTGAGGTATGGAGTCTGACTGGACACTGAATGTTCCCAGTTTATCTTTATGCTCGGCTGATTCTTCTTCTTTTTAAATTCATTTGGCAGATGGCTTTATCCAAACTGACATCAGTTTGATAGTTGTTGATTTTGTTGTTTATAAAAGAGTGAACCAGCAGCAGAGGTGGAACATGCAGAAATCCTAGAACTGAACACACTCATCGGGGCCTTGAGACAAGAGAAGGAGATGATCGAACAGGAAAAGGTCACCTAAAACTCTCCTCAACTGCGTTGATGAATTGTGTGACTTGTGTGCCCTGTTGACTCAATGAGTAAAAGCACCTTGTCTTTACTTGTAGTGTTCAAGCGTAAAACGAAACATTGTGAAACACATTTTCCTTGTTACTTAACCACAGGGTCAATGTTTTCCTGCTTTTCAGCTGGGCCTGCTGGAGAGGCTTAGGGGTGCGGAGGAGCGGGGTGGGGCAGGAGGGGAAGGGGAGGACAGCGAGGGGCTGAGGGCGGAGCTCCAGAGGATGGAGGAGGCTCTGAAGGAGACCCGGGAGGACCGGGACACGCTCATGTCTGAGCTGGAGGAGCTGGACCGCCAGAACCAGGAAGCCACACAGGTACCCGCTCTGTTGATCAGCGTCAATAAGTAATGGAACATTAGTCACTTCTGAATATGTTACATCCATGTCAATTTTAGTACAGTAAGGAAAAGAGGTAAATGTACACATACTTACTTTCTAAATATGTAGTATATATGCAATATATGATTACATTTATGTCATTTCAGCAGAGTTAAAAAAAAAACGTTTTCTGACAATTTATATCCTTTATATTATAATTACTATTTTGTGTGTTTTTTTTCCCTCGTTTGTGTGCAGCACATGATCTCCGTGAGGGAGCAGCTCTCTGGGCAGCTGAAGGAGTCTGAAGCCGAGTTGACCAGGCTGCTGTCTGAGCTCAGTTCAGCCTCTGACCAGAGGGGGGCGCTGCAGCAAGAGCTGGAGGCCCAGAGGGAGAAACTGAGCCAGAGCGCCTTCACGCTGAATGACCTGCACATGGGCAAGCAGCAGCTGGAGAGCACAGTGAAGGAGCTGAGAGAGAAGCTGGGACACGCTACGGAGCAGGGGCGCGAGGCGCGAGGAGAGGTGTCGGAGCTCAGGAGAAGCCTACAGGAGCGGGAGGAGCAGCTGTTTGCTGCCAGGGCGGAGCTCCGTCAGGCGGGGGAGAGAGGGGCCGAGGGCGGGGGAGAGGAGCTCGCCGCGAAGGAGCGCGAGTCGGAGGAGCTCCGGAAGGAGCTGGCCGAGATGAGGAACTCCCACGAGAAAGTGATGTCAGAGGACTACGAGGGCAAGATGGAGAACAGGAGGTTGAAGACGGAGGTCGAGGAGGCCGCGGGCAGGGCGGAGGAGCTGGGCCGGCAGGTGAGGGAAGGCCAGGCGGCCCTCAGCAGGTTGGCCCTGGAGAAGGACACTCGCATCGAGGCCCTGAAGCTGGAGAAGAGCCAGCTGGAGGGCGAGCTGAGCCAGGCGGAGCTGGCGCTGGCCGAACAGACCAGGCAGTACCAGAACACCGTGGAGGAGCTGACACGGGCGCGCTCCCTGGACGCCACCGCCTTGCAGACGGAGCACGAGAGGGCCGTGCGGCTGAACCAGGAGAAGGACCTGGAGATCGGCCAGCTCCGGAGGGACGTGGAGCAGGGGGCATCCGACCACAGGGACACCAACGAGATGCTGGCCATGACCGTGGCCGGGCAGAAGCAGCTGACGGACCTGCTCCGGGAGAAGGACGCCCTCATGGAGACCCTGAAGCAGGGTGCGGCCGAGGCCCGGAGCGAGGCGGAGGGACGGCTTCTGGCGGCCTCCAAGGACGTCGAGGCGCTGAGGCAGGCGGCGGAAGAGAAGGACAGGCAGCTGGGAGGGATGAAGGAGGAGAACAGCCACCTGAAGGAGGAGTTCGACCGCCTGAGGGACCAACAGAGCCGGCCCCAGCCCCTGGCCGAGCCGCGGACCCTGGACATCATCACCGAGCTCGAGACGGAGATCACCCAGCTCAAGTCCGCCAGGAGCAACCTGGAGGAGGAGGTCCTGGCCCTGAGGAGGGCCACGGAGGAGGAGCGGGCCTCGCTGCTCGCCGCCCAGCAGTCCCTCCAGGCGCAGCAGAACGAGCTGGAGCAGGCTCACTCGCGCCACGAGCAGAGCACGCTCAACTACGACCGGCTCATCCACGCCAAGGACCAGGAGATCTCCCGCCTGCTGCAGGCGGTGGAGGGGCTCGCCGGGCGCCACAACCATCCCCCGTCCGTACCGGAAGTGGTCATCATGCAGGAGGACAAGACCCAGTCTCTCAACGGGGAGAACGGCAACGAGAAGCACGACCTGTCCAAGGGAGAGATCGAGAGGCTGGTGAAGGGCATCAAGGAGAAGGAGACCGAGATCACCCAGCTGAACGAGAAGAACCTATCCCTGGCCAAGCAGCTGGACCAGCTGGTGGTGTCGCGGGACGAGCTGGGCAAGCTGTCCCAGATGATCACGCAGAAGGACCGCGAGATCCAGGCCCTGCACGCCCGCATGTCCGGCGGCCCCTCCCAGGACGTGATGTTCCTCCACCAGCAGCTGCAGGCCTACGCGGTGGAGAGGGAGCAGGTCCTGGCCGTGCTCAACGAGAAGACCCGGGAGAACAGTCAGCTGCGCTCCGACTACCACCGCATCATGGACATCGTGGCGGGCAAGGAGGCGGCGCTGCTGAAGATGCAGCAGGAGAACCAGCGCCTCTCCACCATGAGCGACCCGTCCGGCAGCCAGGAGATGTTCCGCGAGACCATCCAGAACCTGTCGCGCATCATCCGGGAGAAGGACATCGAGATCGACGCCCTGACCCAGAAGTGCCAGACCCTGGTGAGCGTCCTCCAGGCCTCGGGGGGCGAGGCCGGCACTGGCTCGGGGGGCGTGAGCAGCAACCAGTTCGAGGAGCTCCTGCACGAGAGGGACACGCTCAAGCAGCAGGTGAAGAAGATGGAGGAGTGGAAGCAGCAGGTGATCACCACGGTGAAGAACATGCAGCACGAGTCGGCCCAGCTGCAGGAGGAGCTGCTCAAGCTGCAGGGCCAGGTGTCCGCCGACAGCGACTGCAGCTCCAAGCTCTCCGTCGACTACTCCCGCCTCGTCCAGAGCTACGAGCAGAAGGAGAGGAAGCTGGGGAGCCTGAGCCAGGAGCTGGCCCAGGTCCAGCAGACCATCAGCCAGCTCAGCACCACCAAGGCCGTCCTGCTGGGGAAGCTGGACTGCGTGTCGCCGGAGCCGCCCCTCGCCGACCAGTCCCCCGGGCCTTCCCCGGCGGCCGAGCAGGGGGCGGCGGCCGCGTTCGGCGAGACCCAGCAGCGCGAGCTGCAGTCGCTGCGGGCTCTGCTGGCCGAGAGGGAGTCGATGGTCAGGACGCTGCAGGAGAACAACCACCGCCTGTCGGACTCGGCGTCGGCGTCGGAGGGCGAGCAGCGGGGCCAGGCAGAGGAGGCGAGGCAGGCGAGGGAGCGCCTGGAGGCCCTGCAGCGGTCCGTCCGGGAGAAGGACCTGCTCATCAAGTCCAAGGGGGACCACCTGAGCCAGGTGAGCGAGGCGCTGAGGAACCGCGAGAGTGACAACGAGGTGCTGAAGCAGGCGGTCACCAACCTGAAGGAGCGCGCGCTGATCCTGGAGATGGACGGCCGGAAGCTGAAGGAGGAGAACGAGGCGGTGGCGGCGCGTTCGCGCGAGAAGGAGTCCGAGTTCCGGGCGCTGCAGGAGACCAACATGCAGGTGTCGCTCATGCTGAGGGAGAAGGAGTTTGAGCGCTCCGCCATGAGTGAGAAGACCGCTGCCATGGAGAAAATGCTGAAGGACAGAGATCAGGTCAGCGCTGCTCTGGAAGTAGCTTGAATGTTTTTTTTTCTCAAATTGTTTTCCCCGAATGTATAAGTATGTATGTATTCACTCTTAAAATGAATACATTACGTACATGATACGTACATCACATTTGTATAAACGTTCGCCTTTGTAGTGGCTAATGGTCCCTGGTTTTCATGGTAGCCACTGAAATACTGCTCGAACTGTATACTTCTGGTCCCAGATGATCTTGTGCCCTTCCTATGTGCACTATTCCTACTACTCCCCACTATCTTATGACTCCTTTACTACCTGCACTGGTCCTCCGTCCCCCTGGCTGGACATGCCTGCTGAGTGTGTGATGTGACTGTCTCTCCCAGGGGAAGAGTGTGGAGCTGAACCAGCTGCTGAATGAGCTGCGCTCCATGCAGGAGCGGGCCGTGGCCTTCCAGCAGGAGAGAGACCAGCTGATGCTGGCGCTGAAGCAGAAACAGATGGAGACCACGGCGGTGCAGGCCGAGGTAGGGCCGGCGTAGTCGTCGCGCCTTAGACTCCTTTGGACTATTATTTGCGCTTGACTATTTCTAGTCCTTTGGACTATTATTTGTTTATTGGTTGTTTTTAATTTGATATGTTTGATGCGGAGGGCAGATAACTGTAAATAAATCAAATTTTCTGACCTTTTTATAAATAATCAGCATTGCAGTGTCACACTTGTTCACATAAGTAACCTTCCTGTCCCTCACCCCCCCCCACACACACACACACACCACACACACACACACACCACCCACACACACACCACACTCACACACACCACACACACACACACACCACACACACACCACCCACACACACAACACACCACCCACACACACCACTCACACCACACCACACACACACACCACCCACACACACACCACACTTACACACACAACACACCACCCACGCACACACACCACACATACACGCCACTCACACACACACAACACGCCACCCATATCCACACACAAACCACCCACACACACAGTTGCAGCGCATGAAGGACAAGGAGCAGCGTCTGAACCTGGAGCTGGAGCGTCTGCGGAGCCACCTGCTGGAGACGGAGGACTCGTACACGCGCGAGGCGTTGGCGGCCGAGGACCGCGAGGCAGAGCTGCGCCGGAGGGTGACCATGCTGGACGACAGGCTGGCCACCTCGTCCAGCGCCGTGGAGAACGCCAGGTACCTCCTGGTGCTCTGAGTCTCCTGTCTGTTCTGTACCTGGTGGTGGTTAGTCTGTGGACAATGTGGTGGGGGTTTTGGGTTGCGGTTTCTGCTGTGATACACCACTCTTTTTAATGCTACTAAAATGTGTAGAGATTCAAATCTCCTTAAAAAAAAAAAAAATTAAAAAAAACGTTTTCGTACCTTTTTTCCTAAGCAACTTACAAATGCATGTCATGATGTCTGACCTGTAACTGAACTTCTATCTATACAGTCAATCAATTAAACCTCCCCCTCTCCCTCCTCCCCCCCCCCCCCCCCCCCTCCTCCTCCCCCCCTCCCCCAGCCAGCAGGCCAGCCTGCAGGTGGAGTCCCTGCAGGAGCAGCTGAGTGGGGTGGTGAAGCAGAGAGACAAGGCCCTGCTCCAGCTCCACGCCTCCCAGGAGCAGGTCAACCAGTACGCAGTCTCCCTCTCCAACCTGCAGATGGTGCTAGAGCAGTTCCAGCAAGGCACGTTCACACCCCTCGCAGACACACCAGAACAAACGGCCACATGTATACTTTACACCGGTGTGCACCGTTAGCATGTAGCTTTGAATAAAGGTGTCTGCCGAACGAATGCAAGCAGAACACAAGCCCAATGTGTTTAACTTCCACGTGGTACGCCCAGCCCCATCCTCTACCACTGAGCTATACCCATCCCCACACCTGCACCGCGCACGGCTCCAGTGGAGGACCTTCATATAGGAGCGTGTGGGTTTCATCCCTGGATGTTGGTGGCTGTCTGAGTGCGGTTCCAGGGCATGTGCTGACACCAAGCCCCGGCTTGCTGTCGTGTGTGCGTCCACAGAAGAGAAGGCCATGTACTCCTCCGAGCTGGAGAAGCACAGGAGGGAGAGGGACGAGTGGAGGAGGAAAGCCCTGCTGCTGGAGGACAAAGCTGCTGCTCTGCAGGTCTGCCGCCTACACACACACACACACACATCATACACACATTACACACACACTCACCTACACATCACACACATACACACACACTCACATCATACACACATCCCACACACACACACACACTCACACTCACACACACCCGCATCATACACACATCCCACACACACACACACTCACACACACTCACATCATACACACACTCACCTACACATCACACACATACACACTCACATCATACACACATCCCACACACACACACACACACACACACACACACACACACTCACATCATACACACACTCACCTACACGTCACACACAATATCACACACTCACGTACACATTACACACATCACACACACACTTACCCACACGTCACACACAATATCACACACTCACCCACACAAGCACACGCACCCACGCACACACACCTCTTTAAACCAAGACTCCAGCTGTGTCATCAATCAGCATCATTCAACTCCCCTCAGTCATGGTGACGACACCACGCCTTATGTTCAGCACGTCTTATTTCTATACGCAACAACAAAGCATCGAAACACTGATCTCAGAGCAGCACAACGTGGGTCTGATGGTGGCTCCTCTCCGGTTCCCAGGTGACCCTAGACGAGGCCAACGCCGCTCTGGACTCGGCCTCGCGCCTCACCGACCAGCTGGACCTGAAGGAGGAGCAGCTGGAGGAGCTCAGGAAGCAAGGTGAGCAGAGGGGCTACCTTCTTCAGGATTTCCTTTCCAGAAGGTGTCCTCACAAGACTGTGGGACCACACACTGCCTCGGAGTGGTTAGCTGTTAAACTGTGTGCTGCTAACCATCTTGTCTTCACTCCTGTCTCAGTTTACTGAACCGAGTCCTGTATAGTTTCTGTGTCACCAGTGGTCTTAGCTTCATATTGGATTTTAAAACCATGCAGAACTTTGTTCAGCAGAGGAAAGGGAGCTGAGCTTTAATCCATCTCAGACTGCTCCACTGTAAAGGTGTGTGGTACGACCTCAGCTTCACACAAGACAGACAAGTTACAGTACCCAGATCAGAACTTCTCCTCCAAAAGGTGTCCTCACAAGACTTTAATGAAACATTCATAAATGTCTCCTCAATTCAGTCTTTCATCGGCTGATTGATGTCTCGGTTCAAAGACTGGCTTTCCCCCCGCTGGCTGGCCTGAAGATGTTGTGGATGGTTGGCACATTTCTGCGATGCCTCGCTGTCATTCTCCTGACAGAACGTACATTTCATAGTCTGTGCTGACTACCAGGTGCTTGGTGAACAGCAGGTCTCTCCTGTGTTCCATTCTCAGTGTGCTCAAGCTTCAGCAGAGCAGGCTCCTTTCCAGAACCTTCTGAAGGCCCCTGGCATTCCTCTCGTGTTCAACACTCTCGTTTCTCATGTTCTTATCGGAGCTTAAACAACCACAAACAGAATAAATCAGTTTAAAACACCAAACCCCAGCACCCTTGAGGGAGATTTTCCCACGTATTAGTTCAGTTCTCCATTCGTCTGCTGTCGCCCTATCAGGAGCAGACGTGGGTTATTACATCAGGTGGAATTCTTGGACACGCTGGTAGTCGCCCCCCCCCCCCCCCCCCCCCACTGCTCTCTGCCACCCCAGACATCTGTTAGCGCATGTATTTGTTTGACTTACTGTACAAGGCCAGGGTCCAGTATATTGACCTACAGGACTGGGTCCAGTATATTAACCTACAAGACTGGAGTCCAGTATATTAACCTACAGTACTGGGTCCAGTATATTTACCTACAGGACTGGGTCCAGTGCGAAGGTGCGGGGCCCTGAGACAAGCGTGTTGTTGTTGACGTGTTGTTGTTTTGCAGTGGACGTTCGTCAGGAGATGTTGGAGGAGGCCCAGACCAAGCTGATGAGCCTGCTGAACACTACAGAGGGAAAGGTGGATAAGTAAGTGGACCACCTGCAGCGAGAGCATCTGCTGGACTTACTCTGTGCAGTATTTATGTGTCGCTTCGAATACTTTTTCAAATATGGATTCATTTAGCACCTTTATCCAAAGGCATTCAAGGGGGGATTTGAACCTGTGGGGGATTTGAATCTGCAGCCAAATGCTGTAGCACTGAGCTATGCCGAGACCCTATTGACCTGACCGGAATCTATATTGATGTAACAGTATGAACAGTTGTTGTCTCTTCAGCCAATTATTCTTTTTGGGGTCCCGTTGAGTGACCCGCCTGTTGTGCGCCGTCTCCCCAGGGTCCTGATGCGCAACCTGTTCATGGGCTACTTCCACACGCCCAAGAACAAGCGAGCAGAGGTGCTGATGCTCATGGGGAGCGTGCTGGGCCTGGACCGGGACAAGGTCATCCAGGTGACGCCACGCGCTCTTTTTATCACCTCTTAGGTCCCTCTCTCTCCCTTTCGCTCTCTGTCTCTCAACCCTTTTGTTTTATACATGTTTGTCTTCAGTTGTTTCTTTTTCATGTTTGACCTTTGGCTGGCTCTCTCAGCGGTGGCAGCAGTGATGGAGCCAGTAAGGCCTCTGTACTGCCACAGTCCAGAAACGGTTTAGTCCATGTAATGTTAAGTGCACAGCTGATACGGTTGACTCTATCCAAGCCAAGATGATTATGTTTCTTATCCTTCATAAATTTCAACCAGGTCATGTTTTCATTGGCCGCTCCTTGGTAGCTGACTGTAAGGGGTAGTGAGCTACACTCATTCTGTAGAGATTGAGAATGACTTCCGAGGGTAGGTAAATAATACTGTATACTGTAGTTGGGTGATTATATTATGTAGTCTTGGCAGGGGGCAGTATAAGTGAATCATCCATGTCTTCATCGCTGACGTACTATAACCTTTCAACACGTAAGTTGTGAAGTTAACAGTAACCCCAGTGTAACCTCTTTAGACGCGCGCTCCTTCAAATCCTCAACAGCTGTTCCAGAATCTGGTTGTCATTGGGGCATTTTCCCTGCTGAAGCAGGGTTACAAAATATAGTCAAATACATTTCACACTAGGATTGTTCCGTTCTACTTGATTTGTTAAATTGCTAATATGAACAGCTATGTTCAGTAAATAGTGTTCAGTAAATAGTGTTCAGTAAATATACAGTGTTCAGTAGATAGACAATGTTCTGTCTTAATACTGTTCAGTGGATAATCTGTGTCCAGTAGACAGTCGCTCGTACCTCCAGCTGCCCTTGAATCCAGTCTGGGCTCCACTAGCAGAGAAAGCATTTCCTCATCCAGCAGGCTCCCCTGGGACCCCATCCAGCTATGCAGAGCGGATTACCCAACAGTCCTAAAGCAAAACAGACTGGAGGATGAGGGCTAGATGAAGACCCAGTTGTCATCACTGTTTTTTTCCACTTCCCCCCTCTTTTCTTCTCCTCTTCTTCATGCTTTTGAATTTTTCCGCTTGAGTAGTGTTTACAACTTGTAGCGTCTCTGGAGGCAGACCACGTATTCAGAGCAGGCCTCAGTAGAAGAGCAGGGGGTCAGTAAAAGAACAGGGCTCAGTAGGAGAGCAGGCCTCAGTAGAAGAGCAGGGCCCAGTAGATGAGCAGGGCTCAGTAGAAGAGCAGGGGGTCAGTAGAAGAGCAGGGCTCAGTAGAAGAGCAGGCCTCAGTAGAAGAGCAGGCGTCAGTAGAAGAGCAGGCCTCAGCAGAAGAGCAGGGCTCAGTAGAAGAGCAGGCCTCAGTAGAAGAGCAGGGGTCGGTAGAAGAGCAGGCCTCAGTAGAAGAGCAGACCTCAGTAGAAGAGCAGGCCTCAGTAGAAGAGCAGGGCTCAGTAGAAGAGCAGGCCTCAGTAGAAGAGCAGGCGTCAGTAGAAGTGCAGGCCTCAGCAGAAGAGCAGGGCTCAGTAGAAGAGCAGGCCTCGGTAGAAGAGCAGGGGTCGGTAGAAGAGCAGGCCTCAGTAGAAGAGCAGACCTCAGTAGAAGAGCAGGGCTCGGTAGAAGAGCAGGGCTCGGTAGAAGAGCAGGCCTCAGTAGAAGAGCAGGGCTCGGTAGAAGAGCAGACCTCAGTAGAAGAGCAGGGCTCATTAAAAGAGCAAGCCTCGGTAGAAGAGCAGGGTTCTTGGTGGAGAGCTGACCCAGTCTCTGTGTCTCCAGATGCTGGATGAGGACGGCCGTCATGGGGTAACTGGCTGGGTGTCCAGCTGGCTGGGGGGCAGGGCAGTACAGAGTGTCCCAAACACCCCCCAGAGACCCACCCAGGGTCAGGGCTTCAACTCGGTCAGTACACACACACAAACATGCATGCACGCACACACACACTCATACGCACGCATGCAGACACAGTCACACACATCATCTTCCTGTCAATCTACAATCAACCCTGATTGAAACACACCCTGGGCACCTTTGTGTTGCAGTCTTTCTCAGAAATGTTTGTGAAGTTCCTGGAGGTGGAGTCCACCCCAGCCCTGCCCCCAGCCAGGCTGTCAGTCCACGACATCAAGCCCCTGAACCCCACTCCTCCAGGCAGAACCAGCAACTCCACCCCTCTGGGAGGTACTGGCACACTAACTCAGTCACTCAGGAAGCCTCTTCACCACCAAACCTGGGCCTTAAGCAAACGGTGTTAAATGCTTTGGTGTTTCCTAATTTGTCTTACCTGCTGTTATAGACCACATGGTTCAGTAGCCATAGTGCAAATTGTGAAGCAAATCAAATGCATATCATATTTACGTTCTCAGATGACCTGGCCCCGGTTGGGTGCCGAGGCTTCCACACAATGACCCCTTTGTCTCCTCATCTGACCTCTGACCCGTTTGCTCTCAGGAGGAATGGCAGCCGTCAGGAGAGCCGGGGAGTCCAACCCCTTCCTGGCCCCGCGGTCTGCTGCAGTACCCCTCCTCAGCAAGGGGGGCGCCGCCTCTGGGGGAGCAGGGGGCCACCTGCTCATGAAGCCCATCTCTGATGCCCTGCCCACCTTCACACCCGTGCCCGTGTCATCCGAAGCCAGCGGTGGCAACGTGCTCAAGGACTTACTCAAGTAGTGACGAGATAGACGGATCTGGGGGTCCTGACTTGTCCATCCAGACATCTCGCCAAAACAATGGATCCCGATAAACACACACACACACCCTCTCTGTTTGGATTAGTTAAGTCTGAAGAGATTGAACTGAAAAACTGTTCGTTCCTTTGGAAATGGCTGTTGAACGCATATGGTGTTCTCTTAAAGGGGGGGGACTGTGTAAGGGTTCAGCAAAGTGTGGTAACATTACAGGTCTTAAATAAAGAGGATCTGCTGTTTTCCTGTATGCAACAGTGCAATAACTATCATCTCCTGTGTATGTGAAGGAGGCCTCTGAGTATGCTACAGAACCAGTGGTTATTTACAACCACAGAAGATTTTCAAATGTTATTTCTTTTTGTTTGGCATTTATTCCCTTATTTTATCCCTACTGTGTGATCTGGCATCTGACACAGGGTTGCCTGGTGCTGTCTGGAACCAGCCTCGCCTGCAGATTTATGTGCCTCTGTGCATCTGGTAAAATTATAGACATTTCTGCTAAATCTTGGATTTTCCAGACAGCTAGACGGTAGTATGCCACATAGTGGGGTGATTATAGCTGTAATTATGGGTGTGGTTTGATCAGAGGACTTGGACTATAAAACTGCAGTTTAATGGCAGGACTATTATATAGTTATATATATATATATATGTAAATGGGTGATTTTTCATATTTATGGGGGCTTAGTGCCTAACGTTTTTGCTATTTGGAATAGTGTATGATTTGGTTTGTAAATGATGAATACAAATATATATTTACAAGTTGTAAAACTGCACATTGAAAGGTTTACAGATTATGAAAGCTAGCCAACGGTGTAACATGACAAAAGACTGCAGAATGAATGTTACAGACGCTTCTCCATGTAGACAAAAATATGAAAAGGGGTCCCGGTTGTTCAGACTCTTGTTTAGAAGTGGTTAAAACAGATCTAATCACCTTAAACTGGAGGGTATTATGTAGAGTACGAGGCACTTTTGAGTATGTTGCTTTTCTGATGAAATAAAGATATCCCCCTACAACATGTCTGTCGCTTCAATTCAACCAGTTGTGTTCTGTGGTCATTTTCCCCCCCGTAATTTGTCTAATTTAGGATCTGTATCTTAACGTAATTATGCAAATTACATCTTTATGGTCATTGGTTTGGTGTTCAATACATGTTTGTTCTTTACTGCTGTCAATTATTTTAGAAAGTCTTACTGTGGTTGTAATGCTTCCTTAAACTGAGTATCGGACACTGTTTTTAATGTAGCCTATGCTGCTTGAACTGATCAGAATTTCTTCACGGTCTCCCATCGTAAAGACGAATGTGTCATTCTTACACAAGAACCGGAGCTCTCACAGTCATCATGACCCCCCTCCGACTACTCTGGGGTAGCTTTACGCGCGCCTCCGTTCGAGGGGGCTGTCTTTCCGTGATTGAATCCAGCTGTTGTCAAAGTGCTCGGGGGCCCCATTAATTTGCAACGCAAAGCAATCTGTACACCCGACGGAGAACGGAAAACATAGAACAGTTCGTTTTGAAAGACATTCCTTGTACAATTGGTCAATGTACCGAAGTTGCAGGTCGACGAGACAGCGGTTAATCAGAACCTGGTGTCGACTTTCGCGTAAAGGCGCATAGTCTGAGCTTGGGGAGCGCCACATGCGCACTGGCATATCCCGTTCGCTATAGTAGCCAGAAGATCAAGGGGAGTTTACGGGTCGCGAGAGTCCCTCTTTCGGGAGTGATCAAGAGAATACATAATGCTTTTGGACGTATGCGGTGTTAGGGTCTGGACTTACTCCAGGTCAGTACAATACGTTGCTTCCATAATTAGGTTGCTTCATCACTGAAGTGATTAAAGTTGAGTTTTCTTAGGAACTACAACTATGCGAGTTTTCTTATGACTTCAGTAGCCGTCCTATTCTGAATCTTTAAGATATCTCTAAACAGTGGAATCTTTTCACTATGGAGTGGAATGTTAGCTAATTTGTTTTTAAACTTGGTCAAATCTTCGAATAGATTTTGTACTGAAACTTTGCTCCAATTTTCAGAATGTTGACAGCTCTGGTATTTACATTGTTATGTATCAGCAATGGGAATGGTCAGGTAAGATGACTTTATTTCAGTAAAACCTTGACACAGTCTGTGTGCATGGATTTCATTCATTCAGTGATTGGGCAGCAGTGAGTGGATATGCACCTTTTGGGTCACGTCCACTGTAAAAGGAGCAACATTAATGTGTTCTAGGTTGTTTTTAGGGCTGTCTGTTTGCCATGACAGTTCAGTGAAATAGCCTATTGGTGTTTCTCCTTTAGACCTGCACAGAAGGCTTTGCCTACGACCGCAGAGCGAGGGTGTGTGTCGGTAAGGTCACCTCCCTCCTGTGTCCTCACA
Organism: Hypomesus transpacificus; assembly: GCF_021917145.1. Classification (NCBI taxonomy): domain Eukaryota; kingdom Metazoa; phylum Chordata; class Actinopteri; order Osmeriformes; family Osmeridae; genus Hypomesus; species Hypomesus transpacificus. Next base: position 6,066,532 of record NC_061062.1, read on the forward strand.
ACTGTTCTGAATACAGAGTGTCTTCCTGAATATGATATCCCACAGTTATTGTAAAGTCTGTGCCCGAATACTTTTCTGAATGAAGCAGCCTGTGTGTCTCTGAATAATTAGGCCTATGTTTTTAATCCAAACCTATTTAGCTGTAGTAGTCTATTTATAAATGTAGTCACCTAATGGGTTTCTCTATTTCTCAGATGTGGACGAGTGCCGCACGGTACCATTGCCTTGTCGAGGAGACATGCTCTGCGTCAATCAGAATGGCGGCTACCTGTGCATCCCGCGGGGCCTCTACAGCCAGCCCTACGCCAGACCCGACCCACCAGCACTCCCGGAGCCGGCTTACCCTGACACATCGGCGGGTTTCCCCCCCGACACGTTTCGTCCACCGCCTCCAGGGCCCGTGGAACCCAGCTACCCGATAGTCAGCCGCTCCGCGCCGTGCATCCTGGGATACTCAGTTGGAGAGGATGGCACTTGTAATGGTGAGTGCGTTGTCAACTTTGTTTTGAGTCAGGAATCCAAAGACTGTATCAACCTGAGGGGTCAAACTCATTTCCATCCTACGTTGCTCACCTTAGCTCTGGAAAAAAGTTTAATCTGCATAGTTTTCCAGCGCAGTAGATCAATAGTTGCATACCCTTTAAAATCCAAGACGATAGTAAAGGCAAATCATAAAGCTGGCGGCTTGGATGTCTGACAAAAGTCGGTCTTGCAGAAACCGCAGCAGCAATGGCGGGTTTTAAGTCAATTTCGAAGTGAATGTGTTGTCGTGAATACCGCGCATAGCATTGACCGCACGGTGGGGTGTTTATCTCATCACACTGCAGTCTGTTATTGCGTTACTGTCCAGGCCTAGCTCTCTCGCTTTGCTCCAGTCTGAGTTGCTCTGTTCCCTATTGAGTGTCAGCTGGTAGTACAGTAGGCCGTTGTATGTCTCCACTACCCCCCACCCCCTGGCTGGAAAGGGGTTGCTCTCTGCTCATCGATAGAGGTGGCTCAGTGGGAGGTCCAAGGCATCAATTGTGCTTGCTTTCAACTGATGTCAACAACCCCGTAACCTCCAGCTGCTCTCCCTGCCTCCCCCCTCTTTACCCCTCTATGTCTCCTCTCCTCTTCCTGCCTCATGTCTTCTCTGCTCCCCTCTAACTCTCTGACTGTCAAGGTTTTTTTTGCCTCTGCATCTTTTTTACTCTCTTTGCCTCTTCTTTGACCTCTTTCTACCCCTCTTTGTCTTGCTACATCTCTACTGCTCTAGCTCTCTACTTCTCTGTACTACTCTACCTCTCTGTACAACTCCACCTCTCTCTACCACACTACCAATCTACCTCGCTAAGTCTCTATACTTCTCTACCTCTCTCTTCCGCTCTACCTCTCTATTTACCTCTCTCTACCACTCTTTGTCTCTACGTCTCTCTACCTCTCTCTACCTCTTGCTCCACTCTTGGGTCACACTGCCCTGTCTGGTTAGATAACAACAGACCACTGTAGTCTGATCTCATAGATCACAGTCACATTAGTAGTTAATCTGTAACATAAGCTTTTATAACTATTCACTTCAAATCATCTACCTAACTGCATTTTATTAATTACTAGTAATGATACATTTTAATTGATTCTTTGGTAAGCCTGTTTCGTAGCACACCCTTGAGATGTGGATTCCAATTCTGTAAAACTTATGTTTTAGCTTGTAGCGTTAGCAACCACAGACTGTGTGCTCACCTGGTGACAAGCTGCTGGTTTGAACACACACAAACATGTCAGGGTAGTATATCATCATTCTGTCTTGACCAACCTGTGTCATTGTAATTTGTGCAGATATCATTCCTGTAAATCTAATCCCTACTCAGACTTTTAATGGGTTGGAAACACTCAGAGGATTTGCCCTAAGCCTTGTTTGGGTAAACCACAGGATTGCTTTTCAGCCATCTGCAAGGCCCATCAAGCAGGGATGAAGTCATTTGTTGCCAGATCTGAACCGCTTTGGCAGGGCACACACCAGTGTGGTGGAACTGGGGGGAGAGACTGGCCTACAAACCTGTGTATATACAGTATGTGTCTGTGAGACACAGTGTGAGAGAGAGACAGAGAGAGAAAGAGAGGGGGGGCTATTTTGTGTGTGTGTGTGTGTGGGGGCATGTGAGAGAGAGAGGTGATGTAAGAAGTCGTTGAGTGACAGAGTTGGGCTATATAGACGCCCTGCCTCTGCCTGGTACAAACCTGGCTTTGTCTCCTAGTCTCTGGAGGGCCACTTCCAATAATATCAACAGTTCCTTTGGTCTGGCAGAGTGGCATGACATCTGTCTTCCCTTGCATCAACTGAAACTGTTGACGCTGTGAGAACTTCCTGTTGATTCCAGTAGTTGGCCTTCATGACCATGCAGAAGAGTTATGGTACCAGGAGGGAAAAACGGTCGGCACAGTTTAAGACACCGTACTTGAAGTTTCACTCAAGAAGTGTAAATTATCCATTGGGCTATTTGGAGTCGAATTTGGATGACAGAAATCTTCCGTTTGTTTTATTTCTGTCACACGTGCTCTTTGAGTCTCTTTCTCTTACATTTAGTCATTTAGCAGAGAGCGACTTACAGTAAGTAGGGTGAAGTGCCTTGCCCAAGGACACAACGTCATTTCGCACGGTGGCGAATCGATCTGGCAACCTTCTGATTACTAGCCCGACTCCCTCACCACTCAGCCATCTGACTCCCGTTAAAACCCGCTACTCACTCTCTTCCCACATATGTCTTCTTCTCCAGGGTTCATCTTCCCTGCGTGGGGCCCAGTGCTGGCCAAACCAGCTGCCTTTATAAGGAGCTGAACCGAAGCGCTCCCAGAGAGCGAGACCCAGCTGAACTCCCTGGGGTTTGGCCACACATGTGCAGCACATGCTCTCCTGCCTCAGACGGGGCTGGAGCTGCTAACCGCTAGCAGGTGCTGGCCTGTGTTGCTGTTGGCCTTCACTGGGCCCTGGTCGTGGACCAGGCTGGGGCCAGGCCAGCGGTCGCTAACACTATCAGGGCTTATCACACTCAGCTGCCTGTTCAAACAAACGCTACGACTGACTTCACAGTCCCACCAGACCCCCGGCCTCGGGTCTCTGGGAGTGGGTGACTTCACTGTCTGAGAACCATAAACAGAGCTTGGAATTCCGATGTGTGATTTCCACATAAGGAAATGTGCCTCTTGTTGAGGAGTGTGTGAACCGCTGGAGGAGAGCTGGTGGAATTCCAGCCTCGGATCTCTTATCTCTAAATATTTGAACTGGAAATAAATATGCTGAGTGTGAGATAAGGGTCTGATGATCATTCAATACTACAGGGTCAAAAAGACCACCTGGGACAGTCAGTACAAGTCTTTACAGTTTTGCAGTGTTGATGATGACCTTCCTACCTGCCCTCACCCCCCCTCCCCACCCCCCACACACACAGACACTCACAACACCCCCTCCCACATACATGCACACACACAAAACACCTTCTCACGCACACAAAACACCCTCCTGCACACAAGCATCGTGGGTGCACGCGCACGCACGCCTCTGACGGCCGTTCCTATGTGCTGCTCCTCCAGACATCGATGAGTGTGAGGCGGAGTCGCACCAGTGTAACCCCACCCAGGTGTGCATCAACACGGCGGGGGGCTATACCTGCTCCTGCACCGAAGGCTACTGGCTGGTGGGGGGGCAGTGCCAGGGTGAGGAGTCTCGTCACTCACTATCCACGTGTGTTTTTGCATGTCACCACAAACGGCCAAATGTAATGTTTTGTATTGTGGTTGATACTATTTCCATGACTATATCATTTCATTGTGTATGACACGCATATACTGTGGAATGAAACAGTGTTCTCTCTTTCCCCTGTCCCTAACCTGTGGGAGCAGATATTGATGAGTGTCGCTATGGATACTGCCAGCAGCTGTGTGCTAATGTAGCGGGCTCCTACTCCTGCTCCTGTAACCCTGGCTTCGTCCTCAACCCAGACGTCAGGACCTGCTCAGGTACACACACACACACACACTCCTCCTGCAACCCTGGTTTCATCTTCAAACCGGATAGCATGACCTGCTCAGGTTGCAAACATCACTAACCTCTAAGCACTTCAGAATTATGACATCACTAAGCACTGCAGGATGTGACATCACTAACCTCCAAGCACTGCGGGATGTGACATCAGTAACCTCGAAGCACTTCAGAATTATGACATCACTAAGCACTGCAGGATGTGACATCACTAACCCGTCAGCTCTGCAGGGTGTGAACATCACTAACTCGTAAGCGCTGCAGGGTGTGACATCACTAACTCGTAAGCACTGCAGGATGTGACATCACTAACCGGTAAGTACAGAATGTGCATAGTGAGGATGATGATGACTATGATGATGGTGAGGATGACACCTCTGTGACGCCCCCAGACGTGGATGAGTGTGAGGAAGAGCCCTGCTCGCACGGCTGCTTCAACACCTATGGATCCTACATGTGCAACTGCGACGAGGGATTCGAGCTGGCATCCGACGGCACTTCCTGTATCGGTAAGGATACTGTACCTTACATTCATTATGATGTTATTATGTAGCAGACGCTTTTATCCAAATCAACACACTGTTGAAATAGTGTACGGGTCCAGACGGTGGAAAAATCAAGGCTCAGAAGTGCACAGTTCTAACTGTATCCCTTACTGTGTCAGACATGTTTGGACATTTCCTTCGTGGGATGTAAAGCGTTGAAGCCGTTCTGTGTTCATGACGAGAGTGAAGCGCTCTGCGATGCCGGCAATGTGACCAGGGTGTCATGTGATTGGGGGGTGGGGGGTGGTAAGGCCTCGACGCCAAATCAAGAAGCCGCAGGTTCAATCACTTTTGCCCAGTCACCTTGGATAAAAGCGTCTGCTCAAGGAAAAGGAATATGTTGTGGGGTGCTAACGGTGTTCTGCGTCGCCTGTAGACTTGGACGAGTGCAGCTTCTCTGAGTTTCTGTGTCAGTACAGATGCGTGAACACGCCCGGGTCCTTCTCCTGCATCTGCCCTCCTGGTTACTACGTCTACGAGGACGGACGCAGCTGTGAAGGTAACCACGGCAACACCACCTGACGCCTCAGCCTGAAAACTGTTGACGTGTAATACCAGAAAGCCAAAGAGACGTTTAAGTCAGTTGGACATGTAAAGAGTCTTCCTGTGTAGGCCCCAATGTGCTTTTGGCTGTTTGGTGTGATGATCCAATGTCAGGATTCTTTCTGTTATCCGTGTTTGGGTCTTTGCTTGATGATACAATGTTTCTAGACCTCTAGTGGTCATATTTGGTAATACAGTGGCTGAAGTTGTTAATAATGATTTAGATTTTTACCTCTAATGGAAATCATTAGTTTCATAAGCTAATGATGATATTGTTGTTGAATGATGATGATGATAACGATGATGTTGATGTTGTTTTAACGGACTTTAATTGTTGTGTGTTTGATTTTAAAGATTTCAATGAATGTGACACTGGTAACAACACCTGTACAACAGCACAAGTATGTTTCAATTTCCAGGGAGGTTACACATGCCTGGATCCTTTAACATGTGAACAGCCTTACATTGAGCTCAGTGACAAGTGAGGAGAATTCTCTTTCAGTTTTTACATACGTGTATGAGAGACTATGAAACGGCATCCATCATCTCTCGGGTCACCCTGAAATATGTCCCATAACAACCATCCTTTAGTGAAACCACTGGAGTCAAGTTAAGCTCTCACTGTGATATATATGATTGAAATTTGGGCTTACGCTCGTACGATATTGATCCAAAGTGTTAACTTCACCCCCTCCCCCCTTCCTCCCCCCCCCCCCCCCCCAGCCAGTGTATGTGTTCAGCTGAGAACCCTGCCTGCAGAGACAGGCCCTTCACCGTCCTGTACCGCCACATGGACCTGTCGTCTGGCCGCAGCGTGCCCGCAGACATCTTCCAGATGCAGGCCACCACGCGCTACCCCGGGGCCTTCTACATCTTCCAGATCAAGACGGGCAACGAGGGCCGAGAGTTTTACATGAGGGTACGTAGGGTGAAGGCCCCTGGGTCCTGGAAGCAGGGCTGGGACGCTCTGGGAGGGTGGGATGTTTGGATGGGTGGATGGATGGATGGCTGTACGAATGGATGGATGGGTGGATAGATGTATGTATGGATGGATGGATGGGTGAATAGATGTATGGATGTATTGACCCTTCATTCATCCTCGAGGAGAAATTGCGGAAAAGGGGGTCACTGTTTTAATGATCTGCTGTAATCCAGCCCGCACCTACATACCGACCACCTGTCCACCTGTGTAGTGTTGATTCTCGCTAGACTGCACTCTGAGGCGTCCCTCTGGTGTGTGTGTGTGAAGGCACACTAGGTGCATGGCCAGTAGGTGGGGCCATAGGAGTGTGAAGGGGAGGAGGAGGGAGGAGGTGGAGAAGCTTTCTGGAAACTGCAGTCAGAGGAAATTCTGATTGCCGTGGCATCCACAATGCCAAATTAATTTGTGACTCTTTGTTTTTTGGTGTGAAAACATTTCATGCCTCGACAGATGGGACGTGGAGTACCTAAAACTCGGTTTGCCCACGAGGCAGCTGTGTTTGATGTTGGCGTCACCATCACACCTGTCCTTCTTGGAAATCGCAGGGACGATACTTTGTATCAACACGATATGAAAGATAAACATTGTTCTTTCTCTTTCACTCTCGCTCTTCTCCTCGTGTTACGCAGCAAACCAGTAACGTCAGCGCCACGCTGGTCCTGTCCCGGCCCCTGAAGGGCCCCAAGGACATCGTCCTGGACCTGGAGATGGTCACCGTCAACAACGTCATCAACTTCCGCGGCAGCTCCATCATACGGCTCACGATATACGTCTCCGAGCATCCTTTCTGAAGAGCCTCAAACTCCAAACTCCACCACGCACAGTATTACCTTCTGAAGACCCTCAAACGCCATACACATACATTATCCACTGCCTGTCCCAACCTATCATACAGCATGTCTTATGGATTCTAGCATTGTCATCCTTCTCAGTACGCCCTCCACCTTTGGTCTGGGGGTATGAGACTGTCATCACCATCACTCATCTCATCAAGATTGACTGAAGTTCATCTGCTTGGAGGAAACAACTGCTGTCTGGTTCAGTCCACCTGACTATTCTACAGGACACCAAACTCTCCAGCAGCCAGACATAAATAATCACTGTTACTATGTTCCATGAAACCAGTGCTGTCTGTATGACGTCTGTCCTGCGCGCCGTTTGTCTGTTGTGTACTCGCATCACTGTCGTTTCTGTTTGGTTTTCTATGCTTGAAAGAAGCTGTGAATCGAGCTATTAACGTGTGAGTTGACATATTAGTGAAATCACGTAGCAGCGGTTTGTCTCTTGTGTTTCTTATCAACCCATCAAGGAATATCGTTTCTAAACTTTGTATCGAGCCACACCGCTCTGCTCTCATTGGTATTCAACTTTGAGAGCGTAACAGAAAGCTTAGGTGAGCATTGTTGTACACTTTGATGTAGCATATTCCTGTTATAGAGATGTCTGAAATCCACAAGCAAGTGAGGGATGACCTGGGTTATAAACCATGAATTTTAAATGATTCATGTTTAATAATATGATTTTTACAAAATGTTTTGAATAAAGCAGGGTTAGTAATGATTTTGTGTTCACATTCTGCTTCAATAAGAACTTCAAGTGAGCCTGGTCAGTAAAATAAATATATGTACTGGACCTGAAGCTGTGAGATGAGCATTATTTCTGTCCGTTTTGTTTTTGTAGATGTGAAACTAGACACTTGTGGTTGACGTGAGACAACAGGACAAATGAAAGATTATCTGTGTTTTTTTGTGTTAAAGTATTCAAGAAGGAAACATATGCGGTATTTATTCTGGAAATCACGTAGGGCTTTCGGGAATACGTGGTGATCCGTACATACCTCTGAGTAAGCAAACAGAAAGAGAGAGTGAGAGAGCGACATTAGAACACACTTCAGATATGCCTTGATACGTACGGGCACTAAGAAGGACAACCCAGTGTTAGTAGAGGCGCGTAACTGGAATAAGCGCTTTGATATACGGTCCCTGTTTTACCTGTTTAGCTTCTTCCAAGACGGGAAAGCTCGCAGGTATGTAAGACTTATGAGTTATTTGATGGGCCATGTAACGTTTAAATTATAACTTAAATAAATAACTTAAAGTCTATACACTTAGTGTAGCCTATTCTTATCCACATGCACTTGACTGAACACTCAAGTTGCCGAGTCACTTGATCATATGATTTAGTCGTTTTCAAAGAATAATAATGTTATCTGAAGGACCATAGCCAGATTGTTGTTATTATTACTACAATGTTGTCATGTTTTCCTTAAATTCAACAGTTGACTGTTGAGATCGCTTTTATCTTCCAACCCTCATCTCGATATTCCTCAGCATGGCGCTGGAATGCATCAAAAACTGCTGCAAGAGCTTTTTAGGCAATGAGAAAGAAACCCAAGGTGAATTACTCAATTCCATTCTCAAAGGATTACCAGAGAAACTACACATTTGCAGACTGAGTTTATTAATGCTGTGGCGTGGATTCCCCCCTTTGAAGAGATCACAGTGAGGATGCCGACAGCCCGGGCTGTGTTAGAGGGGGGACCCTACGGTGGTCCACGGAAAGGAGTCGGGGTCTCCGAGGACTACCTCCTGTCCAAACTGCCTCCAGATGGTAAAGACGTTCCTTTCGTGCTCCCCACCTTCAAGCCTTCTTATGTCCAACCCCAAGGCTCACGCTACCCCAACTACAACGAGGGGCCAGAGGGTAAATACGTCTTTATGGTTCCATCAATCATCTCTTTCACATTTTAAGATCGTGTTTAATTCTTATATTCTGGAATTATTGGGAGGACACACTTTTTTTAAATTTTATCTTGACGTAGACTTGTATGTTTTTGAGTAGGCTATGTTATGTAACACGCCAAACTGCCAAAAGAAATGTTACACCTGCTAAGAGAAGAGCGTTCGTTAGTTTAACGTGTGCTGATGTGATTGCTGTACAGGCACAGCCAGGACCACGTATGCAGAGAGGAAGGCTGAGCTGTCGGCCTCCAGTCACATCGTCTACAACCCTGACTCCCCCGGGGCCGGCCGCCGAGGGACCGCTAGAGACCGGACCTCAAACCCCCATGCTTCAGGTATATGGTAAATCATATTGGGCGTTGATTGACAAATGAGTATTTTTTTACAGCAAATTGTTTTCGTAAAAGTTTTTAATGGGTCACTATTATCACCCCCATACCCTCCAAAAAGTCCTTCAATAAGCTATCCTCAGACGTAAGATCTGTGTAATAGCCGTATTATGACTAGCTGTGTTTTAACTGTGTGATAGCTGAAAGCCTATGTTTTCCCACACAGGCTGGGACCTGAAAAATGGTCGACAGAGACTTAGCAGTTCCATGTTTGACCTGACCAACTCTCCTGGTCAGATACAGGTGAGAATGTTAGTCGTCTCCTCCTAGATCCCCTCTGCTGCCCAACCTTGATGAAGCAGAAACCTGCCCTCTCGCTCAAACACCTGGTTGTCTAGGTGCCGTCTCAGTCACTGTGCGTCACTCGTTGCTATTTTCACCACCCTCTGAGGTGTGTGAAGGAGTGGACAAACCTTTTGTTGGTTGTGTTAAATCAAGTGGTCATCAATCAGTTTAGTGTTGAAGATTTTACAATGGCCTGTGTTTGGGCTGAGCTGGGCGGGGTATTCTTAGCTGTTTTTGTTACATAATATTAAATCCTTATTGTTATCAACACTTGATAAATTAATGTGACTGTTCGATAGGTATTCTCACTGGACCTCTGACCTCTGGGATGGTCTTGTGTTATGTCCAATAGCAGGCTGACGCATGGTTTACACTGGTGTGTAGTTTTAGGGATCTGTCTGGACAGGGTGGGCGTGCTCCAAATTGTTGTGCCACGTACATCAAGGCTACTGTGCAGGAGTTATGAAACGTGTGTTCTGGTCAAATGCATTGGTACTAACCCCAAAGTAGATGTAAAAAAATGTTTTACATCCATATTCGCAGTAAAACCCACCCTGTGGCCATTTTGAAAACTGTCAAGCAGTCAAATACAGTCGTACATAGAGATTGCATTGAAAAGAGAGAGCTTCACCTCTCTCTCTCTCTCTCTCACAAGAAGAATGGCTACAGCTCTGTCGGATGTCTCACAGTGTGTGTGTGTGTGTGTGTGTGGTTCTCTCTGCGTGTCTGTCTTTCTGTGTGTGTATTACTTTTTGTGTTGGTATGTGTGTCTACAGCGTGGTGACTCAGTGTCCAGTGTCCAGAGCAGTACGTCGTCCATGAAGGATTCCATTGAGAGCAGCCGTAGCCTTGGTAACTAGCCATAACAACATGTTCCTCACATATCATCAAAAAATACCACTTTCTACAGTATTTGAATTAATAAAACAAAACAAAAAACTTTTAAACCTCTCCCAGTCCCTTTCTCTTCACTCCCCCAGTTCTGCTTCCTTCCCCCAGTCCCCCTCCCCTCCTTCCCCAGACTGCCCGCCCCCCCTCCAATCCCCCTTCCTTGGACTTACCCCCCTGCACCCCCCCCCCCTCCTGTCCCCCCCCCAGACCTCCCTGGTCTGGTCCACAGAGCCAGATTGGGATAGTTCTGCATTGTGCAACAGTGAAGGGGCCCCGGGAGTAATTACTTCCAAATGTTTTCCCTGCAGTCCAGCATTTAAATGTAGATAACACTCCAAACAAAGAACCATTAACTTGTTTTTCACGATAAAAAAAACAAAAAAACTATTCTAAACGCCGTTCCGTGATTGACTGGTCTGTATCCATCCTGCATTCCAACAAATAATCTGTCAAGAAATAATGTTGAAAAGGCATGTTTAGAAACCTAGTCGAAACCTTTTCCCCCTAGAGTCCGTCAGCCTGTCTGGGGAGGAGAGAGAGCTGGGGAAGGTGTGCGTGCGTGTGAGTTACCAGGAAGCCCTGGAGCAGGTGTGGATCACCCTAGTGCAGGTACGGTTACAGGTTCAGCGGAGGGGAGCTCGTGCTGGGACAAACCCCACCATTGTGTTCTCTGGTCCTCCTCCTGAATGGGCCTTCTGTGCTACCAGAACCCCGCTACTTTTGCTCTGTTAAGTTTTGCACACTGACCCACGAGGAATGATAAAGTTTTCCTGTCAGGAATTCTCAGAACCATCCTCAGAAGAGAGATGTACCTCAGTGGTTAAACTTTTACCAACAACATCCTGTGATTATATGTCGTGATAAATAAAGCAATATAATGTAAAAAGGGATTCATCGAGCGCACACTTTCATACAAAGCAACATACAGATGGGGATTTAGGCCTGTGACTCTCAGACTGGTGGACCCTGCAGCGTGTGTTCTCCTGTGTTCCCAGTGTTCAGACCTGAGCATTCCTCTGGACAGCAGTGAGCAGCAGAGGGTCGGAGTCAAGGGCATCATCACCATGGCCAAGCCCATCCAGTTTAAGAGCTCCGTGAAGGAGGTCTCCCAGGTAACACGAGGCCCCACCAGGAGTTCTGTTGGATTCACCCAGAGAGAGGCCCTCTGTTGGCTAGATGAGCCCGGGGAGAGGTGATTCTGTCTGGGCTGCAGCTGGCCTCGTCTCCCCCTGGGTTTTGTAGTCCGGTGGTCCTCACTCATGTCTGACTAGCATGGTAATGGACCGGCTGTGTCTGACAGACTTTAGATTGAGACGTACGATTCTAAGATGAGATTGATGAGTCACAAAAGGCATTGATTGCGACTATGGATTTAGCTACACCGCAGAATGAGAAATCTCGAACTCATTTTACTTCTGAAACTGTTAGGGTCCTCAGCTGCTATGTAAATAACAACTCTGACATTAAATCCCACACGTCATCTTCCACATCTATTCCCCCCCCCCCTTCCCCCTTCCTCCCCCCCAGGAGCCAGTCTTCATGGAGACCTTTGTGTTCTCCGTGCGTCTGCAGCCTCTCCGCTGCAGTGCTCTGGTCCTGCGCCTGCAGACGCAGCAGCCCAGGAGACGCACCGTGGCCGAGGGCGTCCTCTCTCTCCGCCAGCTGGGCCCCAAGGAGACCCAGCACTGGCTGCACCTCAGTCCCCCCTCCAAGACCTCCGTAGGTGTCCTTCTCTCCCTCTCTCTCCTCTCCTCTCTCCCATTGTATGTCTCTCTATCTACTGTGTTTCTCTCTCTCTCTTCTCTCTCTCTTCTCTCGCTCTCATACTTGGGAAGTGTCAACAATGTATTCTTTCCTCTGGCCATTCTCTCCGTCGTACCGCCCGAACAAACCTGCGAATGCCTTGACGTACTCTTGATTACTCATTTCTTTGTGCAAACAAGCTGCTTAAGACCTGCATATTTGTTTAAAAGAGAGGAGAGCTCAGTCACCTTGGCCATTGTTCCATTCATACAACACCAATGAAAACCGAAGCCCTTGTGAAAGTACCATTATTTTAGGTTCAAGTTATCTTGCTCTCGAGGTCCGACCATAAGGAAATGCCGGCCGTGTGGGAAAATCCCAGCCTGATATTCCAGCCTGACTAACCCTCCTTGCTTGTCGCTGCCCATGTGTTGTTCTTCTCATAATGAGTCTTTATCAGTTCTCTGCTTGCAGAGCTGAATGTGAGAGCAGAGAAGGCCTGCTTGCGCCTCGTAAAAATGTGCTTTCTCCTCTGATATATGGCAGTCTGGCAACCGCACTGTCAATATTGAAAGTTCCCCAGCTTCTCTGTGGTTGCGTAAGCGGAAGAGGTAAAATAGAAAATTTAAATTTACCATCAATTTGAGATGAAATGTTTATTGGACGGAAACAGAATCTCAGGCTGTGGATCCTGGAAATGTTAGATCTGTAAAGTAGGTCAAACCTCAAAACGACTCAAATGGGAAACAGGGGGTTTTGTTGATAATGGGCTTGACCGTAACTGTAAATTTGTGAACAGAGAGAGCAAGAGAAAGAGGGGGGGGGGGGGGGGGGGGGGGGGGGGTTGTAAAGAAAGAAGTACTGCTTCAATTTGAATATGCTATAGAGTTCTCATAAACTAAGTTTCCATAGATGTTTTGGGTTCTGTAGTATAACATTTAAAGTATCAAGAAGAAAACCCTCAGGAGACTCCACTGAGAATAGGTTTAGTGGTGATAGTAGCTTTGAACACTGAACCACAGAATGAGCTGGAGTAGGAGTTGAGCTGCAGAAAGTTTGCGGAAGGTTCTAGCTTCCAGTAAGCGCACTCACCAAACAATCTTTTCCTGCATTCCTATCATCCAACAGATGGCTCATTAGGCCTCAGAAACAACTTAAAGTACACAGGGATGAGCTTGCTGAAGCAATAGGTCAACAGAGCTTCTAAGCACATAAGGAGCCACCAGTGGGCTGGTGCCGGAACAGCATCTATCAGCGGCGAGCCGTAGATGTTGTCAGCTGTGTTGTCTGACAATGGTTTCTGCCCCACCCCTCCAGGTGTGCCACTGCGAGCTCCACCTGGCCACCTGTTTCCAGCCCGTCAGCGGACGCCTGCAGCTCCACATCCTGTCTGCCCAGAACCTGCCCGCCTCCTCGACTCCCCTCAGCCAGGGTAGGTGGAACAGGAACCGCTGACTGTTCGATTCGCTTCACAGTCGACTCTCAGGGGATTCATATCAATGGCTTCATTGCACGGGTCGCTGCCAGATATTTGAGGTTAATTCACTGTTAAACCAGGAGTCATTTTAGTTGACCCTGGCTATCTAAAGTAAACCACCATCACAACTATAACATAATACATGAATTTGCCAGATTCTTATATCCAAAAACAACAGTTATTTATTTGGTAACCACCCGTTTGTGCCGTATGCTGTAGGGTTTTTTGTGAAGGTGGAGCTGCTGCAGCTGGGCAGGGTTCTGATGAAGAAGAAGACTCCAATGCTGCGCTCCACAGGGGGGCAGTGTGAGTGGGCCGAGGCATTCCACTTCCCCCTGGCCGTCCTGGACCAGGGCTCCCTGCTGAGCATCAAGGTCTGCAGCCGCAGCTCCGTGCGGAGGAAACGCCTGCTTGGACAGGTGAGGAGGGTCGTGATAACATTGACATATTAAGTCAGTAGATGCTTTTATCCCAAGTGACGTACATGGGGAGATTTGAACCAGCAACCTCTAGGTTTGTAGTAAAATGTTGTTCCACTGAGCTACACCAAACTGTAGGTGTGTGTGTGCCACCTGTAACAGGACTCTGATTGTAACATATAGTCATATGTTACACAATGCACATCCTCTAACTGACTGTCTTAAAGAAAAGTGGGAAATCTTTTTTCTCTTTCAATTTGAAAGTGGGGCCTGACTGAAAACAGTTGAGAATCAGTGCAATAACGGTCCTCTCGCCCCTCCTCTCCCCTCCTCTCCTCTCCCCTCCTCTCCTCTCCTCTCCTCTCCTCTCCTCTCCTCTCCTCTCCTCTCCTCTCCTCTCCTCTCCTCTCCTCTCCTCTCCTCTCCTCTCCCCTCCTCTCCCCTCCTCTCCTCTCCTCTCCTCTCCTCTCCTCTCCTCTCCTCTCCTCTCCTCTCCTCTCCTCTCCTCTCCCCTCCTCTACCATCCTCTCCTCTCCTCTCCTCTCCTCTCCTCTCCTCTCCTCTCCTCTCTTCTCCCCTCCTCTCCTCTCCTCTCCTCTCCTCTCCTCCTCTCTGGTCAGGTGGAGCTGGGGTATGACAGCTCCACCCAGGCAGCAGCAGAACAGTGGAGGGACAGCATGAGCCACCCTGAGAAGGTGGTGTCAGCCTGGCACCGGCTCAGCTGAGACCCCCAGCCAGGCTCCGCCTCTGCTATGGAGTAATCCCTGCTGTCCTGTGTTAAGTCAATCTTTGAAAAGAAGCGCACAGAGTCGTTGGGTTCAAAGAAAGTCCAATAGTTATTTATTTTTGCCAGCAAGGAGGCAAGTTTGATCGCGGTACAAAGTTGTCTGAGGTCTGGAGTCTGAAGAACTCCTTCTTATCCTAAAGGTCTTGCACGTGTGTGTGTTATATGTGTGTGTGTATGTTGTGTCTGTCTTGGAGTGGAACTTTCCAGGGTGAAGTGCTGACCTGACCCTTCCAGGCTAACCAGATGGCATACTAAGTACAGATAACGGTCAGAGTTTATGACATCCTTAACAATGTATGGGTCAGTGTGTTTACGTAAGTCTAGTGTGCCTAGAGTTCATTTGGAGGGTTCACACAGGGAATGCTGAACACCAGTATCTTTATATGCAGTAGAAAAGGTTACATCCTTAATTTCTCTAACACCTGACGTTAGTAGGGTCGCTACTGTTGCCCCCCGAACCTGATCCTGCACACCCAAGCACCTAGACCTCTGGCCCAGTGAGCTCTACAGCTAGCATGGAGCTAGCATGGAGCTAGCATGCTCACAGAGACTATGGGTCGTACAGTGTGACAGACACTGGACATTCTATGAATGTCTGAGAGTGAGTTCAGATTTTACAGTTTGTAGCGTATTGTAGATAAGGAGATTGAGATTGTGTTGTGTTGTGTGTGCTGTGAATGTTTGTTGTGAGTGTGTGTGTTGTGAGTGTGTGTGTTGTGTGTGTGTTGTATATATAGAGACCTGTAATGTTGAACAATAATTCAGTGGTTAGCAGTATCAAAACAAGAGTTGTTTTGATGTTTTGAAGAGTGCTATTTACTGACTGTACCAAATGTACCTATGTCGAGTTTACTGTATTTATATCCTGTACTGCCTTCTTTCCTGTTCTACACTATACATAGCATTAGCCTACAATACTATGATGTCATCAGATATTGTACAAGGCCTTTCTTGTATTGTGCACAGTTGTGTATCAAAGCTTATAAAATGTGTTATAGTTTCAAATATTTATTTTCTTAAGATTATTTATCTTTAATGTATAACCTTATTGTATGCCATAAAGTAGCTTCTCATGGTGATCAGAGTGTGTGGTGTGGACTGGTGTGTTCGGTTTAATCATGACAAGGCCCTGTCCAACATGTGAAGTAGGTCGGTTGCTATAAACACTTTTATCCATTATCCGAAGGATGATTGTTTGAACCATCTTAAGCACTTGAGAAAAAACAGCTTTGACCTAAATCCAATCCACCAGCCACTGATTGGTTAGCCTTGTTGTTTAACTATGAATTGGTTCTGCTGGAGAGGAAATCTCTGATTGATTCCCCGGTGTAAAGATTTGGTTGTTCTCTACAGACAGACAGACAGACATCAATTTAGGGAGGACACACATCAATTTAGGAAGGAAACCTAACCTTGACTCTGGCGCTCGTGTTGCCCTATTTTCATAGCTATGGGAGAACTAAAACGTTCAGTGACAAAGTGTAGTATGTTTCCTAGTTAGTTTTGGGTCAAATCCTTTCAACCCTGGTCCTCAGGGACCCCCTGCCCTGCATGGTTTTCATGCTTCCCTCTTCCAACACACCAGATTGAAATGAATGCGTCATCACTTGTTATCAGGCTTATGCTAAACTTCATAATGACCCATTCATTTGAATCAGGTGTATTGGAAGAGGGAAGCATGTAAAATAGGGGTGGGGGGAAAAATCAATTCACATATAAATTGCGAATCAGTCTTCTAGCGATTCACATCGATTCACAAATGTCAAAAATCGATAAAAAATTGTTTTTGTTTAAATTCGAACTAGTTATTCTATTTGTCTCAGGGCTGCCTTAATTACAAATTGTCAAATCTTGAATGGTTGCAGTCAGCTTAAATTCAATTGCATTTGTTTTATAACAAGAGTTTATTAAACTGCAAGAAAAACAATACATTTCAAGGTTTTGATGCAGTGGTATTTTTTTTCTCAACACGTATCTGCCTATCACAGTCAAATAGAAAGAAGTAACAATAAACAGCAAACTGAAATCAAATATAAGCATATATTGATTCGAATTTTGATAACAAATTCCAATCTAATCATGAGGTACCCAAAGATTCACACCCCTAATGTAAAACATGCAGGGCAGGGGGTCCTGAGAATGGGAATGACTGACAAAATAACCATTGAATAATTGGGGGCTATTGCAAGTGCAGTGTCCATTGGAAGCTGTATTCCCAGCTATATTCTTCTGTATGTTTTCTCGCAAACTGCTCATCCAAATAATTGAGCCACAGAGAGACAGACAGAGATGCTTGCCATTATCATAGCTAGATACACTGTATATACAGTATATGTGTACAACATCTAATTCTTTTACACAATTTAGCATCACTCAACATCACACACAAATATAATATATTGATCTTAGAAACAGTCCAATCAGAGTGGTCACAGTGGGTACATGTGACCCACTAGGAAGGGATGCTCTGCCTACAGACTCAGGGAAAAGTCAGGCCTGAAACAGCAGTGCAGCAAAACATGCTTTGTGAGCCTGGCCACAACAAGTCCACCACATCCTGAGTGATAGGTCACTAATAACCATTTACGTAATTGATGTTTGATCTTTGTTAATGGTTAGTCAGTCCACTGGCCGTTCCCGACACACCTTTATCCAATGACTGTAATCTCATTGCACGCATGCCTAACCCAATAGCAGTAGACCTGGCATCCAACCAGGAGTGCCTCTGCAATTACCTCTTTATTACCTTTGCTTTTGTTGAAAAGTATTTATTGTACCACATTGTATCACATTGGCAACCTAACAAACGGGTCATACATATTCCACATAAATGATGAGGTCTTCCTGTACGAACAAGTTATGGTCTACCCCATGAGATGTTTTCTAAATATTCAGGCATGCTTATCAACTTCCTCTTTGACTGTAGTTAGTTAGTGATTTTACATCTATTTAGATTTCACAAAGTATAACAATCAAGACTTAATGGTTATTGACGCCCAAAACGTTAAGCTCACTAAAGTTCCACAGGCTGATGTGCATCCTTCTTCTCTCCTCCTTCTCTCCTCTCCTCCTTCTTCTCTCCTTCTCTCCTCTCCTCCTTCTCTCCTTTTCTCCTGTCTTCAATCAAAAAAGGATCAGTATACCCTCCTGGAGAGCACCAACTCGTCTCCAGGATCTGAATTCTACACACACTGAATAGACAAGAGTTGCTATGGGAGAGGAATTTTAGAAAAGCTCTCTCTCACAATTTATCTCCAACAAAACACACACGCAAACACATACACACACACACATTCAAACTCACAGGCAACATGCAAGGAATATTTTTGTAATTACTAGCTGGTTGAGGCCTGTTAGGTTTCAAGCTGAAGTTACAACGTAAAGTATCAAGCTACCATTGTACCCTGTCTTTACAAGCCTGCCTTCCCTCCTGCCTGATTGTACACAGGACATGTAACATGTGATTTTATTCTCACCCATTAGATATATGTGGTGCAGGTAGGAATGAATTAAATACAATTAACCAAATCTACTTTTTGAATACCCCAATGTCAATAGTGTTACGTAATAAGACTGGCTTCCTATTACTTCTGCAGCGTGAGTGCGCCCCCTTCGGTCTTTACATATATTTTCACTCACTGACTTTGAGATGCTATTACAGTTTTTTTTTTAACAATCGCTTCCAAACTAAAAGTGATACTTGAGACATACTTAAGGAAAATATGTACCTGATCTTCAGACCAAGTCTACAAAACTGCAAGCACATTGCATTAGACTCCGTTTGCAATTGTAAAACACACTTTTTTGCGGTAAACACAATTCTCTACATAAGACACATCATTCAACAGCTTGTGCTTCGTTTCCATTCATTTAGTGATTACCTACATCCAGTGCTCATGTGTGAAAACATTTATTGCTAATTTCTTCACTATGTAAATCCACATTGAGCACTATAAATAGGCTTCAGATGGGCTTGCTTGGTTTGGACAACAATGGAGGACATTTTTGGAGAGGGAGTTAGAGGAATAAGAGAAAGAGGGGGACAGGGAAAAACAGAAGTAAGAAGACAAGGAGGGAAATGAGGATCAGTAGGAGACGATGGAGGAGGAGGAAAAGAACAAAGAAGACAAGGATAAGGAGGAAGAGAAGGAGGAGGTGTGGGACAGAGTAAAGGATGAAGGAGAATAATCACTGATGAGATCCATGCTTCTTTGGTTGACTACGTTGTGAACCATTGCTTGAGTTCCAATGAAGCTGGGCAGAGGGTCCAGCCTAACTTGAGCCGTTACACTGTAGGAAGTGTTGTCTGGACGTTTCGAAATATTCACAGGTAAATTAACCTGCCCTACCATGCAAATGTATTTACAGAACTATAGCACTACATCAACCATTCATTTCATGCCAGTTCGATTCCCGGCTGTGCAAAATGATGTTGTGTCCTTGGGCAAGGCACTTAACCCTACTTGCCTCGGGGAATGTCCCTGTACTTACTGTAAGTCGCTCTGAATAAGAGCGTCTGCTAAATGACTAAATGTAATGTAAATGAATAGATTTTGCTTGCTTTGGCGAGAGATCTTGCATGTTGTGTTTGTGGTTTTTACGTGTAGAGTTAATAGATTTAGATATAAATATAGTTTCAACAATCATATTTCATATAAGCAATTGTCAAACACTATACAAAGGTTTACAATCGGCCAGAACCTGCACGAGCTCCATTCCCCGTTTATTAACAAACATGTCAAATTCATCACGATGTATCACGATTCAAATATGAAGATAGGCTCGTCTTTCTCTGTTGACTAATATCTATTTCTTCGTAACCGTAGATCCCCAGCCCAGATCGTGTGTAGACTTTGTTCAGATTGCTATGGGTGTGTGTTCACACATGACGCAGGTGAGCAAATATATCCATTCTGAAGAGCCAGCACAGGTGAGAACGACTAACCGCAGCTATGGACACGGACCAAAACAGCTCTGTTCTCAAAGAGGGGTTTCTGGTTAAGAGGGTGACTATTTGTTTGATTTGTATTAATTCATGTTTATTTTGGATAACATATCAAAATGTAGGTACTTGTCCGTCAATAATGGGCTTATGTGTGTGAACGTCTTTGTTCTTCAGGGACATGTTGTTCACAATTGGAAGGCTCGGTGGTTTGTCTTGATGCCAGATAAGTTGCTTTATTACAAGTACGAGGGGGGAAAAAGGGAATCGTGTCAACGGGGGAGGATAATGCTGAAAGAGTGTGTAGTTACCTGTCCGTTTCTGGAGTACGACTATCGGCCGGTGAGTAAAGAAAACGTTATTATTATCTCATGGAAATCTAGCCTACTATAGGCTACTTAATACAGCCTACGACTTTGTTGACTAAAGCAAATAGTACAGGGATGAACATTGTAGAAATTTGATCTTTCTAAGCTTTGTAAGCTATCAATGTTCTTTTGTGATTGAAGTCTCTTTGAGAACGGGATATGTTTTACCTGGTTTACATTTCGGCTTGTGGTCCAAGGTCTGAAGGAATGTTTATGCTGATGCTTGACACTGGTGATACTGTTGTGTTTAGGCCAGTCTGGGCTTGACAGTGTAAGTAGGATGTCAAGTTTTCTGACTATCACAGCTCTGCTTAAAGTGTGATGAATTATGACACTCAGGGTGTGTCAGGGATTTTCTACTCCAATCATAACACCTAGTTTGTTAGTGATTGAACATATTGGCCAGTTTTGAATTCAGTTGGTTACTCAAGCATTGATTATTTTGCCTGAGGCAAATGTATAAGTCATTTGGTGTCCCCTTGTTGCAATATTTGGACATTCATCTGAATCCCCTCCCCAAACATCCACACCCTCCCTCAACACTAACCCTCGCCTCCTTCAAAACGACCCACCCACCCATCCACCTGTCCAATCTTAACCCAGTGTTCCTTTGATGTAGCTGGTGATCAGGCTGCAGACACAGAGCTGTGGGGAGCACTTCCTGGAGGCGTGTTCTCGTGAGGAACGAGATGAGTGGGCTGCTGGCATCACCGCTGCCATGGCGTCGCTCCACTACAGTGACGCTACGCCAGACAACCAATCAGAAGCAGCTGCACCCAAGTCCTTGGGGCTGCACAACATCAACCTAAGGTAAAATTGATTGGAGAACCGAGTTAACACAAGCTGTTGTGGTGTTGACTGCAAGATTGGGATGTTGAGGATAGGGTTGTAATGTTGTTCTGACGTTGTGTACATTGTTGTGACGTTGTTCTAACGTTGTGTACATGGCCGTGATGTTGTTCAGAGGTAGTGTACATTGTCGTGACATTGACCGCAGCTGTTGTGTGTGGACACAGCCAGGTGTTGGACTCCATGTATGACATTCACAGCGGCATCAGGATGAGCAACCTGACAGAGCAGGGCAGCACCTACAGTAACTGCTTCTCAGGTTGGTCTGACCTCTGTTTCCTAATCACCTACAGTAACTGCTTCTCAGGTTGGTCTGACCTCTGTTTCCTAATCACCTACAGTAACTGCTTCGCAGGTTGGTCTGACCTCTGTTTCCTAATCACCTACAGTAACTGCTTCTCAGGTTGGTCTGACCTCTGTTTCCTAATCACCTACAGTAACTGCTTCTCAGGTTGGTCTGACCTCTGTTTCCTAATCACCTACAGTAACTGCTTCTCAGGTTGGTCTGACCTCTGTTTCCTAATCACCTACAGTAACTGCTTCTCAGGTTGGTCTGACCTCTGTCTCCTAAACATCTACAGTAACTGCTTCTCAGGTTGGTCTGACCTCTGTTTCCTAATCACCTACAGTAACTGCTTCTCAGGTTGGTCTGACCTCTGTCTCCTAAACATCTACAGTAACTGCTTCTCAGGTTGGTCTGACCTCTGTCTCCTAAACATCTACAGTAACAGCTTCGCAGGTTGGTCTGACCTCTGTCTCCTAAACATCTACAGTAACTGCTTCTCAGGTTGGTCTGACCTCTGTCTCCTAAACATCTACTCTGCTCAGTTTCCCTCTCAAAAACGCACTTGAGATGAACGGACATGGGTGTCAAAGTTCCACAACTGATTTGAATAACTTAATGAACACACTTGCAGGCAAAAATGGGGATGGTGTAGCTAGTATGTAGTGTACAGTGTGAATGGTTTAGTTCAACAGTGCAAACCTACAGGTGGGCATCTCTCCAGGAGCAGGGTTGGACAGCTCTATTATACAGTAGTTTTTTGTGTTGGGCATGAAGACAGGTGTAGGCTGCGGCACTCTGGTGGCATCATTGACCCTGAGGCCTGTGCTGCTGCTCCCTTTCTGGGCAGGCTCGTCGGTGGTGGACTGGTTGGTGTTCATGCAGCTGGTCCTGACCCGTGTGGAGGCCGCCACCCTGGCCTCGGCCCTGCTGGAGGAGGGCTTCCTCCGGCCGCTGGGCTTCCGCAGCGTGGAGGCGCTGCGCAGCGCGGGTCTCAGCCAGCAGTTCCTGGACGACTCTACGGCTCTCTATGGCTTTGTGAGTGTACTGGCTACCTTGGAACGTGTTCATTTTATTTTTCTTATTTCGAGCAACGCATCTTCTCTCGAAATTAAATCGGAAACACCATTTTTATGAAATGACCCTGCAATTACATTATATTACCCTGAAGCTTGATACTACGTTGATTCCATGTGACTCCAGTCTGACAGCTTCAAGAAGAGAGGGAGTGTGAAACCTGAGAAGACACTGTCAGCCGTCGAGCTGGCTGGGAAAGTGGTCAAGAGGGGCTTCCTACTCAAACAGGTAAACAGGCCCAACCCAGGCCTCTCCTTACTGTAGCAAGGAAGAAGAGCATTAGGGTTTGAGGTTGCAAAATGTTTTAAACTCAACTCTCTTTATCTACACCACAGGGTCACAAAAGAAAGAACTGGAAGGTGCGTCTCTTTGTTCTTCGATCACAGCCTGGCTACCTGCACTACTATGACCCCAGCAAAGTATGTACATGGTTGCTCCAACATACCAAGCACCTCTGGAATCTCTCTCTTGTGCAATTTTCCCCTGGGGATTTAAAAAGTATTACTCGACTCGATTCTATTCTACTCTCCCTCATTCTTACTCAGTTTCTGTGGCCAGACGTGTTGTTTGTGCTGTGTCTCATCCACTTCCTGTCTGGTATCACCTGTCAGGATGACATCAACCCTGCGGGCGGCTTCTCCCTGCGCGGCTGCCTGGTGTCGGCCCTGGATGACAACGGAGTACCCTCAGGTGAGTCACCTGCAGGTGTGGGAGCTGATAACAACTACTGATTACTCAGGTTGAGCGCTGACTCAGACAGAACACTCGTATTGGAGCTCACTGACATTTTCGGTGAATTTTCTTGTCTTCTCTGAGGGTTAAGTTATTGGTGTTGATCTGTGGGGAACTATGAGGCTCTTTAGGACATTGCTTGTTATCAAAATGGGCAGGACTAATGCTATACTATCGTTTGATTTGGTTTGACTGAGTCTGTGTTTCCTCTAACAGGCGTGAAGGGAAATGTTCAGGGCAACCTGTTTAAAATCATCACTCAGTCCAACGAACACTATTTCATCCAGGCTCCCACACGCCAGGAGAAGATAGACTGGGTCGAGGCGGTGCGAGGACACAGTTAGTGGAGCTCTTACAGCCAAGCCGAGGTTCACCACACAGAACAGGAAATATAACAGATGGAACATTGAGTTGAACTTTTAGTATGTCTTTAGAAAACCTTCTCCCTGAGTCCATCTAGTAGCATACTAAATGTTGCAATCCGGTTCTTATTATCATCCAATATTTAAACCATCTTCCATTTTAAGTAATGTATTACACATTCTATGAATGTACCCAAAAGTTGTAGCCAAAATGAAATATTAAAATACTGTTGCAAATTGAAGTATCATTTTGTCTCATGTCTCTGTCTGAATGTTTTAAAACGGTGCTTTGTGACAGTAAGTCAGTGTAGTGTTTTTCCTCTGAGTAAAACCAACCAGTGCAGACCAGTGGTGCCCGAGGTGCTGTGTGAGTCATCACATCTGCTCAGGTGCCGACATGCAGCTCTCCAGGTGGAGAGCAGTCCCAGCGGGCTGGTGCCTGCCTCTGCTCCTGCATCCCCATGACTGGTGCCTGCCTCTGCCTCTGCATCCCCATGACTGGTGCCTGCCTCTGCCTCTGCATCCCCATGACTGGTGCCTGCCTCTGCCTCTGCATCCCCATGACTGGTGCCTGCCTCTGCCTCTGCTCCTGCATCCCCATGACTGGTGCCTGCCTCTGCTCCTGCATCCCCATGACTGGTGCCTGCCTCTGCCTCTGCATCCCCATGACTGGTGCCTGCCTCTGCCTCTGCTCCTGCATCCCCATGACTGGTGCCTGCCTCTGCTCCTGCATCCCCATGACTGGTGCCTGCCTCTGCCTCTGCATCCCCATGACTGGTGCCTGCCTCTGCCTCTGCATCCCCATGACTGGTGCCTGCCTCTGCCTCTGCATCCCCATGACTGGTGCCTGGTGTGAGATCACTAGAGCCAGTGACCTAGACAGGGACTCTGATATGTGTTCAAACAAATTTTATTGCATTTTCACAATTCATTCCAAAGTAAATGTTTCTCCACAGTACATTTGGGTTAAAAAAAAAAGTATTGACTTGTGAAGTGTTAACCTTCATTGTCTGCAGCAAAGAGATCCAACGAGAATCTCGTAATGCTCCAAGATCTAATATTGAGTGGTTACATGTTGATACAGTACTACAATGATCTACAAAAACATTGGCATGCACTATTGTACAGTACTTTTGTTTAATTTAAATGACACCATTATTGAGCCGGCCATACAAATGTAAGACATTATTTTTATGATTCAGTATAAAGAAACCAATGAAATTCAGTTGCCAATTTTTACACAGGATTGTTTTAGAAAGATCGAAGAGGACAGCAGAATTTTAAACACATTCACATTAGAGGGCTGTGTGCTTCACTCCTGTCTTACCTTACTGTACCTTGTTGAATGCAGCATGTTTCATTAACCATACATGGTTGTATAAAAAATAACATTCAAGAGGATCATAGGCTAAAGACAAATACCTATGTTTCCTTATTGGGTTCTACGATCAATATACATCAATATAGATATATTCAACCTAGACTGGGTTCCTCTTAGTTCATCAGGCTTACAGCCACTACATTCAGGCTAGCGTCAAATTCTTCAAGTCACTAAAGCAAACAGGTCACTAAGTCATCTAGTAAAGGCACTTGTCTTAACAAATGACCGAAAACCAGGTGTTCATCCAGAATCAATTAGAAGTCACAATTCATTCATCGCTGCAGCAGTGTGTCCCTCCATTGCTGTCGTCTCGTCTTTGGGGCTCCAGGCCCCCGGATCAGGCCACCTTGGTGAGCTGCAGGTCTCCCAGCACCCTCAGGGCGGTGAGTGAAGCGAGTTGAGGTAGCCGGTGAGTGAAGCCACACAGTGGCTGGCCGTCCACCAGGATGCGGAACTGCTGGTGCTCACACACTATCTCCATCTGACCGAACGAGAGTGAGGAAGAAGGAGGAGAGAGGGGAGACGGAGAGATAGGAGAGAGAGAGGAGAGAGAGACAGTGGAAAGGAAAGCACGGGAGGGTGAGGAAGAAGAGGGAGTGTTTTTGGTTTAACTAATATGTGATCCTTTCTAGACTCAGGTGTATCTAGGTGAAGGTGTAGGCAGTAACCTCCTCAGACCCAGCAATTAAATTATGTTCACTATAGTATTTTTGGGGCTATTAACTTTTTCAACCATTCTGCTCTGTTTTTGTCTTAAGTCCATTTGAGAAGACATCCTAAGTCACAAATGTGAATGACTTAAGGAATAGCAGTGTAATTCCAGCAATACCTATTGTCAATAACGAAGTTATAGGTAGCCTAACAAATAAAAAAACTATGTTGTGAAATATTTATTGTCTTTAAATTTGCTTTTTTAACCAAAAGATATTTATGTTCTGCAAAACCTAAACCTTTTAAACATATTTTCAGGAGGGTCTCAAGAGCTTGTGCACAGTTGGATGTGTGTACCTTGAATGGCTCCCCGGCAGCAAAGGGGAAGTAGGACAGAGTGTTTTCAGAGGGACCCCACTTTCCTGCCAGACGAGCGTTCCGCATCACGGCCTTGTCCATGAAGCTGACCTTGACCTGCAACCCCACGTCGCCCTCTGCGTCCTCTTCCGGGGGGTCGCTGGACAGGGTCACCTCTATGCTTCATAACATGGACAGAATGGATCCATGTCAGATGTAAGGCCATCCAACACCAAGGATAGGACTCAGTCATTGCCAAGGCCAGGATACATGGTTGTATCAATTGTTGTCACCCCACATGCTAAGAGTGTGCTTGCTCTATCTCAAATGATTGGTGGCGATGTGTGAATAATGTCTTGACATTGGCAGGGCTATGTCCCTCCTGTCTGTTCCGAAATTAACCCTTATTTCAGGATATGAACTCCATGGTGCATAGGCCAACAATACTTATAATGGCTTTTCTTTGACCAAATAAACTAGCTCTAACATAGGCATAGTCCTCACTGATCTTGTATTTAACCATGTAAACACAGTCCTCACTGAAAATGTTCTGATATGCAACATGTTCATGGGCTACTGTTTGTGTAAATATTTTTCATTTGCTCTATTAATTGTGACAATCATCTGGCACACAACAGCCAAATAAGGGCATGTGATCTTATCTCTTAATCGGACTTTGTGGGATTTGCAGTTTCCCAGGCGCACACCATTAGTAGATTCAAAGGCTCAGTTAAAGACGTGTTTCACCAAAGGAGTTGTTAGACGTCTTTCCAGATTCAAGCCTCGCAAAACAAATAAGCAGATAACGAATACAAAAAATTGCTTAGCTCATTTATAAATGTTAAATAAATAAAACATGCCGACATTGTCTTAGAAAACAGGTGTGTCTACCAACCTCCTGGGTCTTTTGTTAACAATACCCATGACAATGAGCTTCATCGAAGGCCGCATACCCCCCTTTATCTCCCCGATATAATCCTCCTGCGAAATATTAGCAGATTAAACGAGTAAGGTCTGAAGCAAAATCATTAACGCAAAACATTTGGCAACATTTATAATTGTAATATCTTTGTCTCATTCTTGGTCCATATGAACATGCTAGAAACTTTGATTGACGATTAAATAATAACCTGAACAATGCTTAAACCGTCTCGATCATAATTTCGCTGAGATATCGATATAAATCTATAAATAAATAAATAAATATAGAGTACGCTGAACAGAACAGAACAGACAGCTTTGAAACAATGAAATATTGCAAAAATAAAATTCCAATTGTTGCTTTCTTCTGGAGCCAATAGCATATTATAGCACGCACACACATGTAGTTCAGACAAAGCATTGAAAACGTGCAATATTTACGTTTGTATTGATGTCTTTCTCTGCCATTCCTCTTTCTTGTAGCGAGGAGGTAATTCTCCTACAGGGATGCCAACTGAGAACGATGGATTCGCACGGAGCCTCCAGCTGGCAGACCCCGCCTGTACGTTGTCATAGAGACAAGATCCTGCCAAATTTGGCAGTGTCTGGTACAAAGAGTGATAGACAGAGAAAAATAAAGTTAAAAAAAAATGGTTTCAATTTGTATGTTATTTATGTCTAATAGGCCTATCATGTGTACGTTGAAAGGGGTAAAACCTTGACAGCAGGAAACCATACCTTTTTTTAATAATCTTTTGGTAATTTCCAAAGGACTTCATGAGATTTAACCT
Source organism: Hypomesus transpacificus (assembly GCF_021917145.1). Taxonomy (NCBI): domain Eukaryota; kingdom Metazoa; phylum Chordata; class Actinopteri; order Osmeriformes; family Osmeridae; genus Hypomesus; species Hypomesus transpacificus. The sequence continues at coordinate 6,094,063 of NC_061062.1, forward strand.
GAATTATCTTTTTTTTTTACAATGCATTTGGCTTTGCTAATTTTAATTTAAAGTTTCAGCCATTCCGCTTTGCCCTATAATTGGAACGCGCACGCCCACGAGCAGAGCTGTCAACCTTTGAACCAACCAGCGGTTGAATCAGCTGAGCTCGTCATATGACCATCCTTGGCATGTCTTAAGCGCCGAACTGAACAGTTCGATATAGACTAATGAAGGGACAAGAACAACGATAGATGCACTTTGACAAAGAGTAAGTACGTGTATTATATTAGTGTTCTTATTGTAACTGGCGAAGTATGTATTTGGCGCATTTTGCATCAACTGTCAGCATGGAAATTGGTTTTGTACTGCCTGTCCCTGATACTAGTAATTATCTCACTACTGTAGCCAGAGCAGCTAGCTACGCTAGCTAGTTGCTGTTGTTCCTGGAGTTACTTGTATACTTCTTGGCCATTGCTGGTTGTCAGCTACTGTAGTTGGCGACTTTAAATTAATTGTTTCCCGCATGCTATCGTATTTTACATTTCTATTATTAAGTTACTGTAGTTGCAGAATTAGATACGCGCCTTTTGTTGACATCTTGAAACCTAGTCAGTCTGACTACTAGTAGCAGTAGCACGTATGAATCGCTATGTTTACCAACACTAACAACTCCTTGAATGAGCTAGACATGCTCATTCAATCTTTATCTATCCTCGTCCGACCGTTGCTCTTTGGGTAGCGTGTTTGTTATCTGTGGAACTGTGTTCTGTCAACAATTTCAAAGTAACAATCAAAATGTCGATATTTCTGGACGTTGTATTGTTATTGGAGGCGTACGGTTATATTCACACCGTTAGAAACATGTCAAGTATTGTATATTCTTCTGTTTTGTACATGTTTTAGATGACGCAAGATCAAGACTGTCCGTGACAAAGCATTGTTTTGGAGAAGGCTTGATACCTGCTGTGTGCAGTGAGTGAGTGACTCCCCAGACCGCAGTCATGCATCCCTGGGGCCGAGAGGCAGAGAGCTCCCTCCAGGACCTGCTGGGTTACTTCACCCGCTGCCTTCATCATGGGGAGTGGGAGCTGGCTGCGGCCTGTGTTCCCCAGCTGGCTGCCTCCTCTGGAGGGCTCTCTTCTTCTCCTTCTGGAGAACTCTCTTCTTCTTCATCTTCCGGAGGACTCTCAGAACAGCTGCGGGATATAGTCAAGGCCATCGTCTGCCATCCCTACCTCCTGGCGTGAGTTACTGATGTCTGTTTACAAACCCATACAAAAGCTGTGTAGCCGTGCAAAACCGTGCTGTGAGAGAATACGCGTTATTTTGTATTTACATTCATTCCTCCCTGCAGGCTCGTCTCCCACATAAGCCAGCAGTGACGACAGTTGTTTGGTGTTTGACACGATAAGACAATGTTATTGTCCGCCCTTGCGTCTGCTATCCTCTGCGCGTCACTGTTTTGAGTGGTGTGCTAGACAAGTGAGGGGATGCCGATGATGACGTGAGATCTTGGCAGCCGCCCTCTCACAGAGTATTTGCTTTGCCTCTAGATGGGAGACAATGGGCAGTCCTCACCGGCTGGCTTGGCTTTGGCTCCAGGTTTTGGAGACATGGACAAAAGATCAGGTATGGTGTGAGGGGGTGGGGAGGTGAGGGAGGGTGGGGGGGGGTGAGAGGGGAGGGGGCTGAGAGGGGAGGGAGTAAGGAGTGAGGGAGGTGTGAGGGGTAGTTTTTATTTTTGACCTTTGAACACTATGGAAACCTTGCTGTAGTAACAACCACAGTGGCCCTCCTCCTCCATGGTTGCGTGCAGGTTCCAGTGAAGATCAGGGCAGAGCTGGAGTTCCTGCTGCTGCTGGAGGAGCTGGTAGACGACGTTCCAGACGCCACTCTCAAGGTGCTCCCTTTTCCTTCAATAAACACAGACCAACAACAGGATACTCTGGATAATAGGAGTTTATAAGACTATGGAGTGAGCCATGTGCTATTTCCAACTTGTCACAACCAGAAGCCTTTTGAAATCATCTTCCTCTTCCCCCCCCCCCCCTCTTTCTCTCTCATCTTTCAGGAATTGCACGCAGCGTTCTTAGACAGCCAGTCGGAGAGAAAGGGACCCGAGGCGTCAGGGACAGGGTGTGGTCTGGGCGCTGGGGTGGTATCATGCCTGGAGGCCTTACTGGAGAGGAAGAGGCCCAGACTGGCCCGGGCCCTCGCCCTGGCCCTCCAGGGGCCTCTGGGAGAGGCCCGGGTCCACGGGGACCCCTCCTTGCAGCACACCTTCATCCACTACGTGACAGCCAGAGTTGGGAAGCCCGAGACGAGAGAGGGCTGGGCGGAAGAGGTCTGCTCCCTGCTGGCTCTGATGCCGACCCCCTCGGAGCAGGGAGGCGGGGCCCAGATGGAGGCGCTGTGCGAGGCCCTCTGGGCGGCCAGGCACGGACCCCTGCGCGAGGAGCGGGTCCTCAGCTCGCTGTTCAGGCCGCACAGCCACAGCGCCCTCTCCCTCTACTGCTCCACTGCCCTCCGGCTGCAGCGAGACCGCCTGCTCCGCGACGCGCCCGCCACACACGGTGAGACCCCGGGCTCGCGCAGGACCCATGGTTAACTCATATGCTGACTGCAGGGCTTGAGCCCTCGTGGTGTCACGCAGCTGTGGTGAATGAGGAAGTGGGTTTTGATGGTGTGTGTTGATGTCAGCGCTTTCTGTCACACTTATGCTCCTGTGGTTGGGACGGCTTTGCTAGTTGTTGATTATTATAAGACGATTAAACTTCTGTTACCTCCCTACTCCTTTTAACACTGAGACTAAGATAACGCTCTGAAATCTTCCGACATCATCTTTCCATCCCATCGTTTCCCTCCACACCTCAGAGGACCTTCCTGAAGCAGAGAAGCTCCTCCTCAGCTTATGTTGCCACGGTGATCGTCCATCAGCATGGAAAACGATTTATTTTGAGTGTCTAAGCAGCGGCAAGCACTTCCTGGAGCAAGTGTTGGTAAGTTCCTGTCTGTCTGTTAAGTACGCAGGGATATAGGAACAGCAGAGTTTTACACCGAGGGACCAGATAAGGCCCCATTTATATCTGTTATGAGTTTCAAGTTTCAGATTTAAAGTCTTATTACCAGTTGGAACAAAGACAGGTACATTGGGATTCTTTTCACGTGTCCAAACTTTTGACTGGTACTGTAAATAATATAAATATAATCCTAAATATGTGATCTAACCTTCCTATAAACATTATAAAATACAATGAACAAGAAATAAAATATATGATACCAAATATAACAAGCTGTGAATAATGACTATCATGGATTATAATGGATAAAGCGTGTACATAAAAGACTCCTGTAAAGCCAGTGGTCCCCTGCTCCAGGTCACAGCTCTGGACTTGGTCCGACGAGAGGACTTCCCCAGGCTGCAGGACCTGCTGAGGGGGGAGTTCCAGCCCCTGTCCCGCCTACTACTGCTGCTGGCCTGGACACAGTGCCAGAGTCTGGACTCAGCTCACACCTTGCTCTCCATCCTCCACCACAACCAGGTGGGGCCAGACCCTTGTCCAAAGTCCCCAAGCCCCATTCCCCAGGCCCCTTGCCTGCCTGAGTCAATTTCCCAATGTCCCCATGCTGCTTTACCCTTGTGGTCAGACCACTTCCCCATGTCCATGTCTTATACCTTGGCTGGGATGTCTGTTCTCAGGCCCTGGCCAGCGACTCTGTCCTGAGGGAGTTTGCAGACGTGCTGTCCTCCCAGCTCAGGGTCCTCCAGTGGTGTGTCCTGAACAACCCGTGAGTCCATGCCCCCCTGTCTTTTGAAGGGATTTCCAAAACAATGATGTTCTGGAGTTGTTCAGTGTTATCGTAAATGCTACAAATCCTGTTCCTCTTCCCTGTGTGACATCAGAGCGATCCTAGTTGTTTCTGGTGTTAATGCAGCTCATCCTCAGCCTCTTTCTCTCCCGTGTGCGTCTTGTGTGGGAGCAGAGGGATCTCCCACGACGCCGTGCTCTCCCAGCTGCACTCGCTGGACACCCGCTCCGCCCTGCACGTCCTCCTGTCCCTGACCCCCCTGGCCCGCTACGAGGAGCGCAGGGTCCTGGAGCTGCTGCAGCCCGCGCCCTCGGGAGCAGGTCCGCTCTCCTCGCCCCCCCACCTGCCGTCTCCTCTCGTCCTCTGACGTCTCTAGAAACTCTCTCACATCTCTAGAAATCCTCCCAAATCTCTGTTGATTTTGAATAGATTTCTGTTGATTCTCTGACGATTGGTGGTTCTAGTATGTCTCGGGCGGTTCTCCTTGGTGACCGGTTCTTTCCTTCTCCCCTTCCAGAGGAAACGGACACCTTGGTTGCCCCCAGACTGGCCGCCCAGAGGAACGTCGTTCTGTTCCAGGGGTTCTGCGCCATGAAGTACGCCCTGTATGCCCTCTGTGTGAACGCTCACAGGCCCAGCACCTGTTTGGATTGCAAGGGCTCGTCTCAGTTCCCCGAGTCAACCGAGGGCCAACGCCAGCCCTCAGCTCCCTCAGAAGGTACCGCCAAGCCTTGAACCAATCCCACGTGGGGTTCATTTCAGTCCCTGCACCTGTTTGTCTTGTTGTGGTTAGGCTATTTATTTGAGTTTGTCTTTCACTTCCCTGTCCAGGCTGTTTGGCACAGTTCCAGCACTTTTTGTCTGAGTGCCAGCTTTACCTGGAGGCCCTGCCTGCCATGTTCCGCCTGGAGGTCCTGGAGAACATCTTCTCCCTCCTCTTCCTCTCCAGCACCGACTTCACTCCCCAGAACCAGAAGGAGACGCCTACAGGGCCTGGCGTGCCAGCAGAAGGTTTGCAAGCTCTGGGGAGCAAGGAAGTGGGGAAACATGGCACTGGAGGAACCAAAACCAAAATGGCCGCCGAGGAGGGAGACTCCAGGGAAAGGTGGGAGCCAGACTTCCCGTCTGCGGCCCAGCACGGCTGCCTGGACCTGGGCCACTTGACCCGGGGTTGCGCAGGCTTCCTGGTCGACGTGCCAGCGATGGAGGGTTTCCTGAAGCTGCTGCGGGAGGGGCTGGAGGGTGTATGTGTTTTGGACCAGCGGGCGGGCCAGGAGCAGGCCGAGGTGGCGGAGGGCCTGGGCTGCTCGGTGACGGCCGACACGTTCGCAGCCCGTCTGCAGAGACTCTCCAAGCACACGGCCGAGGCCCAGTGGAGGCTACAGATCATCACCAGCAACCAGACCGCTGGCAGGGGTGAGTCTCTGGAGAGTGGAGACTGGTGGGGATTGACAGCAGACTGAGAGACTGACGGTAGTGAGTGACACCAGACTGGGAGATAGTCGGAGCGTGGTGTCTGTGGACAGGGTTCGAGCTGGGTTTGGTATGTGACGTGTGAAACGACGCGGTTAGTAGGTGTGAATGTCAGTCTGTACACAGGATGCGAGTGTGTTCACAGTGTATGAATGTGTGTCCAGTGTGTGTGTCTGTGTTCAAAGTGTGTGAACGTCAATGCGTACACAGGTCATGAAGGTGCGTGTGTGTGTGACGAGGCCCTGTTGTCGTCCCCAGCCCCAGACAGGCCCCCCCATGCCAAGGCTGGCCCGCGGCCTGCCCCCCTTGTGAGGCAGGGCAGCAGCAGCTCCTCCCTGAGGAGGCGAAGGGGGCCCGGGAGGCCCCCGTCCTCCACACAGCACCTCAACGGGGAGCTGAGCCCCAGCACCTCAGGTACCTCAAACACCACGGGCTCTGTCACGGCCAAACCAGCCAAACCAGCGTCACTAACACGGCTGAAATGTCAACACACCCAACTGTGTTTAAAAAAAAAATATATATATATATATATAATTTTTTACGTGTCAGTGTGTTGTTCTCCATCGCTGTTCTCCATATGATCAAATGTTGTCATGTTAATACCGTCAATTATAACAGTATGTTTTTAAATGTCATTTGATGTGTCGTGTTATATTCATGTCGTGTTCATTTATGATGATGTGGTATTTTAGATAAATGTGAGATGAAATTGTTGGTCATGAAATTGAATAATAATCATTGTCAATGGAAGAACAAGAACTGAACGTGACTGTTCTGTCAGACGGCTGTGTGGCCGGGCCGGGGGGCGTGGAGAAGGAGGAGCGGGTGTGTAGTGGCGCCCACAGCTGGCTGGTCCCTGCCATGCTGTCCCCCCCTGAGTCTCTGCTCGTCTCCTGCATCCGCCGTGGAAACTTCATGGAGGCCCATGAGGTTAGCACAACTGGGAGAATTAGCACCAGGCTAGCAGGACTGATAATTTTAGCACCAGGCTAGCAGGACTGGTAATGTTAGCACCAGGCTAGCAGGACTGGTAATGTTAGAACCAGGCTAGCAGGACTGGTAATGTTAGCACCAGGCTAGCAGGACTGGTAATGTTAGCACCAGGCTAGCAGGACTGGTAATGTTAGCAGGACTGGTAGGGTTGACCGATAGCGTTTGCACCAGTTTAGCAGAACTGGTAGTGTTGTTGGCATGAACAGTTGTGACATTTTTAGGGAGAATATGGTAGAATATCTGCTGCTGAAAAAAAAAAAGTGAACAAAGCGATGGCATACCTCTAATAGCCCCTCCTCTCTCCCTGTGAAGGTGGCCACCATGTTCGCCCTGGAGGGGTCGTCCTGCTGCGGTGAGCTGGTCTTCATGGAGCGCTACAGGGAGGTGCTGGTGGAGCTGGGCCGCGTGGAGCAGAAGATCGAGACCCAGTCGCTGTCGTCCTCGTCCTCCTCGTCGGAGGGGCTGGGAGTGGTGGGGGCCGCAGGAAGTGGGAGGAGCCGCCTGGGGAGCAGTGGGCGCTCCACCTTGCAGGCCATCGGCAGCGCGGCTGCAGCCGGTAGGTACCGTGCCACAACCCTGTCAGGGGGAAGGGAACCATGCAGGGGAAAGACACTCATGATAGGTGGTGTTGAAGCTGCCTTTGTGTGTTTTTGTGTGCGTCTCGTGTGTGTGTGTGTGTGTGTGCGCCTCTGTCTCTACAGGCATGGCCTTCTACTCCATCTCAGACGTGGGTGAGCGTCTGCTCAGCACCACGGCCCACCCAGTCCCCTGCCTGGAGGAGGGCTACTGGCTGGGCCTGCCCCCGGGGCCCTGCCCCCGCCTGCTGCCCCTGCTGGAGGAGCTCAGCCCCCCAGCCATGGCTGCCTTCGACCTGGCCTGCTGCCACTGCCAGCTCTGGAAAACCTCCCGCCAGCTGCTGGACACGGCTGAGAGGAGGCTGGGCTTCAGCCTAGAGGCCCGAGGTTAGGTCAATTTTCTCTCCCTTTTTATAATATCGAATCGGGGATTGACTACTGCAATTTCCCCATCTGACCCTGACCTCTGACCTCTGCCCTCGGCCCTCCTCAGGGCTGAGAGTGGATCCCAGAGTGCCTCACCCTGAGGGCGTCCGGGGCTTCCCCATGGTCCTGCAGCAGTTCAGCAAGATCCTGAATCACGCAGCCAGCAACAAGGGCCCAGCTTTGACAGGTCAAACAAACACTTCACTCGTAGCGTGTTGAACTGTGACACTTTACATTAAGGCTACATTAATGATCATGCAACTACACAGCAATACCGAAGGCAACAGCTTTGGTTGTTATTTGTAACCTTGATGTAAAGTGTTGTCAAGTGGACAGTGCCTAACTAGCATTGTCTCTCCTCCTTGTTTGGGTCTAAACTGTAGGATATATATATACTGGTCCTCATGTTTGTTTCATACGGTTTGATGTAGTCACTGGGTTGTGTGTGTGTGCGTGTGTGTGTGTGTGTGTGTGTGTGGGGGGGGGGGGGCATGGTAGGGGTCAAGATCATACATCCTACTTGAGTATTGTTGGAAAAGAGATACCAGAGTCAGTCTCTCCTCCATGCGTAGAATATTATGGACAGACTAGAGTGTCTAACCAGTCTCTCCTCCATGTGTAGAAGGTTCCGGAGAGACCAGAGTGTCTAACCTGTCTCTCCTCCATGTGTAGAAGGTTCCGGAGAGACCAGAGTGTCTAACCAGTCTCTCCTCCATGTGTAGAAGGTTCCGGAGAGACTAGAGTGTCTAACCAGTCTCTCCTCCATGTGTAGAAGGTTCCGGAGAAGAGCAGGTGGTGGCGGGGCCGTTCGGCTGCTCCATCCAGGAGGCTCTGCTGAGCTGCCACCCGGTCCTGAGTGAGGAGGGCATGGCGGCCTGGCTCGGCCTCTCCCAGCGCCTGGAGCTCACCCTGCCTCCCCTTGCCTCGGCCACCGACGCCCCAGGTCAGCCCTGAACCCTCCAGAACCCTCCAGAACCCTCCAGAACCCTCCAGAACCCTCCAGAACCCTCCATCCTTAGGGAAGGATCCCTGCATGTCTAGTCACAGGGCTCATCTTCAGCCGTAGTGATATTAATATGAATTCATTTAACATTTCATATTATTATTTTTTTACGAATAAGTATAGGTGTGTAACTGTATAGAATAATGTGTTTTCTGTCTAACTATAAATTACAATATATGATGTGTTCTCTGTCCAATGTTATAGTATTGTATAATGATTGCCTGATTAGCTGTGTAGAAGTATACAGTGGTTGCATGTCTGGTGGTATGCTAACACCAGGTGTCTCTCCCCTCCGATGTGTCCGTAGCGGAGGCCCGTGTGGGCGGGGCCGTGCTGGCGGCGCTGGTGGAGCAGGCCGGCCTGAAGCCCTTGGAGCTGGACGCCCACCCGGTCCGCACCGCCATGAAGCAGCTGCTCCGCTCCCTGGACCAGCTCTGCCCCTTCGAGCCCGACGGCGTGCCTGCCAGGCCCGACTACATGCGCAGCTTCCTGGACTACGTCAACGTGCTGACGTCCGTGCTGGTGCGCAGCCTGGGCTCCGAGGGTGAGTGGTCCGTCCCGGAGGAATGCCCTCCTGTAGGTTTACACTTCAACCCTGCTATGATATCTATAGGAATGTTAGTCTTCCTGGCACACAGGGTTGGAAAGCCTTGGTCTAGACAGGAGGCTGAATCTCTCTCCCTCTCTCTCCTCTCCTCTCTTCTCCTCCTCCCTTTCTCCTTTCCCCTTTCCTCCTCTCTCTCCTCTCTCCTTTCCCCTTTCCTCCTCTCCCTCTCCTCTCTCCTCTCTCCTCCTCCTCTCCTCTCTTCTCCCCTCTCCTCCCTCTCTCCTTTCCCCTTTCCTCCTCTCTTCTCTTCTCCCCCCCTCTCCTCTCCTCCTCTCCCCCTCTCAGACCAGAGCGTGGAGGTGAAGCTGGGGAACCCCCTCCTGGTTCTCCTGCAGGCTCCCTCCCAGCTGCTGTCTCACCTGCTGTTTGAGAGGCAGGTCTCCCCTGACAGGTAGGAGCCACAAATCAGGCCTTCGTGGGATAGCCCTTTCTACAAGAAAAGTCACTATCAGCACCAATAACCCACCTAAAACCCCAGAGAACCAAATGGAAAAGCTCCCCAAAAAGCGAGAGAAGAAATGGAAGAAACATCGATAGGGTTAAGTCAATGAGAGAGTCCCTTCTCCAGAAACGAAACAACACCCTGTTAAGCCCGTCATACTTTAGTCATTAGTATTGACCTCTAACACAGATCAGGGAATTGAATAGAAATTTTGAGTGATTAACTCTTTACCACAGCAGGCCTGGGGGCAGAGACGGGACAGTCATGAGTTCATAGTTCATCATGTGTTTCTGTGGTTGCCTAATTCTCGTCATTTCTGTTGGAGTCTCTGAGGGTTTAGGTGGAATGTTGTGTGCTGGTCTGTGGACAGCTGCCCTGAGTAACACTGCTTGCAAAAATGAGTACAATATGAGTACAACTTGATTTTATATGTGTATCTTACCGTTTTTGTGTGTGTGTCTGACCTTCTGTGTGTCTGTGATTGTGTGTGTGTGTGTCTTACCCTATGTGTGTCTGTGATTGTGTGTGTGTGTGTGTCTTACCCTATGTGTGTCTGTGATTGCGTGTGTGTGTGTCTGACCCTCTGTGTGTCTGTGATTGTGTGTGTGTCTGACCCTCTGTGTGTCTGTGATTGTGTGTGTGTGTGTGTCTGACCCTCTGTGTGTCTGCGATTGTGTGTGTGTGTCTGACCCTCTGTGTGTCTGCGATTGTGTGTGTGTGTGTGTCTCCAGGCTGCTGTCTCTGCTGCAGCAGGAGGGCCTTCGTCTGAGCGTCCAGCAGGTGGTGCTGGAGCGCTGCTGTGAGGCCCTGCCCGTCTGGTCTTGGGGCCCCGGGGCCGGAGGGGAGACTGGGGAGGGCGGCCAGGGCGACAGGGCCGTGTTCGGGACGGCCAGCCTGGAGGAGCTCCTCCAGCAGCACGCCCAGGAGCACCTGACCACGCTGGGCCTGGCTGAGGCCCCGTCAGACGCCAGCTCTGGGTCGGAGTCCTCGCCAGAGGAGATCACAGCCTCCCCTACCAGCCTGTCCTCCTCCCCACCCCTCTCCTCCACTCCAGCCCCCTCCTCCTCCTCGTTCCTCCTCACGCCGTCCTCCCTGTCCTTCCTGAAGTCCCGCTCCCCTCTCCTGGCTGCGCTGGCGTGCCTGAGCGCCAGCCGGGGCCGTGGGACGGCCCGGGCACCGCCGACAGGCTGGTCCGGCTTCTCCTCCTACTTCAGCGGGCGCAAAGAGGTGGGGCTGGATGCCGAGCAGATCTCCCGGGAAGCGGACAGCCTGCTGAGAGAGTTCCCCATCCTGCGGGCCTACCTCCAGACCATGGCCCAGCCTGTGCTGGGGGAGCTGGCCGTGGGGGAGGAGGCGGGGCTGGGAGCCACCCTCTGTGGGAAGCCCCTGGCGGGCCTGCTGCTGTCGGGGCTCCAGCCGGGCGCGGCGCAGGCGGTGGCGGCCCAGGCCTTCCAGCAGGCTCTGTCTTCGGGGGAGCTGGGCCGGGCCCTCAGCCTGCTGGAGCTGTACAGGCTGGACGTCCAGGAGGGGGCGCTGAGGGACCGCCTGCTGGCCTGTGCCGCACTGGAGGGTGAGAGGACCTGTCATCACCGCGGCAACAAGGCGGGACAGTATTGAATATGGGATTGAAGTAACGGGTTGGGGTGGACAGAGAAAATAATAAGCCCTATTAAAATTAGTGTATTTCTTTCCATTTGAAACAATCAAATATTTCCATATCTCCTTCTCTATGTCTCTCTCCCTCCATATCTCCATCTCTATGTCTCTCTCCCTCCATGTCTCTCTCCCTCCATCTGCGTGTGTGTGTCCAGACGGGGCTGGTGGCGTGGTGCAGCTGCTCCGTGTGCAGGACCCTGGTCTGAGGGGCCGTGTGGCCCTGCAGGGCCTCCAGCTGTGGCCCCTGGACGGCTGCCTGGACCTGCTGGAGTTCTGCCTGAACGAGCCCCACCTGCCCCCGGCCCTGAGGAAAGACCTGGAGCTCCGCAAGAGCGAGCTGGACGTCTATCATTTGGTATGTACACACGTCTATGTACCTTTTATGTTACTTTGGATAAAAGCATCTGTTATATTAAGAAAATATATAGTATATTAAATGTAGTATGTTATCTCTAAGAACATAAACATATGTAGACTATCTGGAAACTGACTTTGAATGTGACCTGTTACGTGTTATGTTAACCTCTTCTATTGTTGCCTCCCGTCAGATGTTGAACCTGCAGCCCCCATTGCCATGGGCAACGTGGCAGCAAGTGAGGTCATCATCGAAACAGGACCCTGAATCTGTGCTGGCTATGATGCTGGCAGCCAGGGTGGGTGTCAATGCTCTGTTACCCCCTTCTCTGATACATCTGTGTGTGTTTGTGTTTATCTGACGTGTTTGTGTGTATCTGACGTGTGTGTGTGTGTGTATGTGTGTCCTGCAGGAGTTCTCCCTGTGTGACCGCTGGCTGCAGATGTACTCGGGGTCGGAGCAGCTGACCCTGCAGCTAAGGACAGAACACCTGCTGCACCTGCTGGAGCAGGGCCACCCACAGCAGGCCTGCCAGGTGAGAGGAGAGCACAGCTGGGGAGAGATGGCGGAAGGGCCATTGTCTGGTTCATATGGCTGTGTAGACTGCCCTTATGACCAATCAGAGCACAGCTTTTTCTAAAAACCTGCCCGGCAGCCAATCAGTATGTGCCGTGAGAGCGTATTGTAAGAGACCGTGCTCCTGTGTCCAGCTCCTCGAGGGCCTGTCCGACACCCTGGGCCTGGAGGTGTGTGAGAGAGCCCTGGACCGACGCCCCGGATTGGCTGCTGGTCACTTCCTGTCCGACTACCTGACGCTACACTTCCAGAGCCAAGTGTCCCCGGCCCGCCAGCGCCACATTCACGCCCTGCACCTGGGCTCCAAGGTCAGTCCTACGCTAACTCGGCACTACTGTAGTGCGTATTTTCAAAATATCGCGTCTTTCTCCGTCCGTAATCCGGACTCAAAAGTGAAGACAAATTCAAGTTTGTACATCTCTCGCCCTCCTCCATCTCCCCTTCCCCCTCCCCCATCTCTCACCCGATCTCTCTCTTTCCCCCCCCCTCACCATCTTCCGCTTACCCTTCCATGTTCCCCATCTCTCTTCTTCCACCCTCCCTCACCATCTCTCCCCCCCTCACCCCCCCTCCAGGTGCTGCTGACCATGCCCCAGTCGGCCAGGCAGGACTACTTCCACCTGCTGGCGGAGCCCCTGCTCATGCTGGAGCAGCTGCTGATGAACCTGAAGGTGGACTGGGTCCAGCTGGCGCTCCGCACCCTCCGCCCCCCTCTGCTGGGCCAGGAGGCGGGCCTGGGCCCCGCGGACGTGGACCGGCTCCTGGACCAGTACGCCTGCAAGGCTCTGGACTTCCCCTACGCCCCCCGAGAGAGGTCACGCTCAGGTGAGGCCTGGCTAGGACCCTCCGTCTGTCATAGGACTAACACCAGGCTGAGAGAAGTCACGCTCAGGCCTAGTACACTCTACCTGTTAATCTAGTACACTCTGCCTGTTAATCTAGTATACTCTGCCTGTTAGTCTACTGCACTAGATTATATTCTAGATTAACAGATTAGCACTGTGATCTGTTAATCTAACTCGGTCATACAGGTGGATACAGGTGCAGTGTAAGCTACCGGTGCTATGATGATCCCCCTTCTCTGCCTTCTCTCAGACTCAGTCATCAGCCTGCAGGAGGCCATGTCCCAGTGTCCTGCCCTGGACAGCTGCCCCCCCTCCCCCCGGAGAGAGTCCCCCACCTCCTCCACAGGTGACATAGCACCACATACTGCTATCCACACAGCTTCTGTAGTTCCAACTCAGTACCTGAACATTTTGATACTATTTTATAACATTTGAAGATGAATTTGTACATTGAGCATGTTCGTCCATTTTAATTGTATTTTAAACGTCTAAATATTGTGTACCATGTCGAATATCGGAAGATGGAAGATGTATTTTAGTATTGTTTGTTTTGTACAATTTTGTACCATGGTATAGTATTTGAAATGTTTTAATAGGATTTCCACATGTTCTAGTATGTTCTGAAGTGTTACACAGTGCTGTGTTGCTCCGGGTGGGTTTCAGGCAGCACACCCATACACACGCCCTCCTCCTCCGACCGAGTCAAGGAGCAGGGCTCCGCCGGCAGGAGGCAGCGCTCCCCAGCCCAGTTCCAGCCCCCCGACAAGCCTCCCGCCCGCCGAGACTGGGTCCCCGACCCCCAGCAGCACGTCTGCATGGTGTGCCAGCGTGAGAGGTTCACCATGGTGAGTCACCCGGGAGACGATGCCAGCCCCAAAACCAGAAAACCCCTGAGATCCAAGTGAATGGAGTTAACGTTGGAGTGTTCTTCCTTTCTTTCTCCCATTTCCCCTCCTATCTCTCCTCCCTCTCGTATTCCTCTTCCCTCTCCCCCTCCCTCCCTTCCTCCTCGTCAGTTTAACCGGCGGCACCATTGTCGCAGGTGTGGCCGCCTGGTGTGCCAGGCGTGCTCCGGGCGCAGGATGCCCGTGGAGGGGTGCACGGAGGAGGACGTGCGAGTGTGCGACCAGTGTTACTCCTTCTCCCACCCACAGTAGGTCCCCCTTCTCGCAGACCCGCTCAGATGTGCTAACGCCTTCATCCGGCCGGAGGCTTTTTATCCATAGCGTCTCACGGGGGGGGATTTGAACGTGATCTGCTGCCAGTTGCTCTACCACCCCTAAACTGTACCTCAAATGTGTGTCGCTTGTTGTGTGTTACGACTCCTGATTTTCTGTCGTTGCGTTTCTTCTCCCTAGTTTGGAGGAGGAGCTGGAGGAGGCTGAAGGTAAACGCTTCTTCTTCAAACCGGCGTCTGGTCAGGTTTTCTTTCCACATGGCATGCTCTGTGACTCCTGAGGGTGTAACTGTTCTAACCCAGAGCAGAGGGTCACCTCTAATGATAAATCATGTGCTGAGTGCTTTAGAGACTCTCTCACACTCACCCTCACCCTCACTCTCACTCTCTTTCTCTCTCTCTCTCTCTCTCTCTCTCTCTCTCTCTCTCTCTCTCTCTTACTCTTTCCCTTTCCCTCTGTCTCTCTGTCTCTCTGTCTCTCTCTCTCTTACTCTTTCCCTCTGTCTCTCTCTCTCCACCCCCCCCCCCCGTGGTGAAGCAGTAACAGGCAGCCCCGTGTCTCCAGAGGGGGGCGCCGAGGAGAGGCTGCAGCTGCCCGAGGTCCACCACAGAATGTTCCGCCTCAGCACCGACCCTGCAGAGAACCTGCAGCTGCATAGCGAGTTCTACTATGAGCAGGTCTGGTTCTACTAGGGTTCTACACTGAGAAGGTCTGGCTCTGAGACCAGGGCGTTGAGTTTGTCTGTCGCAGACTGACCATACTGTATTCACATTCAGTGTGTGTATTGTAAATCATACTGAAGCAGGTGGATCAAGCAAGTTAGCCATTGTCAATTCCTTGATGACATCACCAGACTGTCATGTCCTTGATGAATGACATCACCAGACTGACCTGGCCCGACTCATCCCTGTCTCTCCAACTTCCGGTCTCTCCCCCTATCCAACGTACTTCCCCCTCCCTCATCCTCCACTCCCCCCTCCCCCCCTCCAGGCTCCCAGCGCGTCCCTGTGTGTGGCCATCCTCTCCCTCCACAGCGACCAGATGGCTTGCGGCCACCAGCTGATCGCTCACTGCCGCTCCCTGTCCCGCCAGCTGACCAGCCCCGAGGTGGACGCCCGCCTGCTCACGGACATCATGCGCCAGCTGATCTTCAGCGCCAAGCTCATGTTCGTCACCGTGGGACGCAGCCAGGATCTGGCCCTCTGCGACAGGTGAGGACGGGTGACCACGTTCCGCCGGGCCACGTTCTGCCCCCCCCACCCCGTCGTCGTGTGGTTCCTGAGCTGTGTTCCTCTTGGGTGCAGCTACATCGGTAAAGTGGACGTGCTGAAGATCCTGGTGGCGGCGAACTACAAGGACATCCCCTCGCTGGACGACATCCTCGAGCCCTCCGCCGTCACGCGCCTGCGCAACCAGCTGCTGGAGGCTGAGCACTACCGGCTCGCTGTAGAGGTGTGTGTGTGCGTGTTATGTGTATTCACGCATGTTAGGTTGCGTCTGTATGTGGGTTTGCGTAGTCTGTAAATGCTCGAGTTTGTATGAAAGTCAAAGTCCTGCTTGTGTGCCCACTGTGAGAGCCCGCCCCCTCTCTGCTCCTGCAGGTGTCCACTAAGAGCGGCCTGGACCCTGGGGGCGTGTGGCACGCGTGGGGCATGGCCTCCCTGAAGGCTGGCCAGCTCTCCGGGGCCCGGGAGAAGTTCTCCCGCTGCCTGAAGGTGCCCGTGGACCGAAACCAGCTGACCCTGGGCGCCCGCCTGCTGCAGGACATCGTCCAGCACCTGGAGGCCACCGTGCGACCCGCTCTGACCATGGTACCTCACAGAACCACCTCCCTTTGACAGAAGTGGCGGAAATACCACGCATCATTTGGCAATTCTTTTTTTTATTTGACATGATGCACTTAACCTTTGATCAGTTCACTTAACAGTGATTTTAAAAGTGCTTAGTTTGAACGGAACATGGGTGGTCCAGAGCAACCGTCTCGCTGCGATCCCCATCGTTCTACCCAGCCGCGTGTGGGATCATTTCAGCTTCCCGTGGGAAGACAGTGGCGTTTCTGTCCTCCCACGGGAACTGGTTACGTAAGTGACTGAAGGTCAGGGGTGACCTCAGCGGGGGGGGGAACTGGTTACGTAAGTGACTGAAGGTCAGGGGTGACCTCAGCGGGGGGGGGGGGGGGGGGGGAGCTTGGTGATCCAGGTCTCAGGACACTGCAGTCTTCAGAGGAGCTCTGTCTGTCGTGCCAGGACAGGCTAGCTCTCTGCCTCTCCGCTGGGACCGGGAGGCAGGGAAAGGGGAAAAGGAGATTCATGGCCTCGGGGCTTGAAAACCCAGCAGTGTTCCTGAGCAGCTTTCTTCTGGGCAGATAATGGATCGGCCCGTTCTTCAGTCGAGCCGCGTCACGGAGAGTTAGCTTTGTGTTCACCGACTTTGAGCGATCGTCCTCGGAGCCGTTCTCCTTTTTGGTCGAAAAAACAGAACAGCGAAAGGTCCTTTTGATGGACTGAGCTGATTTGCGGGAGGCTTATGTAACACCCCCCTGGGCATTCAGCTTCAGTCTGGGGTCTGGGGGGAGTCATGGTGGTTATTGTCTCTCCTTCTCCTTCTTTGTCTTTCAATTTCGACTAATCATGTGTTTTTGTGTGTGTCTGGGGGTGTTTGTCCTTGTGTTTGTGTGCGCTCCTGTCTCTTTGTGTGTGTGCGCACGTGTGTGGTTGTGCATGTGTGGGTGTGTGCTCGTGCGTGTGTCTCTGTGTGTGCTTGTGCATGTGTGCCCGTGCACGTGTGTGTGTGTGTGTGTGTGAGTGTGTGCTTGTGTTTGTGTGTGTGTGTGTCTCTGTGTGTGTGTGTCTCTGTGTGTGTGTGTGTGGGTGTGTGTGTGTGTGTGTGTGTGCGTCAGCCCCCCAGCGAGGACATCCTGGCGTCCCTGCGGGAGCTGGAGGAGGCTCTGGCTGAGCCGGGGCCCCTGGAGTGCCCAGAGAGCCCGTCCCAGCTCAGCCCCCTGCTGCAGGAGAGCCTGCACTACCTGCTGAGCTACGGCACCCACCTGGCCCTCATCAGCTTCTACATGCGCCACGGTCACATGAGGGAGGCCCTGGCTCACCTGCTCCTCAAGGTCACCACTCAGATCACATCCAGTTACATGTACACACTGCATCACTCTATACTGATCATTCTATCCTTTTCAAATCTGATATGATAATACAATAATACAATTATTCATTTGTGTCATTCATAATTCAATTCAAAAATATGTTATATGTTTGTGTATTTTTCCCATCTGCTTGTTTAGTCTGTTGGGGACGTTTGAAATCAAGCATTTCAGTCCAAATGACTCTGCTGTGCGTGTGACCGTAACCCTGCGTGTGCGTGTGCGTGTGTGAGCAGCAGTGTCCAGAGGAGGTGTTCCTGGAGGGGATCCTGCAGCCCAGTCTGGAGCGCGGCCAGCTGGGGGCGCTGCAGGGCCTGCTGGAGGGGCTGGACCCGGGCCAGGAGGCGTGCGGACGCTACCTCATGGCCTCCTGCCAGCTGCTGCAGAGACGAGGGCACTTCCACACCCTGTACCAGCTGCAGCAGTTCATGATGGTGGGTCTGCACCGCCCCTTTTGCACGGTCGATTCGCTTGTCGGACGCTTTCATCCAAAGCTGCGCCCTCTCTGCGCTTCCCTGTTGTGTGTCGAGGGTCCAGATGCTCACAATACTGAATGTCTCCCTATCCCCACTCCTCTCCCCACCTCCTCTCCCTACATCCCCTTCCTACATCCTCTCTCCCCACATCCTCTCCCTCTCTCCCTACATCCCCTTCCTACATCCTCTCTCCCCACATCCTCTCCCCACATCCTCTCCCTACATCCTCTCCCTACATCCCCTTCCTACATCCTCTCCCCCTCTCTCCCCACATCCTCTCCCTCTCTCCCTACATCCTCTCCCCCTCTCTCCCCACATCCTCTCCCTACATCCTCTCCCTTTCTCCCCACATCCTCTCCCTCTCTCCCTACATCCTCTCCCCCTCTCTCCCCACATCCTCTCCCCACATCCTCTCCCTTTCTCCCCACATCCTCTCCCTCTCTCCCCACATCCTCTCCCTCTCTCCCTACATCCTCTCCCTACATCCTCTCTCTCCACCTCCTCTCCCTCTCTCCCCACATCCTCTCCCCCTCTTTCCCCACATCCTCTCCCCCTCTTTCCCCACATCTCTCCCCACATTCTCTCCCCACATCCTCCCCCTCTCTCCCCACATCCTCTCCCCATCTCTCCCCACATCCTCTCCCTCTTTCCCCTAATGTCTCCCCCCCCCTCGGCAGGACCACGTGCGGGCAGCCATGACGTGTATCTGCTTCTTCACCCGTGGGGCCCAGTCCTACCTGCAGCTGGGCGAGCAGCAGCGCTGGCTGGTCCGGGCCAAGGAGCACCTGAAGACCTTCCTGCAGGAGCAGCAGGCCCGCGGGGCCGGCCGCAGGAAGTCCACCCTCAACTCCTTCAGGAAGAAGATGTCCTCCAGCGACGTGTCCAGGTGAGGGGGGGGATGCATCACTGCATTTCTCTGTGAGAGGGAGAAGGAAGGAACGTGAGAACAACAGAAGGAGGGAGGGAGAGTGAGATGGAGGGAGGGAGGAAGAGAGACAGATATTACATTTACCTTCATTCATTTAGCAGACGCTTTTATCCAAAGCGACTTCCACGAACGAGCTTTACCAAAGTGCATAGGTCAGTGATCATAACCAACGAGATAGCCCCAAAAACATTGTGGGTAGCCAAAACATGAAGCGTACATTGTGAAAAGCAAATATGTGCCAATGGGGAGAACCGTAAGAGCATGTAGTTAAACAAGTTACAATTAAACAACATGAACCTCAAAAGTGCAAGAGTGCACCTGTAGAAAAGCAAGTAACAATAATAGAAATCAAAGCGAGTACAAGAGGTTAAATCAGTTACAACTAACCAACAAGAGCAACAAGTCCCTCAATAAGAGTCATTGTGTTCCTGGAAGAAACTAACATCAGAGAGAGTGAGTGAAAGGGAGGGAGTAGGGTTGGTTGGAATGAACACCCCAGAAAACTCTACACAGATGCACGCCAGATTCAAGTCGTTTGTGTGGGCTTCTGCTTCAGACACATGAACACCATTGAGCTCCAGCTGGAGGTGACCAGGTTCCTGCACCGCTGTGAGAACGCGTCCCAGACCGCTGCCCTCCAGGCCGGCGCCTCCGCCAGCCCCCCCGGGGCCCCATCCACCCTGTTTGGAGGCAGCACCATGAAGATTGACGTGGCCTGCAAGGTTGGCTGGAGGCTCTTCACATTTACAATTGACATTGGATCCACTTTAGCCGATGTTTTTAATTCCAAGCGATGTTCAAATGGCCAATTTGCACATTTACATTACATTCACACAATATAGTAACTACAGAAGATTAGGGATTCGAAGTGCATAGTTCTAACAGTATTTCGGTCGTTAGAGCCAAGGAATGGTCTGTATTTACCACACAATTTTAGATGATAGACTTCACCTGTCGTGAACTCTCAAGTTTGTGGCAAAACATGTGAACACACAGTTTGACATTCAATAAACATATATTTATTTAAATTACACATTAATTGTTGCTGCAGGTGATGCTTGGTGGGAAGAATATCGAGGAAGGATTCGGCATTGCATACAGAGTCATACAGGTACAGAACCCTGCCCTGGTTTGTTGGACACTATCTTCCTTCCCTCTCCTTGCTTCCTGTCATCTGCCTCACTTCCTGTCCTCTCCCCACTTCCTGTTCACCCCTCACTTCCTGTTTACGTCTCACTCCTGTCCTCTCCCCACTTCTTGTCCAAATCTCACTTCCTGTCCTTTCCCCCTCTACCTGTGACATCTCCAGGACTTCCAGCTGGATGCGCTTGCGGTGTACGTGCGTGCGGGCCAGAGGCTGGTGCGCCAGCGACAGTACGGGGCAGTGCGACAGCTGCTGAAGTGCGTCGGGGAGTCGGGCACGGCCACCAAGAGCGACTGTGACGCCATCGTGCTGGGTTGTGTCTCCATCGCCAACAAGGGGCCCACAGACGTGAGTCTCCGCTCTCCTCGTCCTCCCGCTACAGCATCTCGGAGGGATCGTTGTTCTGATCACGTTTGTTTCCCCCCCCCCTCCTTCATTAAGGCTAAAGAGTTGGAAAGTCTCATTCTGGAAACGAAAAGCCCAGAGAACAAGGTATGCCCTCCGGTCGATCCGTTTTCTTGCAAAACCTCATTTTCCATCGCATCATTTTCCGTGTAACCCATTTCACCTCTGACCAAAGCCACACACGCCTAAAGACAAACAGATGAACATAGAAAGTGCTGCTGGAAAACAATCCCCCCTCTGAAATCCCCCAGTCAGAATCCACAATTTCCCCATAGTAATGAATTAGGCGCCTATAACACATCTGTTTATCTATGCCTATGTCCACCCCCTTTCCCCCAGATCAAGGCCTACCTGCAGTGCAGTAAGCTGCGCTCCGCCTACCTGCAGGCGGTGAAGCTGGAGGCGTCGCGGGCCAGCCCCCTGGTGCAGGAGGTTCTCCAGGCCTCGGAGGGTGCCGGAGACTCCGTCATGCAGGGCATCTGTTGCCAGTGGCTGGCGGAACACCAGGACAAGACCCCCAAGCAGCGGCCTAGCCGGCCCAACGCCAGGTAACGCCGTGGCGGAGACTGCTGGTCGAACCAGGAGGAACCAGGTGGAACCTGATGGGATCAGGGGAAACTGACGCGTGCACATACCATACAGCAGCTTTAGAAGTGCCCTGGGGGGGGGGGGTCTCCTTGGAGGGTCTGTGCTGGGGAGGGTTCCTCACTCTGGCTGAGACAGGCCATGTGTCTCTCTCTCCTGGTGAAGTGGCTGAGTGCTGACTGGGCCCAGGGACCCTGGCTCTCCACACCCACTTGCTGGCCCTTCTGTAGACTGTTTGAACTGCACAGAACCGTACATGTCGGACGGGCCCATTGCAGGCTGACTGTGGAACTGTGTTTTCTGTTCTACCTCAGCGAAAAGGGATTCCTGTCAGTAACCGCGAAGCCTCTTAATATACTGTTTGAAACTTGGTACAACGTTTAACCCTTTTGTCTGTCTTTAGCTTCCTGTGTGTCGGTCAGTTACACATATTATGGACTGCCAGGTTAGAGAAATTAAGAATTTTTCTGTTGATAGGGAGAATTTATATGAATCCTCAGGCCTTTTGAGGGTTGGATGTGAGTGAGACGAATGGTTTCTGTTTGACATAATGGAAGTGTTACTGTTTACTGTTGAGCTTTACCTGCCAAAACGTCTGCCCCTTTACACCAGTCTACCCTCTACATCATCCAGTCCCTCTACACTGGTCAGTCTACCCCTCCAGCCCCTCTATACCAGTCAGTCTACCCTCTACATCATCCAGCCCTTCTATACCAGTCAGTCTACCCTCTACATCATCCAGCCCCTCTATACCAGTCAGTCTACCTCTACATCATCCAGCCCCTCTATACCAGTCAGTCTACCCTCTACATCATCCAGCCCCTCTATACCAGTCAGTCTACCCTCTACATCATCCAGCCCCTCTATACCAGTCAGTCTACCCTCTACATCATCCAGCCCCTCTATACCAGTCAGTCTACCCTCTACATCATCCAGCCCCTCTATACCAGTCAGTCTACCCTCTACATCATCCAGCCCCTCTATACCAGTCAGTATACCCTCGAAAGGGAAACTAGAAAACTCCATGGACATTTAGCACAAGGAGGAGGACCTTTTCCATAGAGAAAATCAAGCATTTACAAGCAAAGAGTTGGATACAGAAAAAGGGATCTGACTATCAGGAGGTATCAGATATCTAGAGGTCATCAGACTGTATGCACATGATGAAGCCCCGCTGAGACTCGTCCATGGTCAGTATTATCAGTTGCGTGATGCCACGTCTGTGTGGCGTTTGGATGTTACGAGAGTTCTGGTGTTTCAGCTTATGTGGATGTTCTTTGTGTTTTGATACGGTGGCTCAGCCTCCCCTTCAGATCAATGGTGCCATCATGTGTACAGTACGTTGCTCTGGACTCGCCCATTGTGTTGCCTTGAAACAATCAACGAAGATGTCAAAAAGGGATTACATACCTCCGTATTCTAACCATGGTCAATTTAACAACATGCATACTTGTCGTGTTTTTATCTGTCTGCGTATCCATTTTCTTTTCTTTTTTACAACATTGCACATTGTTTCACTACCTATCTTCACCCAGAATGGCACTTGGCATGTTTCTTCTCAAGTAAAATCATCTGTCGTCTTGTAGCGTGTCACCCCTTGTTCCTGGAGCCTTTGTGTCAAGCTGAACTGGAGGTGTCAGTTTGCTGTGGATCTTAATCTGTTTGCAAGCAGAGCCTTATACAGTCTCTGAACCAGGGATGTTTTGTGACCACTAAAGGATGATCGCCAGCCAGTCTCTCATGCACTCTTAACCTAACCTGACCCCTGAGCTGCTGTTAAATCACTGCCGCACTTTATAATGCTGATACTAGCACACCAGATCCACAGTCTCAAGTCTGAGTCTCACCAGTAAAGACACTATTTGGATAGCTTTAAAGTTTTCACTTGTTAGGTCAAATGGTCCTTGTTTTGAATTTGGCTATTTCCCATAAGATAACCTTACAATTTACAGGGAACAGGATTAAATCTGCTTGCATAAAATAGATGTTGACTGTTAGTTTTACTGAATACAGTCGTTAAATTAATAAGACATGTAAACTAAACTGTTAAAATATTAAAATAACTGTTTCACAGTCGCCATGTTAGATTTATTAATCCACTAATAAAATATGGATTGTGTGCAGCGATATATGTTGTTTGTCATGTTTTTATCTTATTAGTTTGAGAGAACAATATTGTTAACCTTTTTAATAATATTGTTTTTATTTACATCATATGTAAACATTCAACTCTTAACATGAATGCAAATAGTTAAAGGCATGTTTCACATCTGTATAAAAGACATCAGGTACTGTAAAACCCTGGCAGCTTAGCATGAAGTGAAGGCTTGAGAATAAAACACAAAGCAAGAAGAACAGGAAAACTGGACCACCAAGCTTGGAATGGTCCAGAGAAATCTAATATATATATATATATATATATATTAAAATAAAATGAAACTTCGGAAAGGAGGTTGTTGATAGACCCTGGCTCGACCTTTCACAGTATCGTACAGTGTTACCAGACTGTCCATCCATAGGTAGCTGTAGTTAAAGGTAAGGTATATCAATACATGAAATTATGAAAATGCTAAATACACAACCGAATAGAACAAAAAGAAGTACTGCTTTCAGAACTGAGATGGTAGATATCTGCCCTCCGAACTGAGATGGTAGATATCTGCCCTCAGGACTGAGATGGTAGATATCTGCCCTCAGGACTGAGATGGTAGATATCTGCCCTCAGAACTGAGATGGTAGATATCTGCCCTCAGGACTGAGATGGTAGATATCTGCCCTCAGGACTGAGATGGTAGATATCTGCCCTCCCAACTGAGATGGTAGATATCTGCCCTCAGGACTGAGATGGTAGATATCTGCCCTCAGGACTGAGACAGGAACATGTGCTCCAGGCTGGCTCAGTCCCACTCGATGCCCAGCAGCTCACAGCTGATCTCCCAGAGTTTACGTGCCGTCTCCTCGCTCCTGCCCTGCGGAGCGACGAAGGCCGGGGCGCAGTCACTGCACCACAGAAGAAGAGGAATGGTCATGACATTACTGCTACTGTTGTTACTTGTATTATCAGTTACTATTGGTAGTACATTACTATTTTTATTATTATTGGTAGTGGTAAAGAAGAATGATTTTTTAACAGAAACTCTAGGATTGATGGGTGCTGAGCTGCAAATGGACCAATCTTTGTTAATAGACAAATCTTTTTTTTTAATATTATGTTGGAGTTTTGGGACAGAGGTAGACGGGAAATGTAGGGGGGAGAGGGGGGAAGACATGCAGAAATGGCCCAGGCCAGAATCCAACCTTTGCCGCTGCCTCAGGGCTTTAGCTCATGCGGTACGTGTGCTACCCGGCAAGCCCCCCGGGGAGCGCCCCGTTGACCCGGAGACGTACCTGAAGTGTTTTCCAGAGATGGAGTGCAGCTCCTCGGCCACGGCGCAGTAGATGGAGGACTGGGCTCCCTGACTCGGTGTCTTCAGGAACATGGAGAAGGCGGTGAACATTAAGGTCATGATGGTGGAGTGTCTGATCAGGTCCGAGCGCACAGACCCCGGGTGCACAGAGTTCACTGTGACGCTGGAGCCTGGGGAGGAGCACAGGACATCAATCCACCTTCACACCATCATTACAGCTCAGGAGTCGAGCATTTGACTGCAGATGGTTAAGGTAGGTAAGGAGTTTAGATCTACTCTAGATATAGTATAACCTTCAAAACGTAAGGGGTTTATATCTACTTTAACTACATTATAACCTTGATAATGTGAGGATGTTCATATTTACTATAGGTACAGTATAGCCTTGAAAATGAAACAGGTTGATACCTACTCAAGGCACAGTATAGCCCATGTATCTAGACACTGATGTACCTTTGAGCTTGCGTGCCAACTCCCTGGTAAACAGCACGTTGGCCAGCTTGCTCTGGCAGTAGGCAAGGCCGCTGTTGTAGCTGCCCTGGCTGAGCAGGTCGTGGAAGCGGATCCAGCCAAAGTTGTGGGCCAGAGAGGACACCACAACGATGCGGGCGGGAGCACTGCGCTTCAGCAGGCCAATCAAGAGGTACGTCAACAGAAAATGACCTGTCAGGACGAAGAGGAAGAGTTTCGTAAACGAGCTGTGAGGTTCTTCCACGAGCCTTGGCGTGGGTTTAGGGGCGGACATGTGAAGAGACGATTTGTACATCCCCACTGAGAACTACAAGCTGGGCAGGAGAGGCGTTGGCACATAGGGTGAATGTTTGTCTTCACTTAGGTTCCAAGCCAACCTACGCCCTTGTCCTCACGCAGGCTACTGCATTTGAAATCCTTCTGGATCCTCTGGAGGAGGACGTGTGTCTCACCCAGGTGGTTGACTCCCAGCTGCATCTCAAAGCCATCTGTGGTCTTCATGTAGGGGCACATCATCACTCCAGCATTGTTGATGAGGATATGCAGCTGGTTCACCTCTGGACAAACATACGACCAATCCACACAAACAGAAGGAGCACAGTCAAAAGTCATCATTTGTGTTTTTTCCCGCCGTAAAACGACACTGGGCTGGAGGCGTCAGGTGTTGTCACTCGACGCACCGCTGAGGAACTTCTGTGCGAAGGCACGGATGGAGCAGCTGTCGGCCAGGTCCAGCTCCCGGACCTCCACCCGGGCGTCGCTGTAGACGGCTCGAATGTGTTCCGCTGCCTCCTCTCCCTTCTCCACGTCCCGGCAGGCCATGATGACTCGAGCCCCTGCACGCAAGTACACACCCAGCACATAGGGGGCAGCACTTATTACTGACATACATGACCATAAGTGTGATTTGGACCAGAGATACTGTGTCATTAGCCCCTGAAAAACAGTTCCACCCTTTCCCTCCTAAAGACCATGTGCACTGATCTTGTTCCATGCATGCATTTGTAACTGTGGTACATAACTAAAACACACATTGAAAGTATGCCCACTAATTCATACTGGACCACATCAGTGAACAGGATAAATAGTGGGGTAGTACATGTATAGGTCACTATTGTGCCCTGGGCTGGAGTATCACCTCTTATTGCCAGGTCGAGGGCAGTCTCCTTGCCAATGCCTGTGTTCGCTCCAGTTATCAACACTGTCTTCCCATCTAGTCGAGCCATGGACTGGCAGTATCCACCAGCTGCATATTTTCTAGAAGACGCATAGCACATGTTTATGTTCAATTCAGGCAAACATCGATACTCTCTTCTATAAAGCAAAAGTCAACATCTACAGAGAAAAAAACCCACTCTGAAACATCTCAGTAGGCCTACGTCAGCTTTCATTCTGTTGAAATCCATGTATTTCGTTTATTACGTTTTTGTATTTAGATTCCCGCCCCCACATGCGTGATTATGTCATATTGCAATTTAACAGTGATCGCTGGTGTATTGGAACAACCTCGCGGTGGACTCATCCAAACAGGAGCCTATGATCACTTCTCTTGCATAGCACGACCGGCGCCTACCAATAGTTCAGCGAGACAATGCATACAAATATAACTCCTCCCACGCTCAAACCTCCTGATATGCATATTTGGAATGGTGATTATTGAGTGACAGATGCGATATAAATTATAAGGAGATTGACCGAATCCTTTGAATTTAGCAGTCGAAGCCATGTATTACCGCATACGTACCAAACGTATGCTATACACGCTACATAATATGACGCTGACAGTTATGTCATGTCCATCTCTCATTGAAGCATTCTTAGCCAGTTTAACACAATTCACAGTAATTTCCCATATGCAATAAAAGAGGGATGCTGATGGTACAAGAGCAGGATGCTGCCCTTCATTATTTTACTCACCTAATATGAGGTGCAAATAACACCATCAACAGTGTTACAACTCCAAGACCAGCGACAATTAATACAAGCACCATCATGACATAGATACGTTAACGGAGCGTCTTCACCCTGAGACCACCTCTCTCGGATCTGGGCTGTCGGCAGATCAGCTGATGTCAAATCGAAGCCACAGAGCTGTCTACGAGATCGCGGGTATACCTCCGTCGAACCATGGGATTGTAGTTTTTCATAAAATTGATGGAAATAACTTGCAGCATGCACACCTCTAAGGTAGCATTTGAAAGTGATACCACAATAAGATATATAGGTTACGTGAATAGAATTACCGTTTAATTTAAAAGTCCTTGTGCATATGCAGGTTTTGCAATTGGCATGCATACATACAAGACACGACTGCATGAAAAACTGAAACTATTTATTTCTCTTTCTAAGATTGTTTTTGTTTTTATCATTTTCTAAATCGTTTATTAAAAACCTACATTTACCAAAATGCACCTGTGAGAGCTGTCTTTGCATTGCCTGTACAAAATTAGATCCCTTTCCACTAATAAATAGCGTACGTGTTATTGTGTACGCAATATTTTATTTGAAATTAGATTAATTGAACAATATACACGGAACAGATATATTTCTTGTAGAAATGTACGTTATACATGCCCTTTAGTTCATTGAATTACAGGCAGTCTGCAATCTGACTTGATCACGAGGACCTGGAATATGCGGAAAGAGTCTCGAGGATCTTGTTAGGGATTTATACACAGCAGCGGAGAGCCTACCTTTCACTCAAGATAACAGTGTTCTTGTGTTAATAAAACACTTTAAATTGAAGACACAACATGTCTTCGGAAGAATTTGAAAAGTTACAGGAGATATACAAATCCCTCTACGATGAGATGAAACTGATGCCAGAGAGAGTCCTGAAAAGCAGCGGAGGTATTATGGCACAGCTTTGGCAGCCAGCTACTGTATTATCAAAAAGCCAGCTATCAAGCAAATACAATTAAGTTTAAAAACTGTTAATAACAACCTTTGCTATTCAACTTTCTATAAACTGCTCTTTATATGTGTATAGGCCCTATATATTTTTTTCAAAGTAGCAGCACTATAGCAATATAGCTTTAATTTGATAAAAGCTGCTCCTTGTCATTGTCAATAGCCTATCGCTGTGTTTATTGTGTTTTATCCTAAACAATATTTGACGTTTGACTCGGCATGATATATGGTATATGATATTATATAAACCTAATACTTGTTGTGGCGTTTCAGAGGAGAAGAAGCGGTTGGTGCGAAGATTTGATGAAAGGTTTGGAGAGGCTGAGGAAGTGGTGAGTTTATCCAAAACTGCTGTTTGAGATGGTAAAGTCAGCTTTGCAGTTTGTAAATATCAACCATTATCGATTTAATCTATCATCTTCATCTTTTGGAGGGTTCCAAGTCTTAATTAGAGGGGTCAACCCCCCCCCCCCCCCAATCCCCTCCGTAATTCGAACCCTGCTAGTACTGAGTTCATGAATCATAATTCTGCGGTATTTAATAAGCAGTCAAATCAAATCAAATCAAATTTATTTGTATAGCCCCTTTTACACGCAAGCATGTCACAGAGGGCTTCACATGCGCCCATAGAACTGCCCCTCAACCAACCTAAACCCTCAAGGAAGACAAGGAAAAACTCCCAGAAAAACTCCCACCGGGAGAAAAAATGGAAGAAACCTTGGGAGGAGCAATTCAGAGAGGGATCCCCTCCTCCAGAGACGGTTGGTAAGAGAGAGGAGCAGAACACAAGCTAAACATAGTCATACAGTGTCAATGGGTTTTGAAACACCAAAATCCATTGTTCGGCTTTATAGACGTTGGATGGGACCGGGAAACTCGCTGTTGGCCGTCATGGAGACTGGATTCCGGGTGACGACCTGGTTCAGCGTTGGCAGACCGACGACCTAGCAGGTCCTGACAGCTCAAACCCCCCACACCACAGGGAATGTGTGGGGGGGGGACAGAGAGGAGAGCAGGGATTAGAGAATGCCAGGAGCAGCTAACAGTTACAGTCAAAATAGAATGAGATCCCCACCGGTCAAGTGTGGACTAGTGCAGCAATTTAACAGAGCAAAAAGGGTATTTGATGCAGCCCCACACACCAAAACAACGACAGCCCCCCTCAGTTGGAACATGAAATCTGTTCCAGGGGAAAGAACTCTAAAGTAGGTTATACTTATACGAATAAGGATGAAAACAGCCAGTCCCCCGTTGTCTCCAACTAGTAATAAAAACTATAACAGTAACAGTGAATCTTTCAGACACCAGAGGGCAGTATATGGCCACTTTGTACCACACCATGTACCACTAGCATTCCACAGACTAGTTTCTTCTAGCCTTTCGTTCAAGTTGTCCTTTTGTAATAAGTAGCCTACAGGTACATAGTAATTCTTGGTCCTTATCCTCTCAATTGTTTCCTAACAGTCTAACTTAAATCCTCCAATGCGCTAAACCTTATTTTCTCCATAAATGATCCCAATCCTTCTGAAAACGAGCATTCCTAGAGTATATAATAAATAATATGCGTTAATAGTCCTCTAAAACCAATATGAAATTGGTTTAAAAAATGTACTATGTTAATGTACTGTGGTGTGACGTGTTATTCAACTCACTTCACTTTATTAATGATCCCAAATTCTAAATTACAAGCAGTAAGCATTTGGACATGGATGTGTGAGTTGATTCTTTTTCTGTGTGAATTTCCAGCTTCAAGGAATGGAGCAAGAGTTGGCGGGGGCTCCCTCGACCTACCGCAACGCCATGACCACCAAGTTACGGCTGTACCGCCGGGACCTGGGGAAGCTGCAGCGCGAGATGAAGACCCCGGAGTCTGGCTTTGGCGTCCCCGCCCGACCAAAGGATGGCGGATACGGCGTCTACTCCTCTCAGAACGAGCACAGCGTGAGTCTGGACTGCCGATCAACTGGCCTTCAGGATGAATAAAGTTTGAATGTGATTGAAAACCGGCATTGGTTGAACCGTCGCCCCTGTTGTAACTGATCGCATTGTCTTTTCCCCCCGCCTTTTTAGACGCACCTGCAGTCACAGCGGACGTTGTTGCTCCAGGGGACAGAGTATCTTAACAACGCCACGCAGAGTATCGAGCGCAGCCAGCGCATTGCCGCGGAGACGGACCAGATCGGCACGGACATCATCGAGGAGCTGGGCGAGCAGAGAGAGCAGCTGGATCGCACCAGAGACAGGGTGAGGGAGGGCTGTGTGGATCGATCACTCGCACCAGAGACAGGGTGAGGGAGGGCTGTGTGGATCGATCACTCGCACCAGAGACAGGGTGAGGGAGGGCTGTGTGGATCGATCACTCGCACCAGAGACAGGGTGAGGGAGGGCTGTGTGGATCGATCACTCGCACCAGAGACAGGGTGAGGGAGGGCTGTGTGGATCGATCACTCGCACCAGAGACAGGGTGAGGGAGGGCTGTGTGGATCGATCACTCGCACCAGAGACAGGGTGAGGGAGGGCTGTGTGGATCGATCACTCGCACCAGAGACAGGGTCAATAGAGGAGGGAGAGGAAGTGGATACACTTCAAAAGTGTATATGTCTAGAATCAGTATTAGCCGTATCAACCCAACTAGCTCAAGGTTTTCACCACATTAGCGTGTTATATACGTACAGGGAGAACCAGTAACTTTAAATGCACAATGATAGTTTATTATCTAAATAGTAAGACAATCAATACAATAATAATGCAACATAATCAAATACAAACATACCTTCGGAGCAATCGTTTACGAAGGTAATCACAATGAAACTAGGCGGCTAATGCACCGGAGCTCGTTTAGTAAACACATTTATATTTAGTCATTTAGCAGACGCTCTTATCCAGAGCGACTTACAGGAAGTACAGGGACATTCCCCCCGAGGCAAGTGGGTGAAGTGCCTTGCCCAAGGACACAACGTCATTTGGCACGGCTGGGAATCGAACGGCAAAGTTCGGATTAATAGCCCGACTCCCTAACCTCTTCAACTGTTGAGACCACCTCAACAGTGCGTGCTAGAAAGTGTCATCGCCATTTCAACATGACAGTCCCTTTTGTGCCAATCAACTGTCCCAGACGAGTGTCTGAGTGACTAAGGGGCTTTATCATTCAGCTCTGCCAATACAGCCCGACAATCACATCCCCCCAGAGACAGGGTTAGTAGTACAGAGATCACCATGGATGATGGAGAGAGAGATTGATGGATCAAGGAAATCCCCCAAATCCCCTATTCTTCATGTATTGATCTGTGGTCCTGTCTGTCTCTCCCAGCTGGTGCACACTGGAGAAAACCTGAGCCGCAGCCGCAAAATCCTACGGGCCATGTCTCGACGGTGAGTGGCGGTTCTCCACTTCCTGTCCTCGACTGACCTTTGCCCCTTGGCGTGTCTGACCGTTTCCTGTCCCTGTCCATCCTCGCAGGCTGATGACCAACAAGCTCCTGCTCTCCGTCATCATCCTCATGGAGCTGGCCATCCTGGGAGCTGTGGTCTACCTGAAGTTCTTCAGAAAGTAGTGCAGGGTCAAGTCAGAAGGCTCCCGCTCTGCCTCTCATCTCCATGTCCTCATCTCGTCCTCACAGGACCTCCTCAAAGACTAGAGGGTTCATCTCTAAGGGGGTTTATCCTTGCACGTACACTTCATCGTCTCCCTTAATATTTCCCTGAACCAAACTCCACTTAGGTCTTACGTTCTACCTGCCGTTCATGAGGACTCAACATTTTCATGTCAAGGGAGACCAACAAGAGTATAAGAAGAGGGATCATCTGGGTTCCAAACTCAGGTCTCAACATCCAGATTCCTAACTGGGTTCTCAACATCTGGGTTCCAAGCTGGGTTCTCTCAAGTTGAGCTCATCCTGTTTCCTAGCCAATGAGATCCTGACCCACAACGCCCAACCCAAAGCCCTGGAGAAGGAGATACCTGCTTGGTTTTGCACTGTGACTGTGAACTGACTCAAGTTGCCAAACCCCTTCCTGTCACATGCCCTGTGAGGATGACTGAGGGTGTTCAGAGACCACAGGAAGTGACACAGCAGAATTTGTGTGTCCCAGATCCGAGTACTGGTCCTTACCTGTAAGTCCACGATTCTTTCACCAGAAAACAGAGGGGGGGGGGTGCCGGACAGGGCTGATCATCGCTATGGGTGTGTGAAATTATGAGTTCTGAATTCCAAACACACCAATGTGAGTAATGATGAACTCTGAATTCCAAACACACTCATAGTGGCGGTAAAAATGAATGTGTTGCTCCCTTTGACAAACATGCTGGGCCTGTTTCTGAAGAGCCTGTGACGTAAAGGAAAAAAAGACGGTGAAATAAATATAGGATTTTCTTTTAATTGAATGTTGTGGTTGTTACCTCCTCCATCACATCCGTCCTCCATGCCCAGTCTTCAAGGTTAGGGGGATGGTGAGAGCTGTAACTCCTAACTACTGTAGCAGCACTGGGACCTGAATACTGCCAGTCTGCCACCACTGAGAGGTACAGCTTGTTCAGGAAACTGATACTGGGAATGGTTACAAACGCATTATTTGCAATAGTAAGTGAATGTCTTTTTATGAATGCTGTCCCTTATCATATGTCACACCATATCATATATGATTTCGAAAACATGGACAAAGTTGTGATTGATAAAAATGTGTTTCTATTTTCATAACGCTGTGAATTTCTGTATTAAAGCGAAGTCGTAACATGAGTCCGATAGCGATTTTCTCTCGGACGGTTGTCCGTTCAAAATGGTCGTCATAGGGGCAAGCAAAGAAAAACATCCGGTGTGCTCCTGCAATCACAGAGCAGGTACAAGGCCACTACTCCCAGACGGGCACAGACAGATAAGACTGTTTACTGTGGAGTAGACGGCCCCCGATACAAGGAAACAAACTTGCACAGGTGATAAGATTACCATTATTATTACTGGCTTCATATGTGGGCAACCAAACTGCACAGTGTGTCTCATTCTCAGGGGTGTGGCACTGTGTGCCACATAAACAGCCAGAGTAGTCAGAACTGGTTTGAGATGTGTCGTCAGGGGAGAATGTGAGCCACTGCTGGATGTCAAGAAGTGTTACACAACACCTAGCAAAGGAACGTACGAATGGAGTTGCGTATCACTAAAATAGTATTTATTATTTCTGAGTCATTCAGTGGTCACAAAGGCGAATACAAGTCAATTGGAAAAAAAGTAATTCTGTCAGTATTTCAAATACACTAATTGCACTTGTCAATTTCCAAAATAAAAACTAAAACGTTTTCTAGCCAATTCAATCGGACTAATATAAAACCACACATTTATATATTACACAAATTGCAGAATGGTGATCAAAAGGTCGCAGGTTCAAATCCTCCCTGAATGTCGCTTTGGATAAAAAAAAACTTCTGCTAAATGAAAACATGAAATTATAAATGACTAACAATACAAAACCTAATTTGAAGCTAAATATGTGAAACCATGCGGGTCCAAGTGTGATTGAGTGCCTCTATCTGGAGTTGCCCTGGCTCAGACATGTGGAGCTGGGTCTCTGTCTACCTGAGGGACATGCTAGTAGAGAAACAACATCTCAACTGACACACACAGCCACACTTGACACCAGTGTCGTTATTACAAACTTAGTACATGCCCAGACTCCTAGGCAGTGACAACATGTACTTAATATGCAGGCCTGTTATTACACACAAGTTAGTAGTGTCAAGTGCTACCACTCTTGGCAGCACAAAGGTAGAATTACTTCTATTGGTGTGTGAGTGTATATATATATATATATATATATATCACATTTCGAATGTCGATATTTAAAGCCTTTTCCACAACATAGTTCCATATTAAGTACATGTTGCTCAATGACTAACATTGTCTATTATTGAAACTTATGTGAATACTATAGAACACTTAAAGGTTAATGCGGTGAACATACAGGGTACACCTTTCAAACGTAGAGCTACAGTCTGGTAAACAGCATCATTTAGTTGATTACAGTATAGTAAAAATATGAGCAATATCATAGCATTTCAATGACAAAGGTACAAGCTTTTTATGGCCTCGGCGTGGACTACAGAGAAAATGAAGTCTGTCCACTTCATCCTAACGAAGCTCCTCACAGTTTCGTGGCGTGTCACCTGAACACGAGAACTCTACAGTACATCAACAGAGGAAATATCAATCCAAACTACAGTTCCATTCTGTCTGTGCAGTCTTTAAATATTCAGGAATGGCCAGTGGTCGATACAATAAAAAAAAAAAAAGAAGTCCTTGGTGAATCAGCGGTTTCAGAGGCGTAGCTGCTCCGTGTCCTCCTTCCCTGAGCGAATCTCCCGGAAGGGGAGGGGAGCTCCCTCTCTCGTCTGCCCCAGAGACGACGCGATCACGTCCACCGCCAGCCCGGCCGTTGCCTCCACCTGCTCACGGCTGGCAGCCAGGACAGGGTTCACCTCCACCAGGTCCATCACAGACAGCATCCCTGCCACAAAAGCACTCTGTTAGCCAACGCCTCTACATACAACTCTGTTATTCAGCTCCACTATATGTGGAATGTGAACCGCAAATCTGGTCAGCCTGCCATGACTCAGGTGTGGGACTTGTTGTGGATACCTGTGTTATGGATTTCCTCCGTGATGTAGATGCCTTCTCTGTAGGTCAGCCCTCCGTTCACAGGTGTCCCAGTGGCGGGGGCCAGGGAGGGGTCGAACGCGTCGATGTCGAAGCTCAGGTGGATCGGCCGCTGTTTCCTGTTTCCGAGACAACGTGGGCTCGAGGTCAGTAACGTTCACGTCTCTGCTCGGGCTCATGTCTCTGCGGGGGGGGGTCAGGGGACGTGTTTGAAGGATTCGATTACCTCGTCATAAGGTGGTCCAGAGTCTCCTCCATGACCCTCTGGATGCCGATCCTGTCGATGTCTTTCATGGTGAAGTACTGGATGCCCAGGTTCTTGAGGATGAGGCTGAGGGGAAATGGACAACAGTGTCAGAACTGTCAATAAGATGTCATCTAATCCGATTCAGCAAAGAAAAGTATATATGGGTATGGCTCATAACCGCATAGCTCAGTGGTAGAGCATATGAGGGAAGATCAACGGTCCGAGGTGCAAAAGCGATACAGAGTTATGTAACACACCATAAATCCTGTACGATAAGAGTATATCAATAGCAGAAGTGTGTGACTAGACGGTACATATTCCTGTATCCTATAACATTACATAAGTCTTATTTGTCAAGCTATATCGATGTTCAAATTGGTAGGAACAGCTCAGAGATATAGCATTTGACTGCGGATAAAGACGTCTCAAAATTCAAATCCTCCCTGTTCGTCGTCGCTATGGATAAAACATCATTGGCTGGGTTTCCCAGATTCGTTAAGAAGCTCTTAACGCTAAGATCTTCTTAAGAAAGTTTCACGTGTAACTAAATGCTGTATCCTCTGACAGAAGGACATTTTCGGTGTTACTAAGTAGGCCGTGTTGTGCTGACTTACTGCTCGCCGGGATCAACATCTCGCAGGCCAATGTAGACCAGATCTCTGGCTGCCAGGAACGGCTTCATCCAGGAGAACCCAGGGAGCTGCGGCATCTACGGGGGGAAACACACAAACGAGGGTGAGGGTCTGGAGGGTGGAACGAGAGCACTGCAGGACTATCAGATCTGTGGTTCTCAAACTGGGCAGTGAGATCCCAAGAGAGGCTTGGAAGCAAAGATCTCCATATTGGCTGAAAGGTTTTTCCTATTTTCAAAGGGAGCCCCGGGCGTAAATGTCTGAGTGGCCCCCTGATGTCGGCACGTCTTCGAGGTCGTGGCTCTTACCTTGTCCTGCAGGTCTTTGAGCAGGAAAGCCACAGACTGGCCGTGGAGGTTCCCAGAGGGTGAGGTAGTGGGTGTGTTGACGTCAGCGTGGGCGTCCACCCAGATCAGGCAAAGGTCAGGACGTTGCTGGGCGTGGCCCGCCACGGACCCAATAGCCAAGCTGTGGGGGAGACCAGTCGTCAACAAGATCGTCCAACACATGTTAGATGTTCTGAGGAAATGACTTCTTCCCAGAGTCTCCCAGAACCAGTAGCCAAAGTCTCTGAGAATGTGTGTGTGTGTGTGTGTGTGTACCTGTGGTCGCCTCCTAACATGACACACGTGTGACCTCCGGCGACCGCGCTGCTCACAGCGCTCGACAGCAGCTTGTTGGCTCTGCCCACGGTGCGGGGGAAAGGCACGTGCATGAAGGGCTCGTCATTCTCCAGGTGTTGGAAACTCAGGTCCCCAAAGTCATGAACAGGGTAATCTGAGGTCAAAGTAAAACTGGGTGTTATTCTGGCGGAGAATTGTGCGCATCGAGTCATTTTTTCATTGCGTGTCAGACCTCCCCATTGTAGGATGCCCTAGTAATCTTCCACCTTGTCTAACCAGCCTCTCTTCCTGACAGCCTGATTGATGAGGCTGAGTCATTCAATGCTTTTGAAACTGCAGCCGCACTGACGGGGCATTTTCCATGTGGCCCCATTCCAAACTGGGGCTACTACTGTTGCATGCTGGACCCACCAGCCTTACTAATGGTAAACACAGAGGAATTTCTATGGAAAATCAGGGTACATGCCACCGGTATGGGCATCCACAGAGCTATCATGCTGCAGTAAACAAGTGCTATGATATACTGTGTGTGGGTGTTAGGTGGGCAGTATTACCCTTAATGGGGGTGTAGTATTACTCTGCTGAGCTAAGGGGGTTTAATGTGGAAGTATTTTACCATCCTGAGACATCGCTACAGGAATAGATCTGCTGTCCCCTTCTAACCCACTCATGTGCAATCTACTAATCAATTCAAAGCTCTTTATATACAGTCATTCAAAGCTATTTAGAATGGAGAAACCAAGTACAGTACTGTTTAAGAAACCAAATGGTACATATGGTACTTTACATTTCCACTCTGTCATGGTTTTGATAAAAAATATATATGTATAAGACTTCATACATTTGTAATGAAGACCGTCAACGATTTTTGCTCTGCTCTCGAAATCTGGTAATACATGTTATCCATGTGTCCTTGCATTGCCAAAGCGATGGAGAAAAAAATGTCTACTCGGTGCTATTTATGGTTTCTGTGTAATCTGGTGCCATTTTGTGACAAAGTTCCCGGCCTCGGTATGGCCAAACGGAAAATATCATATAGTTTACTGGTACAAGTTAAATATTATAATCTTATGTCAACTGTCAAAATAAAAGGCGAGGCCAGACCCACCTCACACAGACCGATAATTCCCATTTTTGCCGATGTATTTTTCTGCCGGTCATCTCCGTGGATGTGTCTGTGTACAGCTACTTGCTCGTGGCCGAGGCATTTGGCGCTAGACCCAGCTTGGAACATTTTGTTCTCACTGTGGTGGTACCCCTTTATCCTTACACCATC
Organism: Hypomesus transpacificus; assembly: GCF_021917145.1. Classification (NCBI taxonomy): domain Eukaryota; kingdom Metazoa; phylum Chordata; class Actinopteri; order Osmeriformes; family Osmeridae; genus Hypomesus; species Hypomesus transpacificus. The sequence goes on from NC_061062.1 coordinate 6,130,883, forward strand.
AACTTCATAAATCCATATTCTGCTTATGTGTCTGTAGTGAACATTTAATAAGTTAGTGCTGAGATGTTATGCGTAGTGCGTGTGAAGAGTATGTTGGTGGCTCAGGTCCGAGAACCGATAAAGTATCAGTCTAAAGATAGTACTTTCTCGTGTTACAGGAATTGTTGCGGAAAATCAGTTCAGAGGTCTGTACCGGTGTGGTTAATCGGTGTACAGTTTCTTAAAATGACTTGCACATTCCAGAGATAAGAGCTATGGCTTAACATTTATATAACACCTTTTGCCTTCCTCATCTCTCCTACAAGCCTTATAGACATTGAAGCACAAATTATAAATGTAAGCCGTAATAATGTTTAGCTACAATACATTTACTTTGACTAACCCACGGCCCTTTCCTTAATCGTTTAGAATATATTTAATCATTTCCGTAATCAACGTGGTGATCGAATAGGTCCACTAGCCTATAAATCCGTCGAAACAATTTTTTCAAATAATTTGACATCATGTTTGTTTTCCGTTTTAAAGACATGCAGCTGTACTGGTCCCAAACTTCATTACATAATCAAACAAAGCAATACAGTTCAAGGTCTTTCAAACTACAGATGCGGCTAGGACATGGGACAATGTGAGGAGGAGAGGCCTATGGCTGCGTCAGCGTGGGGTGCATGACTCAAGAATGACCATTCAACTGTAGGGCGGATTTTTGCCCATCCCGCAGCTTGCGCCCACATGAGTCTCGAATGGCTATTCAATTAGCCTAAATAAATAAAAAACGAACTTTAAATGTTGTTAGCATGCTGGATAAGACAACGTCCCCGAGCCCATGAAGGTTGCTGTAGGCCCAATAACTGTAGACCGAAGTTTGCAATTAGGAAGTAAAGGGGATCAGCAGACTGCCAGCACACCAGAGAACCTGTTGCCGACACATTACATCAGCAAGTGTTTTTAGGCTGTTTCATACAGTCCATGTCACGTAGCCTACCTAAATTTGAAAGCCTTTCGATCAGACCCGCATCTCTGATGGCTTTTGGACCATGCTCCACTCCTCTTCTTTTCTGTAAAATAAAAAGTTTTTTCTTTACACCGATGGCTGAAGAACATATGGAAATCATTTGAATACAGTCAGACAGTCGGACATTGAATTGTGTTATTTTCCATACCTGTCCTTTAGAAAAGGGGGCACCGACAACAGCCACCGATTGTGCCCGGCTCTGACAGTTGTTGGTGAGTTGTGTTCTGAGAAGACGGAACAGTGGTCCTCTCAACGCCATTTTTGAAAATGTACAGTACAAACGAAACAAAAAGAGCAAATGCGAAAACCGATCAAGACTTCAAGCCTTACAGGAGTTTTACTCAATGCGACTCTATGTTCACGATGCTATGACAGTGTTGCTTGGAGGCTGGTCTTATGTCCTGTGTGTCTCATTCATATTCATGAGTTGATGAACCGCACAGACATTAGCCAGAATTTTTCCATTAGCTACGTCACCCCCAAGATACCAAAACCATGTAAAACAGTAGTAAACTAATGAACGGAAGAGTTTTCTCCAAATTCACAACAGGCTTGGGGCTATCACATACACTATATAGACTATTTTAGATATACGTTGGATTTAAAACTAACGTGGTTAATATACAGCAGGGGTGTCAAACTCATTTCGCATCGTGGGCCACATACGGCCTAGGGAGATGTCAAGTGGGCCGGACCATTAAAATTATACCATACTCTGCTATAAATAACCAAAATATCATGTCTTTCTTCTGTGTTATCTAGTTTAATTGATATAAAGACCATATCGTATAAACTCCGTCCAACCGCTTTAACACGTAATGATCTCTTCGGTGGTGTAGTTGGTTAAAGCATTGTACGGCTACATATTGTTAATGCGAATCTGGGATCCCAAGTTCGCGCCCCAGTCCAGTGAATCTCGTACGATATCCTTTAACTTTTACTGTGAGAAAATGACATAATTCTAAAGGCCTACGGATGTATCACAACATTTTAATGTGTGAGCACTAATATCAGATCAAAATGAACACATGTAGCCTTAATTAAATATTGAATAACGTAGGGTAGTCTACCGTCGGAGACAACCACTACGCCTCATTCAGCCAGTTTAAACGGCTGCTAGATGACGCTGTTCATTTTCAAAGCGCCGATAGTTCGGCTCTTTGGGCCGGCACAATCCGGAAGAAACCACCAAAGCTTCACAAGGCATCGTTCGCCCATCCCTAGTAGAGACCAAGGTATTAATTGATACCGTCTGCTGTTTTCAGTCTGTCTCAGTGATGCGGCTTGTCTTCTACTCTGATGGAAAGAGTGCGCCCCTTAGCGGATAATCCATGAATTACAGCGAATTAAAAATATTAATTCCATGTCTTTTATGCATTTTTCCACTTTCAAATTATCCTGCGGGCCTGATCGAACCTCCTTGGGGGCCGGTTCCGGCCCGCGGGCCGTATGTTTGACACCCCTGATATACAGCATAGGCTACATTCCCGCTGTAAATCTACGTGCGTCAAACTCAAATTCAATACCACACCTTCGCATTAGCCAATGAGAAACGTCAGACTGAGGGGTTCGTTCTAGGGGCGTGTCTTATGAAACGATACATTGAGCTTCACACATGACTTCGGTCCCGCAATTTCCCCTGTGCGGAAATTTCCACCAACACAGCAAGATACTTGATGAACATGTTTTCATGTGAGTGGTGTTTACATAGAGTCCCCGTCCTGACCTGAATAGGCTACCTAGACTGGCACCGCTGACGTAGCCTACGACATACGATTTTACATATTGATGGAATCAGTCTTGTTTTATGTGATCTAAATGGCTTTTGTGTATCCTGAAATGGGTATTATAAAATAATTGTATTGCATAAATGAAACCAAACCCTTTTCATTTTTATTATGTGGGTAAATATAATTTCAGTTAAACAAGTCACTGTATGGGGCCTTCTTTCTGAAGTAATGAAACGCTGCCATCTACTGTGGATGAAGGGATAATCAGCAGGACTTTTTCAAACGCTTTCTCAGTCAGACAGTAGAACTACCAGAATGCAATGCGAAAAGAAAGAACATTTCTGGTTCCTGTTGTCTTGCTAGCGGTAGCGGCATGTCCACAGTGTATCTAGCTAGCTAACAGATAAAAGTACACAGTTTGAGTTCCCTTTGAAACTGTGTTTCATGAACACAGAAATAAGAAATCCCATTACAATTTAAACTTCTGTAGAAAGACACCGCCTGGCTTTAGGTGAGTCAATACTATAAAGAGTTAACAGTTTGAGAAGTTAGCAAGCTAAGTGCAAGAATATTAAGGCTAGCGAGTTATTGGCTAGACTACGTACGTCGTATGTAGTTGTGCTAACGAGGTTCTGCTCGGAAAATGCGGGCGATTTGGGCGAACTGCTAAATGACTTAACTAGCTAACCAATTCGTACCAGCGGGCAATTGATTTGTAATTTGTAATATTCAAATATAGTATATGTGTTTAATAGCGTTACTAACACTGTTAGCATATTTCACATGGCTATGGTAATGTATACAGCTTGAATTTTGCAAGCGAACTTGCTAACTCGCTAGCTTAGCTACTATACGTAGAGCTAGCTGCTTGGTTGCCAGTTGTGAATTGCGGTTGGCCGACACACGGATGTCAACCGTTAAGTTGATATCCTTCATTACGCTCCTCTCATTTTTCTTTGCAGGTCACCGCTCTGCCCAGCATGTCCTACCCCCCTCACCTCAACCGCCAGCAGATCGGCATTCCCCAGTTGCCCCCGAGGATCGCACCCCCTCAGTATGCCGGTTTTCCAACAGCAGTCCCCCCGGGTAAGGACCGGTGTTTTGAGTTAGCTGGTACCACTCTGTGATGCTTTGAACTGTGGTACAGAACTATTCCCCAAACGTCATACAGAACGAATATCTTTTTATAACTTGAACATCAGAGAGAAGCCACATCCATGAAATGAGTCTCTGCAGGTTCGGATGTCTGTATATGCTGTATAATGGATATCCTTCAATATGTCGATTTAATTCACGGTAATATTGTTGTTCCATGCAGGCACTCCAATGATTCCAGTACACATGGGCATTATGACCTCTCCACCTACAGTAAGGATTTCAACCCCTTGATGTCTGTTGACTAGCCTGTATAACAGGTTGTCTGCGTATTTGACTGTTTCTGTGTGACGTTTCAGGTTCTCGTTCCAACCACGGTGTCGATGGTGCAGAAACCCCCCGCCCCCAGGAAAGACCTTAACACCGTCAGAGCCAAGGAGGGGGACGAGACCGCCAGCGGAGGGCCAACCACCACAGTGTTTGTCGGGAATATCTCGGAAAAGGCCTCCGACATGTTAGTCCGACAGCTGTTAGCGGTGAGCAGCACCCCAATGTGTTGTCCAGGGGAAACGCCTGGAGGTTTTTGGGGGAGGTAGGGAAGGAGTGTGTCACCGTGGGTGACCCTGAAAGAAACTCACTAGCCTCAATCCCTTTCTCCCCCCCCCCCCCCCCCGGTGTAGAAATGTGGCATCGTCCTAAGCTGGAAGAGAGTCCAGGGAGCCTCTGGGAAACTTCAAGGTAAAAACAAAACAGGTACAACCCTTCTATACTACTATCCCCCCTTTTTCCTTTTCATGTGGTGACCTCTGAAATGGCGAGGAGACGCCCCCCCTCCCGTGTGATAGCTCAGGTGCCCCCCCCCCCCCCCCCCCCCCCCCCCCTCGTCTCCTCCACTCCCCACCCCGTCCTCCCTCCCTCTGGTGATTTGAGTCACGGGCCTGGTATACATTCTTATCCGTGCCACCTTCTGTCCTCTCTCCTCACCGTCTCAAGCGTTCGGCTTCTGTGAGTACAAGGAGCCCGAGTCCACGCTGAGGGCCCTCCGGCTGCTGCACGAGCTGCAGCTAGGAGACAAGAAGCTGCTGGTCAAGGTGGATGCCAAGACCAAGGCCCAGCTGGACGAGTGGAAGGCCAAGAAGAAAAGTGCAAACGGGGTGAGTCTCCCCCCTGCAGGTGTCTGTGGAGGCGAGGAGACGAGGGTCTGGAGGACGCACGCCGGGCCTTGTGACTTCCTGGTTTTGAGCGAGGAGACGAGTTTCACTGACACGGCGACTCCGCCCTTCTCTCTGTGTCTTCGGTCGGGGTCCCGCAGGGCGCCAAGTCGGAGGAAGGCCCGAAGGACGAGGAGGATGAAGAGGACGAGGTGCTGGATGAGGACACGAAGAGGCGTGACCTGATAGTGAATGGTGCTATAGAGGGGCTCATCCGTGAGTACGCCAGTGAGCTCAACGCCCCCTCGCTGGACTCAGACAGCCACCCCCGCAAGAAGAGGAAGGAGAAGAAGGAGGAGGTACCTGGAATCATGTTGTGATTGGTGTAGGTCAGGGTTCTCCAATCCTGGTCCTCGAGCGCCACTGTCCTGCATGTTTTAGATGTTTCCCAGCTCCAGCACACCTGTTCCAAATGAATGGGTCGTTATCAAGCTCTGTGGAAGCCGGGTAATGACTTTTCATTTGAAACAGGTGTGCTGGAGCAGGGAAACATCTAAAACATGCAGGACAGCGACCCTCGAGGACCAGGATTAGAGAACCCAGGTGTAGGTTATTGACAGTTTGACATAAGGTGTTTCACCCCTCCCGAGTTCAAAACACTTGGATGTGTCAGGGAAGAGGTTGTCACCGTTCTTGACATGTTGATGTGTATGACGTTATACTCGATGAGTTTTGACGTCTTTTACCGGTTGCGTTTTTGTTTGGCTAGGAGGATATCAATGCCATCGAAATGGAGGATGACAAGAGAGACTTGATATCCAGAGAGATCAGTAAATTCCGGGACACGCACAAGGTAACTTACCTCACTGTGGTTACACCTCTCAGATCAGGAGAAAAGCTCTCCTCTTCTAGATTAGATTTGTAGACTCAAAGTCCTTGTCAACAACTCAGATCGAGTTGACGTGATATCAGATGTAGCAGCCCCCTTCTAATGACAGATATCTGTTTGTCAAACATAGTGTAGACATTCTGTTCATTAGTGCATTTGGTCAATTTAAAGCAATGAAACTGGACCATAAGAAAAAGCCGTAACTGATGTCTGTACTTCTAATGAATGTCCATCTGTCAACTCCAACTCTAGCTATCCCCCCCCCCCCAAAAAAAAAGTTTAAGGATATACAAAATAAATTGTAGACACTGTTCACAATACTGAATTGGGGGCAAATATGACGTAAAATCATAGTGCATATTCACCACACAAAGTGCATGGACGTTATGTAAGATTCCCTTAAAGCTAATCTATTGATTAAACCCCACCAATATGATAGAGATCATATGGTGACTAAAGCCAGATGAATCTCAGAGCTTTGGAACAGGGTGCGAGGATAGGATGTAAGTATGAGCTTTCATTTCTTCTTCACACTTCTTGGGCGCTCCCTGCTGGAGGCCGTGCAGAGGGGCAACAGGCTCCGAGTCTCAGAGAGGCCCTCACGCCTGCCAGCTATCTACCAGAACCTCAGAGGCCCCACACCAGTGTGTGTGTGTGTAGCAGGTGTGGCTGACATGCAGGGTCCAGGGGTGGTGGTGGGGGGGGGTCAGAGGTGTGTGAGTGTGGGGCTGACAGGCAGGGCGGGGGGGGGGGGGGTCAGAGGTCAGGGGGAGGAAGGAGCCCAGTGAACCTCTGCAGGTCCTAGTCCAGACGTGTTGTTGGGACACGGAGAGAGATAACCGCTGTGGCCGTTTGAGCTGCAGTCTGACATGAGGCAGGGAGCGCCCCTCCACAGCACGTTGAGCTCTGAAGACTTGCCAGGTAAGACCTCCTCTCTGTCTTGTCATCCCTTCATTCTATGACTATCCTCCCCCCCCCACTCTCCCTCTGTGCTTGTCTTTCTGCTCTTCCCCTCCTTGTGTGGTCTTTCTCTCTCTTTCTTTCTCTCCCTCTCTCTCCCCCCCCCCCCCCCCCCCCCGCGTCTGTCAGGCTCTGAATCATGTTCCTGTTAGTTTAAAGACGATGTTCAGAGCGGATGCTCAGATTGTCCACAGCTGCTCTTTTTGTCTGGACTCTGTAAGAGCTTATGTAAGAGATGGCAGTTTGAGTGCAGCTTTATGGTGAGTCACTCTTGGATTCTTAGCTGAAAGTAGCGGCCCCATAGCTGAGCCATTGGAATGTGTAGACGGAGGTAAGTTCAGGAAAAACCCCAGGTATATTATCCGACATCAACATGCTTAACGTTGGCATGGTGACTCGAGTCGAGAGCAGTGTAGCGTAGCAACGCGCCAGCCAACACTTCCTGTTCTCTGGTCGTCTCTCCCCCCCCCCCCCCCCCCCCCCCCCCTTCTCCTCTTGTCCCTCGCTCGTCAGACATGACACCCCCCCCCAGCTCTGCACCCAGACCGAGAGCTTCTTAAAAGCCATTGGGTTCTGAAGCCTGTAGCGTGAGCTTCCCTAAACTCCAGGGACGTAGTCGTAGTCGGTCAGGACATGGTCCAGTGAGCGGGTGGGTGTCATCCAGACTAGCGGTCTCCATGTCTTGCGTGTGGGGTCTGCTGACGCAGAGGGAGATCTGAAGACTGCACTTTGGGTAAGAATGCTTCACTTTTGATTTTCTTTTTTTGCCAAGTGGTGCTCTTCATGGCCCAGTCCTCTTAATGTAAAAGATGTGTGATGATTTTTCTTTTGTCCTGTATGAACTGTCAAGTGTATAATGTGTGTTGAGATATCTTAGTGGGCGTGGCCTAGACGTTTACTGTCTTCTGTGTGTATCTGACCTTTCCTCCCAGGGTTAGTCTGTAGACTTGTAAGGGCAGATCTACGCTGCAATCCTAGCTCGTCGCCTGTAAGTCCCAAACAACCAGCTGGAAACGGAGCCATCTGCAGTTGCTCATTCCATCAGAGAGGCAGACTTGATTTTGTGTGTTTGTTTTTTTTTGTCGTCGTCAAACGTATAATGCCATTTATTGAGTGTTAGCACAGTTTGACATTGAAACTAGAACTAGTTCCTTGTCAGTGCTGTGTAAATGCAGCCGTTTCAGCGTGTCCTGGCTGTGCTGGGCCCCCTGCAGCAGGGCAGGCTGTGTGCAGCAGGCCGGGACTCTGGCAGCCTCACCTCCACCGTCTCAGTGCTAATGGATAAAACCCATGGGGCCAGGTTATGTCATTCTCTAAGTAGGGCCTAATGCCATGTGAAGCTTACACTTGCTATAATTCATTTGGCAACCTTAGTTAAGGAGAGATCAGGAATTTGAATGGCTCCCAAAATATAAACTACAAATAAATCGGAACCTTTTGTCCCCTGAGGCTAAAGTTAGACCAGTAAAGGGACTATAATGTATAATGTATAATGTATAATGTAATAATGTACAACAAATGTTGTACCCTGGGGCGCCAGTTTGCGCGGTGCCTCCTTTGCAAACCTGTGATCAAACCAGAGCCTCTCTTGAGTCACGGCTCTGACCAGTCAGTATCTACTCAGACCTGTTCAGGCAGCAGCAGCCCTCTGGGGACACATCCGGCTGTCCAGGACGACAGTACTCGGGGCTGCGCTCCCTCGCTGGCCCTCCCAGGACACTGAGTGTCGGCAGTATGTGAGCATGTCTGGCCGCAGGGGACAAACCTCCAGATACATCACGTGTTTTTGTGTGTCTTGCTCTGCATGTTGACTGGCTGGATGGGGGAGCTCTCCTCGTGAGGTCCCAGGGTCACTCAGCGGTGTCCCCCCTCTTCCTTCCTGTTGGGTCCCCGCAGAAGCTGGAGGAGGAGAAGGGCAAGAAGGAGAAGGAGCGCCAGGAGATCGAGAAGGAGAGGCGGGAGAGGGACAAGGAGAGGGAGCGCGAGAGGGAGCGCCGCGACCGCGAGAGGGAGAAGGAGCGCGAGAAGGAGCGCGAGAAGGACAAGGAGCGCGAGAGGGACCGCGACCGGGAGCGCGAGAGGGAGCGCGAGAGGACGAAGGAGCGCGAGAGGGAGCGCGACCGGGAGAGGAGCCGCGACGTCAGCGAGGGCCGCAGTCGCTCCAGGTGGGTGCCGTCCCCCGGGTGGGGCCGCCGCGCCGAGACGTTCTCCCCGGCGCGTGCCTTTTGAACCCTTGGTTGGAACTCCAAAACGAGGACATTCCTTCCCTCTGCGCTTACACCCTATACACCCCCCCCCCCCCTCCCGTGACTTCTAAACACCTGATAGCCTGCCGTGGAGGAAAGCACGCGCCGCCGAATGAGGCCCGCTCGGGCTGCTGCACGCCCGGTGACCGTGACACTCTTGTTTTGCGTCCGGCAGGGAGCGGAGCCGAGACGAGAAGAAGCGCGAGGAGGATGAGGAGGACGTGTACGAGCGGCGCCGGCTGGAGCGGAGGCTGAGGGACAAGGAGGCAGCCTACCAGGAGGTAGCCCCCTTCACCTGCTGGAGTCACCTGCTGGAGTCAGCCTCGGATAGCCGAGTGGGGGGAGGGGGGGGGGGGGGTTGGGGGCTGTGTGTGTGTGAGGGGAGGGGGGGGTTAGTGTGTGCGTGCGTGCTTGTGAAGGGGGGGGGGGGGGCGGAGGTGTACGTGTGAATGGGGGTTTATGTGTGCACATGGAGGGGGGGGGGAGGAGGTGTGTGTGTGCAGGAGTGTGATATATACATGGCATGCTGCTGTCGTGAGAGGTGGTTGTTGATGTGGGGTTCTCCACACAGCGTCTGAAGAACTGGGAGATCAGGGAGCGGAAGAAGGCTCGGGACTACAGCAAAGACGCAGAGAGGGAGGGGGAGAGGCGCCGCGACATGGTAAATGAGACGCGACATGATCCAGCAGGATACATACTGTATACATGACTCCTCCTTTTTCCACCTGTAACTGGAGGTCACTTGTCTAAAGACGTGTGTGTGTCAATGTGTATATATAATAGTAATAATCATAATAATAATATACATATGGTAAACAGTAGATTCTATATCCATCTGTTAAGTGTAGCTCATCTTATCTCTGCGTACAAGCTGGTCTTCATCCTGGGTTTCTCATCAGACAAAAGAAGCCAAGCGTCTGAAAGAGTTCCTGGAAGACTACGACGACGACAGAGACGACCCCAAATACTACAGGTGAGGCCTTCCGGTTCTGGGAGACCCCTGTTGCCATGGCAACCGCTCTGCCGGCGCCGCAGAGCGGTGGGTTGGGTGGGGGCGTGTGCCGGTGCCTGACGTTCGGGTTGTGCTCCCTCGTTCCGCCACCAGGGGCAGCGCGCTGCAGAAGAGGCTGCGCGACCGCGAGAAGGAGACGGAGCTGGACGAGCGAGACAGGAAGCGGGAGAGAGAGGAGATGGAGGAGATCAGACAGAGGCTCCTGGCCGAGGGCCACCCAGACCCCGACGCCGAGCTGCAGAGGGTGAGACCACCCGGCGCTCCTTCAGCAGGAGGGCTGCATTTGCTCATTCAGCTGGCTTAGCATTTAGCCTTTAGCAGACGCTTTGGGTCCATGAACCAGGGGAGGGGGGGAGGGGAGGGGTTGAACCTGGGCCCTGTTGATCTGAAGTGTGGGCCCCTCTGTAGCTATGTTCATGTGCTGTGTGCAGATGGAGGAGGAAGCAGAGCGGCGGCGGAGGCCCCCGGTAAAGCTGGAGCCGGAGGAGCCCCCCCAGGAGAAGCCGCCCCGGGACCAGCGCAGGCCCCCTGCCCGGGCTCCCGAGCCCCCCGCCCGCACGCCCAAGCCCCGCACAGAGCAGGACCACGACCAGGACCAGGACCAGGACCAGGACGAGGGCGAGGAGGACGACTACCACGAGGCGGAGGACGCGGACGAGCCCAAGCCACACCTCAAACCCACCCTCCGGCCAATCACAGCGGCCCCCTCGGTGTCCTCGGGCAGTGGGGGCGCCACCCCCAACACGCCCGGCAATGAGTCGCCCTGCGGCATCATCATCCCTCACGAGAACTCTCCAGAAGCCCCGCCCGCTGAGGAACACAGGCCCAAGATAGGCCTCAGCCTCAAACTGGGTGAGGCACAAGACTTACTGGTGGCAGATATTATTATTATTATTATATACCAATGCAGTCATAGTTGACACAATTTTGGGATGCATTGCTATCAGTCAGATTTACGGGTAAATGTTGTGGATATATACTCACACATACTTACAGGATATAACCATAAACAAATAAAATATACGGATGTGCATGTCAGTAGGTAAAAAAACATTGTCAATGCTATCATTTTGTGGTTTACAAGGTAGAAGCACACAGTATCGACCGAGACACATAATTAAGATTTAGGATTTTATATACGTGTGTGTGTACGATTTATACCAGTCAACGTTTGTGCTCGTGAATTGTGAACGCCGAGTTTGATTTATCCTCCTCCGCTCTACCGCCGTTCCTGGCGCCCAGGTGCGTCCGGCAGTCCCAACCAGCCCAACGTGGCCAAGCGCAAGAAGCTGGCGCCGGTCGACAGCGTCTTCAACAAGTTCGAGGACGAGGAGACGGACGAGCAGCCGCGCAGGAGGAAGCTGGTGCCGCTGGACTACGGCGACGACGACAAGAGCCTGGGCCTGGACGGGGCGGAGATGCCCGGGGCCAAGGGCAGCGCCAACACGGAGGAGAAACGCAAGCACATCAAAAGCCTGATCGAGAAGATCCCCACGGCCAAACCGGAGCTCTTCACCTACCCCCTGGACTGGACCATGGTCGACTCGGTGAGGGGGGGGGGGGGGGGGGGGGGGGGGGGGGGCGTCGGTGAAACTGGCCGCAGCTCTACTTAAGCATTCTCCGTTTAGTTAATACTCTGATTTCAATCTTAATTTGAAATGTTTCCCCCCCAAAAAAAACTAAAACTTTGGAACGATCCTTTATGTCCACAGACTCTGATGGATCGTCGCATTAAGCCCTGGATCAATAAGAAGATCATCGAGTACATCGGAGAGGAGGAAGCAACGCTGGTTGACTTTGTCTGTTCAAAGGTTAGTTAGCGGTTATCCATCTAAACCTGGTTAGGTTAACCTTAGTTAGCGGTTATCCCTCTAAACCTGGTTAGGTTAACCTTTACAATGAATACACATCGCCATTGTTGTTAGTGTTTTCGTTTGAACCTCTTCCACAATGACTAAGTATTTATTTGAGAGATCCTGTTGTTGGAGAAACTCAAGTCAAGTCCATTTTATTTATCCCACTAGGGGGAAATGTGTTTGTAGACAGGTATTAAAACGCATTCAATCCATCATAAATACTACATGAACAGCACACCTGACACCACACAGAGACAACAACACAATACAGTACAAGGATCGCTTCATGTTGAAACCCAGAAATAGGTGCCGTACATTTATGCAAATGTAGCCTCCCAATAGCAAAACAAACAAGAGTTCCCAAATCTTCTTGTTCAGTGGGTGGAAACTCTATACCTTCCTGAAGGCAAGAGCTCAAACTCCTCCTTCAGGGGAAGGTCAGCACAAGCCACTATGGCCTGGGTCTTCCTTGTGACCTGCCTCACATAAAGCTCAGAGAACTGGACTTGGTTTACCCCAATGACTTTACTGGCCACTCACACAAGCCGATCGAGCCTGTTTACTTATTAGCCAGATTCCGATTCCCAAACCATAACACAAACACAAAATGTCAACACCGACTGAATAAAAGTTCTATAAAACAGCATCATTATTTCGGTGCACACTTTAAGAGTTCATTTTTCTCCGGAAATAGACGTTACTGTACCTTCCTAGAAATGGCATCTGTGTTGGTCTCGTGTAACATGCTGTCATGGTGTTTAACGTGTCCTCTCTGTACAGGTGATGGCTCACAGTACACCCCAGGGGATTCTGGATGACGTTGCCATGGTGAGCTCTCAGCCTTGGGTCTTTAGCTTGGTTGTCAAGTTTGTCATCACATTGACATCGTTGCTCTGACCTTAAAGTTGGTTTATACAAACCAACGTTTCATCCTTGTAGATCCTGTCTCCTCTCTAAATGGCCGTGTCCTCTCCCCCGCACAGGTTCTGGACGAGGAAGCGGAGGTCTTCATCGTCAAAATGTGGAGGTTGTTGATATATGAAACCGAAGCAAAGAAGATTGGACTGGTGAAATGAAGAGGCACTACTGGAGGGAAAAGGACCGTTTTTTTTTCTCTGGCTCATTCTTTACTACTCTGACCTATCACACCACCCAGAACTCCCTTCTGATGGACCTTCCCCATTCCACCAGCAAGGAGCTGCTGCTGTGTACGTGTTTGCAAGAGAGACCGAATGTGAATGTTTGCTCAAGCTTGTTGCATGGTGTCAGTTTCGTTGGACTCGGGTCTTTGATTGAGGAGACGGTTGAGACAAAGCCAGTTGTGCGTTTTTACCCATTTCTGCTCCACTGTGTCAGACACATTCTGCTTTATTATTTAGTATTGTCAAGGTGGAAAAAACTATGTTGTGAACTAATGAATAAAAACCTTTTTAGAAAATGGTATGTTGTATTTTAACCTCTACTTACTAATTTACAAGTAAGGGCATGGCTTTATAATTATACAATTTATAGTTGTATGGTGTTGAAAAGAGATTTGGCCATATCCTAGTATGATAATTACGTATCCTGCCACCATGAAAACCATGGACGTTAACGTGGCATGGACAGTAGAGATGGTGTAACGTTATGAAACTCTTGTGTACTCCGGGAAGACACCTGTTTTACTTCTAAACGATTCTATTGGTCCAAATCTACCAGCGCTGCCAACCCGTACTACCGTGGGTTACAAACCAAGTTTACTCAATGTGTGTATACTTGGCTAACCGGAAGCACTTTTTTGTTCCCACGTCGAAAGAAATTATGGCTTGATGGCAGTGTGCAAACCTTACACGAAGAAAACAACGAAGTGGAAGCTTTAGCATGTTGATGTGTGGTAGGATAGGTATTTGCGACACGGCACTGTACGAACTACTTCTTATGTGAATGTCAACGTTAATGTTTAAAGTAGAGAAAAAACTTAAGTAGCGTCTTGCTAGTAGTGTATTTAGCTAACAAACTAGCATAGCTAGCGACGTATGTGGGATATTAGCTTTATATCTACTGTATCTAGCTCACAAATACAGTCGTAGTTCGTTGCACATTGAAAGTAGAGGTGTGTGATTTCATACAATTGCTAACTAGACGCACAGCTAAATCACACCGTATTTGTTTAACTAGAAACTGTTTTATTGGATGCACTGCTGGCTGCAGGAAACATGGCTACAGGTATAGCTTCGTATTATCAGTCAACTATTGTTGTTTGCTAGCTAGTACTTGTGCTAGTCAGAGTACATATTCCGTTGGTGTTGTGTATTGACACAGTCTAGCTGGCTAGTTTCTGTGCTACACGTTAGCACACATAACTCATTCCAGTGGAACAGGGCAAACTAACATTAGCTAATAGCTAGCTAGCTAGGTAGGTGCTTTATCTAGCAGTCAGTCGTGGTGCAATCATGGACGATTTCAGCTCAATCAGCCTGCTATCCCTCTCCATGTTGGTGGGATGTTATGTCGCTGGAACTATCCCCTTGGCTGTCAACTTTTCTGAGGTTAGTGAAGTAGCAAACACTGTGTTGTGAATGTTTCGGCCTAGTTGAAAATTCAAGCAATTAGATAATCAAGTAGCTAGTTTAATATCTCGAAACCAATGTGATGTCAACAGTAGCACAACTTGCTTGCCAACACAAATGCAGTCAAGTATTCACAAATAATTGTTAACAGTCGGATTTACGAGTAACTGTATGCAAATACTGTGATCTCTAATATGAGGTCAAAGTTCATTTTGCCTATCGGTCAACTTTGACCTCAGTCTCACAGAAACCCAGTGTGTATGCACACGTGATAGCTCCATGGTATATTCCGGACATCTAAACACAATCCCTTTACCTCCACCTTATACTCATGTTGGACCAAAAGTCCAGAAAACCTTGCACTCACCCAGTTACCCAAGGATAGTCCTGATCCACTTCCCTCAGAATATCCAGACAGCTCCAGCACGCTTCCTTCCATCTGACTCCTGAAGAGGACCCCCACTACAGTGCTACAGTGAGCAGAGCTAACCCTGTCCTCTCCTTGCGGTGCAGGAGAAGCTGAAGCTGGTGACGGTGCTGGGAGCAGGGCTGCTGTGTGGCACGGCCCTGGCTGTCATCATCCCAGAGGGCGTCCATGCACTCTACCAGGAAGTCCTGGAAGGTCAGGCTCCGCCCTGTCATTGGTTGTGTCACTGCACGAGCCCCTCTCACTCTCAAATGTGTTCTGGTCGTACTCGTTTACACACGCGCGCACCTAAGGAGGTAGCAACAGCTCTGAGTCAGACTAAGGAAACGATAGACTTGTTTACGTCGTCTCCTCCGTACTTACTTTATTTACATTTAGTCATTTAGCAGTCATTTAACATTTAGCACTTTATTCATTATGACCACTTTGGATACTTGGAAGTGTCTGCTAACTGAAGAAAATGCCAACGTGGTTTCCCAGGTGTGCACCAAGCTCACAACCACCCCGAGGGGGTGGAGGTGTCGGAGGCGAAGGGGGAGGCGGACACGCCGGTGGGGGCCGGTGGGGAGCACGTCCACAGCCACGAGCACCTCCATGCCTGCATCGGGGTGTCTCTGGTGCTGGGCTTTGTCTTCATGCTCCTGGTGGACCAGATCGGCAGCTCCCACGTCCACAGCAGCGAAGGTCTGTTTTGAGACTGGCCAGCCTCTACTGGTTTGGTCCTATTTTCTGCGTACCTTCCCTAAGCGCTGTCTATTCACTTTGGATAAAACAAAATGTCAATCAGACACCTGACCTCAGTGTTGTTGGTGTCTTCTCCAGATCCTGAGTCTGGAAGAAATGGCAACTCTAAAATCACCACCACACTGGGGCTTGTGGTCCATGCAGCAGGTGGGTGGCATGCTCAGGAGATTCCTGCAGAGATGTAAGGATATGGCTTGCTGCTTCTTGGGATGGGTATAGCTCAGTGCTAGAGCATAAGGATGGGTATAGCACAGGAGTAGAGCTTTTGACTGGCGATCAAGAGGTTGCAGGTTCATATCCCCTGTACATTACTTGGGATAAAACTATCTAATATTATTGCTGCTGTATCTGCTTCTTCATCCTGAATGAAGTTGGTGTGGTATTAATGCTGCGTTACTGCGGTCTCTGCCAGTATGAAGTAATTAATGCTGCCCCCCCCCCCCCCCCCCCAGCTGACGGCGTGGCCCTCGGAGCGGCGGCCTCCACCTCCCAGACCAGCGTTCAGCTCATCGTCTTTGTGGCCATAATGCTTCACAAGGTACCGGGAGTCCAGTCCTCATGTCTGACCTGACTAGGTGTAGCTCAGAGGTAGAGCGTTTAACTGCAGGTTAAGAGGTCACAGGTTCAAATCTCCCAGTACAACGCGATGGATAAACACAATATCATATCCGAGTCACCCAGCTCGTGTAACAGCACGTTCGATGGCAAATATCTCCTGTCCATCTTTCAGAATGCGTTTCTCCTTCCTCTCTGTCAGGCGCCGGCGGCGTTCGGACTGGTGTCCTTCCTGATGCACGCCGGCCTGGAGAGGAACCGCATCCGGAAACATCTCCTGGTCTTCGCCCTGGCCGCCCCGGTCCTCGCCATGCTCACCTTCCTGGGCCTGAGCCAGGTGAGTTCCCCCTGACTCCACCTGACCCCCCAAACCTCCACCTCTACCACCCACCCCTAAAGAACCTATGCGCCCACCTCCTGAAGCGGTTATGTGTGTGCGTGGTTCCAACAGGATTTCGATGCCCAGACACGTGGTTTTAACCCCCCCGTTTGTCCCGGGTTTCCCCCCCTGCAGAGCAGCAAGGAGGCGCTGTCCGACGTGAACGCCACCGGCGTGGCCATGCTGTTCTCGGCCGGCACCTTCCTCTACGTGGCCACCGTACACGTCCTGCCCGAGGTGGGCGGCACCGGACACAGCCACGCCCCCAATGGGGGGAACGGAGGGAAGGGGCTGAGCAAGGTGGAGGTGGGGGCGCTGGTGCTGGGCTGCCTCATCCCCCTGGTGCTGTCTGTGGGCCACCAGCACTAGACCAGCAGCTCTGGGAGGAGGGGGGAGGTGGGAGGTGGGGCCCAGGAGGGGAGAGGGGGGCCCAGGAGGGGAGAGGTGGGAGGTGGGGCCCAGGAGGGGAGAGAGGGGGGGGGGGGGGGGGGCCACGGGAGGAGGGGGGGGGAGGGGTCAGAGTGAGCAGGAAGGGGGGATTAGGGGCCTGCCCAGACAGACCTCACATCCCGGATCCATGTCTTGTTACCTGTTATCTGTCGACGGAACGCAAGCCTCGGGGCTCGTTGCTAGGAGACCTGCGCATGGCCACTCCGGAGGACTCCGCGCGTGGATGACATCACAGAGGGGAGAGGAGCAGCAAACCCAGGACACACAAAGTGCTTTGTGTTGATACTGTCGACAAGAGACTGTCTGATACCTGCTCGTGGTTCACTTTCAGCGAAAGGTTGTTTGGAGTTTTAGGCAGAGAAGTGTGTCGTGTGTGTGTCGGAGGAGTTGATTGGTGGAGGTCATTCTGCGTCACTGTAAATATGATATGTTATCCCAGGCCTTCTCAATTCACACTAATGTTCTTTTTTATTTTTTAAGATTATTTGTTGTCCTTAAAGAGAGGTACCACCATGGATGGCTTTACGACCTCTAGGAGTAAATTATTTTAGCATTGATCAGAGCCACTCGCTCCTGCCAACATACAGGATAAACGAGCAAGTGCCATTGTAGCTCCACAGACACACTGCAGTCATAACAGCTCCTATCTCACTGCAGTCATAACAGCTCCTATCACACTGCAGTCATAACAGCTCCTATCTCACTGCAGTCATAACAGCTCCTATCTCACTGCAGTCATAACGGCTCCCATCTCACTGCAGTCATAACAGCTCCTATCGCAAGGCTCAACAACCTTTGTATATTTATGCTTCACATTCAACATCTAGGGGAGTTATGGCCTGATGACAGACAGTCTAGGCCTATAGATCATGTATCTCTGCTCTGTAGTTCCATATGGTCCTGTAGTGCTCCAAACTGCTCGTCTGACGCCTGCCCGAGGTTACCCAGACTCCTGGATCAACACAGCGGAAGCCCTGATTAACAACGACCATCAATACATCACTGGACTGGAGGTTTAAAACCAGTATGGGATCTTCCTAACTAATAGCTTCTGTTACGTCTTGTTTATGTTTATATTTCAAGTTGTCTTTTCCTCAATTTACTGCAAAAGTGGTGGAGAGTGGAGGACGCAGATGACTGGACTGAGACTCGTGTGTTGTTGATGTCGGATTTTCTTTTGGATAACGTCTCATAGTGACTTGCCCAGAAGGGGCAGTACACGAATGGACACAACATTAAGGGACCAGTGATCTTGAGTGTCCACAGACAGTGTTTCTGGACCTTTGAAGGGGGGGGGGGCATGCCCGGTTCTTAGCCATTTTAAACATTCATTGGTTGATTTTTGCAATAATCTCCGCGTTCGTCACTCGGCACCCCCCAGGGGGCGTTTGCGGCCCCTCTCTCTCAGGAGGGAAGCTCGTCTCCGGACCGGGAACAGAGCCCGACCGGAGCTCCGAGGTGACAAGGGAGGCTCCATGTCCACATATCAACACAGAACCCACCACAGGCCCCAGGAAGACCCAGCTCCTCTGGGCTGGCCGCTCGCCAGCTCTCCTGGCCACTGGAAGGGCCCCTTCAGAAGGTGGAAGGAGAGGTCCTGCAGAGTGACGTCAGCTGGACCAGACGGAGGAGGTGGTTCGTTGTGGGCGGGACTATCTAGGTGCCAGCTCAGAGAGCCCGGGACTCGTATGTATGTATGCTGTACAGAATAACATCTCCACAATTTGTCGTGGTCTTTGTGCGAGAACAACTGTGCTTGCTCACAATTATGATGTGCTGGGTTAGAAATGCTAGGTTGCCTTTGTAGATCTGTGAGGGAGGTGGGGGGGGGGGCATCTAGAAGGGTACAGGAGGCCTTGTTTTTAATCTAAAATGTACTTACGTTTTCTATTGATTAGAGATATGTTTCAAATGTAATGTCATCCTGGAAACCGTGTGCGCCTGCTCCCTGACACCATCCATAACCATTGAGGACAGAAACATTCTGGCTTTTTTAGAGTATTTCGCTGAGCATGCTCTGGTCATCATCAACATCACTTAGATTATTTAAGCATATTCCCAGCAAATGAAGCTGCTCCTGGACAAGTCCTCCCGTGTGAGGCCAGGGTGAGGCCAGGCTGAGGAGGGTTGGAGTGGAGGCAGGCATTTATTTTCTTACTTGGAGATCTTGTGAACAAAGGTTTTTGTCCTAAAGGGAAGTCTCCAACACCCTCCCAGGGTCATGTGGTACTGTAGAACCTCCATGATTGGTTGGCGTGGGGGGGGGGAGGGGTCATTTTTGATGGCTGTATTCATTCCAGAAGGAGTATGCCTTATTTCCATCTTTTGATTGTGAAAAGTTGCGCCGTTGTAAAAAACGATGTTTTATGATTATTTGAATAAAGTTTTTTTTTAAACTGGTGCAATCTGAAAAAGTTGTTGTGGTGCTTGTATGACCCTGTGTGGAAGACCTTAAACTCAGGTTAGAAACAACGTTTTGTGTGCTTTTGTACATGAGAAGTCACTGATTTCATGACATGAAGATATAAGCAAAAACTAATCAGTGGTCGGAGTCTATGATGGAGAACAGTTCTGGGATACAACTTCAACTTTATTTAATCTTAAAAAGTAAATTAGTGTGCGGCAGGGGTCAGAAACACAGAACAGCATCGCCACATGCCAACAACATTACACAACACGGGACACACAATGGATAATCTACACATCGATGTGTTATCAGTCTCTAATCCAATCAGATGTTCTGGCAGGCTATTGAAAGAGCCTATATATTGTAATCCCCAGTCCATTAATACAGAAAATCTGGCTCACACTCCATCAAGCTGAACATGTTCTGCCGGACTAATAGGAAGATGCAGAAATCTATATCTCACATGCAAACTACTCTCACGATTGCAGGAATCACTCCGGTATCTCACACATAAACTACTCTCGGCATTTCCTTAACTGGATATTTACGGGAGAGTGGTGTGTCTGGTGGTCTGACTCAGCTGCCCTCTAATTCAGTTTATAGAGAGATGACACACATCCACACCTGCCAAAGGATAACTGGTCCCTGGAGCTAGAAGTGCAGTAATCTGAATAACAGCTTTTACTGGCATCAAAGTATGATCTAGCCTTGGATTTAGCAACTCATTCCCAAAGCCTCTCTCTCTCCTCTCTCACCCACACACATTCAGTCTCCTTCACACATTCACACGCATTCCCTCACTTCAACTCTCTCTGAAAACACCCCACTCTTTCTCTTTTCACACACATTCTCACATATTCGTGCTCTCTCCCTCACACACTCTTCCCCCCCCCCACACACTCTCTCTCCTACACACACACACAGACTCTGTCTGCTGCCGTGCCCCGGCGCTCAGTCTGTCCATCTCTCTGCTCTCTGAGTGTTCTCCTCCAGCTGATGCTATTAGCAGCAGCATCGGTCCAGCCAGGGGCGTTATTGGGATTTGTTTGATTGTCTGAGAGAGACTCAGTGACTGGGGCGGAGGTGCGTGTGTTATTGGGTATGTGCCTGGGTGAGGGGCTATTTTTAAGTCATTGATATTTTGTTGCCGGTTGACATAGCCACCCCCCCCCACCCCCCTCTGCCCCCCCACCTCCCTCGTGGAAGCAGGCGCGATGTTCTCATCGTCCAGATCCTCGCTGTTGTCGCCCTGGTCGTCCATGGAGCAGGCCGACGGGGACGTGCTGGACATCAGCACCAAGGTGCAGCTGCACGGCGTGCTCTGGAAGAGGCCCTTCGGACGGCCCTCCGCCAAGTGGTCCCGCAGGTAAGACCTGTTTCCTCACATGCACTCACTGGATGTGTACAATATGTAAATATGTATATCAATATATGCTTAACGTTTCATTCATTCGGTAGACAATCTGATTCGATATTGTCTGTACTATTATTTACTTGTGTGAGTCGTGTCCCTTGCTGTTAGAAGTGACTCGAGCGTTTGACAAGAGGTCACAGGTTCAAATGTCCCTGTGTGTTGCTTTGGATAAAAATGTCTGCTATATACATGAGGTTATTTGTGATGTCATGTTCTACAAAATATGGCACTGTTTGTACATTCAAACAAACATTGTGTCTAAGAACATTTTTTCATGCGTGGTAACTGCATGCATTATCTTCTACTTATTCTCAGTTAGCATTCCATATCTGTTTGTCTAGCAAGTGAACCTACAAGCTATGGATTTTTGGAAGGGCATTTTTCATGTAATGATGTTGAAATGCAGAACATTTTCTGAATTGGGTTAATGAACGGCTGTAAACCTGAGGTTGTGACAGCAGAGGTTAATGTGTGAATGTGGTCCACATATTCCAGTCGATTCCAGAGTCGACTCAATTCTTCCAAGCTCCTGTCATGTGAACCCAGGCCCCTTGATACCTCAGCAAACATGTCCATCTGGTCATCTGAAGCTCTGCGTCCAAACGTGACCCGTAGATTTGGCCGATCAGGTCCTGGGATCCAGGATGCATTCAAACACAATTTCAACAGACTAAAACAATCCCCTTAATCCAAATAAGGCATTATTTTGATCATTTGTTATGTCACTCAGCTGTCTGTCCTATTTTATTTTTCAGGTTCTTTATCATCAAAGACAGCTTCCTTCTCTACTATGCAGAGGGAGAAAGAAGAAGCTTTGAGACCAACCGCTACTTCAACATCCATCCAAAGGTCAGTGGCTGCTTGGTGAGGAGGTGGACGACATGGGATCAAGGTTGTGAAACAATACATGAAAGATCAGAAGATGTTGTCAAGTCCTGTTTCTGTGTGTGTGTGTGTGTGTGTGCTTGTGTCTGTGCGTGTAACAGGGGGTGATTCCTCTGGGCGGGTGTGTGGTGGAGGTGAGGGAGGACCTGGGAATGCCCTTCTCCATGGTCATCAATCATGAAGACTTCTCGGTGAGACCACAGCGCCGACATCTCTCTCTCAACACCTGGGAGCTCGGCGGCTCCTTCACCGCATTGGTCGGGCATGTTGTGTGTATGACGCGCGTGCTCTGTGTGATGTCTGTATTATCCATGTGTGATGTACATCGTTGGGTGAGCTTGTAAACTCTCCCGCAGGGAAACATCGTCCTGGCAGCTGATTCTCAGTCAGAGCAGAGCCAATGGGTGGAGCTCCTGCAGCAGTCAGGGAGAGTGTGAGTCCCAGTTACTGTGCTCCGGGGGGGGCGGGTAGTTTGATGGAGGGGTGGGTGGGGGTGGATGGATGGAGGTTTCACGGAGGGTGGTACTGAGGGAAGGGTATTGACACAGGTCTTGGTTCCTCTCTGCTGGACCAGCACCTGGAAGAACGCCCAGCTGGGAGAGGCCATGATAGAGAGTCTGGAGGCCCAGGGGCTGCAGCTGGCCAAGGAGAAGCAAGAGTACCTGGGTGAGCAGGGTCTGGGGGAGGAGGAGGGCGAGGAGGGTCAAGAGGAAGAGGGGTAAGGAGGGAGGGTGGAGGGGTAAGAAGGGCAGAGGGACCTAGATCCTCCGAGAGTGTTGGGAAAAGAAGCCGCGAGAGATATCCAGATGGATGATGGATCGAACATTCAGAGTGAGGTGTTTTCTGTCCCCGGACCAATCAGAGTGAGGTGTTTTCTGTCCCCGGACCAATCAGAGTGAGGTGTTTTCTGTCCTCAGATAAGCTGATGGAGGAGACGGAGGAGCTGACTCTACAACGCGAGCAGAAAGAGGTCAGCCCTGCTCTCCTTTCCTTTAGCGTCTGCTCGTGTGTGTGCTTCTGTGTGTGTCTGTGTACGCACGTGTGTGTTTTCATGTGTGTGTGTGTGTGTACGGTCAGGAGCTGGAGAGGCTGAACCAAGTTCTGGAGGAGGAGAAGCAGAAGTTTGAGGAGGTGGTGATAGAACTGAAGACAGAGCAGGAGCAGATCAAACTGTGAGAGACAAAGCTTATGATTTCTCCTTCATTGATGATGACATCACACATGACAACACCTGACTCACCGCAGAGCAGAGATGTGGGATTGGAGATGTTAGGGTTAGGGCTGAGAGGACTGGAGATGGTGAGGAGGGCTGAGAGGACTGGAGATGGTGAGGAGGGCTGAGAGGACTGGAGATGGTGAGGAGGGCTGCGTCTGCTTGTGTCTGGACAGGGACCTGGACGGCACAGCTCAGTCTCTGAAGGGGGTGGAGTCAGAGAAGGAGGAGCTGAACAGTTTGACCACCCTGCTGCAGAAGTCCATCGAGGTACTGTAAACGGCCGCTCCTTCATAAAACCTGCAACCCTTCGTGCTGTTCATGCACACGTCACCACATCCACAGGGGTAACTATTCACAAAACAACACCTCAACTGTGCCCCCTCCCCCCCTCCCTCAATTGGCCCCTCCCATCCCCTGTCCCTGCCCTTCCGCCGACATCCTATCCCGTTCGTCCCCCCGTCTCCCCGTGTCCTGGCTGATTCCTCCAGGAGCTGTCCCATGAGAAGAAGCGCACCCTGGAGCTGCTGGGGGTGGCGGAGGCCCCTCCTGTTCCCCCGGGGGCAGAGGGGCCTCGGGCGGAGCAGCTGCCCGCCGGAGGAGAGCCCTCAGGGGGCGCGGGGGAGTCGGGGGACCTGGTCCTGGAGCTGCATCACATCGAGGAGCAGATGAGGGAGCTGCAGAGGGAGAAGGATCTGGCCCAGGAGAAGTGAGCTGGCCGAGGAGGGGGCTCTGGACAGAGCGGCATGCTCTCCACATTGTATGCATTCAGCAGACGCTTTCATCCAAAGCGACGTCCAAGCAGTGCGTTTCGAACGTACAGCAGAAACTCAGGGATCAGAAGTGCATAGTTCGAACAGTATTTTGGTGGTGTTGGAGTCAAGGAATGGTTTATATACATACAGAAGGTAATTAGCATACAGGTATTTAGCATACAGGTATTTAGCATACAGGTATTTAGCATACCGGTATTTCGCACACGGCGCAAACGCCCAGGACAGGGGAGTGTATCTTCATCCTCCATCCTCGTCACCTTGGTCCCCACCAGCAGATGTGGACCACAGGAGGAGAAATGTC
This sequence comes from Hypomesus transpacificus, assembly GCF_021917145.1. Classification (NCBI taxonomy): domain Eukaryota; kingdom Metazoa; phylum Chordata; class Actinopteri; order Osmeriformes; family Osmeridae; genus Hypomesus; species Hypomesus transpacificus. The sequence goes on from NC_061062.1 coordinate 6,154,934, forward strand.
AGAGCGGGGGGGCTTGCAGCACCTGGCCAGGCACATGTTAGCGCTCCCCCCCCCAGCCTTGGGGCTCCGGTGGGCTAATGGAGCTAGCAGAGGGAGCCAGTGGAAATGTGCATTGATTCTTAACAACAGATGCATCTCTATCGACCAGGGGGGATAGTAAGTGGAGGGGGACAGAGCATTAGAGATGGCCTGCGTGGAAGCTCTCTTTGTGTTGTGCACTGAGTCGTGTAATCCATTAACAAGGTCGGCCGAGTCTCCCTTCGGACGACCTGCGAGAGAGTTTCGGCGGCGCCGTGCTTTCGATTAGGAGGCCTCAGTCCGACTGAGAGATATCTACCTTCCGAAACAAATGAGACGGTAAAAGGGGATGGTATGAGCTCATCCTCTCCTGAACGTCCAGCCACTGTCCTCTAACTACCACCGGAATGACTTTGCAGGGGCCTGTGAGGGTGTGATTACGTGTGACATCACAGATTACTCAACGAGTCCTGTGGTGCCCTTGTGTGTCTCTCGCTCTCTCTCTCTCTCTCTCTCTCTCTCTCTCTCTTTCTCTCTCTCTCTCTCTCTCTCTCTCTCTCTCTCTCACCCCCTCCTGCTCTCTGTGGCCCCCTGCAGGCTGAAGGAGAAAGAGCAGCGGGCCAAGGTTCTTCAGGAGGAGACCGAGTTCTACTCCAGCCAGGCCCGGGCTCTGCAGCAGTCCCTCACTCAGCTCACCGTGGACAAGCAGCAGACAGAGGCAGAGCTCAAGGTAAGCCGGCATACACAGAGTCAGATAGAGTTACACAGCCCCCGAGTGGGCGTACAGAATGATAGAGAGCCCTGGATCGGATACTGTATATAGAGTTACAGTTACAGTCATTATGACAGTCTCTCAAACCCTGGCTGCTTCTGCCATTCTGTACATCTTGTTATCTACATCACCTGGCTCTGTTTCACCCCCTCCCCGCCCCCGGCTCCTCCCCAACCGGCCCGCCCCTTCCCCGGTTCCTCTCTCTTCTGTTCACGCCGCACTGGGCTCTGTATGCTGACGGAGCCTGTCCTCTGTCCCCCCCCCCCTTCCCCCCGCCCCCCACCCCCCCCCCCTCCCCCCCGCAGGCAGAGATGCAGTCCCGCGTGGAGCTGGAGCGCAGGCTGAAGCTGGCGGAGGAGGCCCTGCAGGACCTGGAGAGAGGCCTGAACTCTCTGGAGCGCAGCACGGAGAGGGACGAGAGGATGAAGGGCGACGTCAACCACCTGAGAAGTGAGCCTGGTTACACCGCAGTGACGAGGACTCTTACGGTTATAGTACTCACAGTTACACCGTCGCGGGCTGTGTGTGTGTGTGTTTATCCAGAGTTCTTTGAGGAGTGCATCTGCGCGGCGGAGATTGAGGCGAAGCTTCCTTCCATCATGAAGAACGCCGTGTACCTCCACAAGGCGGCGGCCCGCCGCATCAAGAGCTGCCGGATACAGAGGAGGGCCTCCAGGAAGCACTGGTGTAAGAGGACGCACAACGCTCCACACACACACACACACACAACATGAGAGGACTAGTCTCTCTTTCCCTCTCTCTCTCTCTCTCTCTCTCTCTCTCTCTCTCTCTCTCTCTCTCTCTCTCTCTCTCTCTCTCTCTCCCTATCTCCATCCATCCATTGTTCTATCTATCTATCTATTCCAAGTAGTCATTGACCCATGTCTGTATGGCATACACAATATATCAGTCTGGTCCTCCTATTGGTGGTTCTCATCTCTCTGCTCCTCCTATTGGTTGCAGTGAAACACTCCCAGTCCTTTGCGGTTGCCACGGGCGACGGTGCGAGCATGGAGGACCTGAGGGAGACCGCCCGGCGAATGACGGCCGACAGCAGCTTCAGGGACAAGGCGATCAAGATCATCGCCCGGCAGGATGCCCAGGCGGAGGACTGACAGCGGAGGGAGGCAGGGAGGGCCTCCTGAACAGCCATGTTGTCCTGGATGGAGTTCTTAATTGAGTTGAGTCATCCTGAGTTGTCCTCCCCCACACTGTGATCGTATTGTAGCTGACCGAAGTCATCTGAGATGAAGGTGAAAGACTCGTTCCAACCTTTTTTCATTCAGATCTATAATGAACATTCGGTTAATATTGGTGTATAGCCTAACAAGTAAGCAAATGGCCCATCTCCTGTAATGATGCTGGGAAGCAATGCTGGTAAAAATTATGTTCTATAAGCAGATCCCAAATGCAGTATATAAGTATGTGGATTCAGCTATTAAATCATCGTTTACCACATTATAATCATGTTTCTTCCAAAGCCCTCCAGTATAACTATGAATGACCCTGTAGAGAACGGTTTGATGCACGCAGTCTAGAAGAGAGGAAACAGGGCAACATCGAAAACATGTTTTCATTTATTTTCCTTGCATTTGATTGTATTTACACAGATTGTGTGGTTTTTACAGGGTTTCATCCATCCGTCCAAGTTGATGAAAATAACGAGTTTGCAGTAAATAAAAAAAATCTGATATGTCTTTGATATGAAACAGATGTAAAACCACTCCACGGCTCAAAACCTTCACATTCTGACCCTAACAATGTAACACCACAACAGAAAGCAAAAGCAGGCATGTTACTACAATGTACACGTGGGAAAACAACTCTGAGGAAAAAATGAAACGACATGTTTCAAGGGAATGACCTGAGGAACACATTATCCTTGTGCTGTCTAAACTACAAGCCTTGTTGTTGTTGCTGTTGACGCTGGGTGGTTGGTGAGGCTGGGGTGGGCGGTGACGCTGGGGTGGGCGGTGACTGCTGGGGTGGTTGGTGAGCGCTGGGTTGGGCGGTGAGGCTGGGTGGGGCGGTGAGGCTGGGTGGGCTGTGAGGCTGGGTGGGGCGGTGAGGCTGGGTGGTTGGTGAGGCTGGGTGGGCTGTGAGGCTGGGTGGGCGGTGAGTGGAGCTGGGTGGGCGGTGAGGCCTGGGTGGTTGGTGAGGCTGGGTGGTTGGTGAGGCTGGGTGGGCTGTGAGGCTGGGTGGGGCGGTGAGGCTGGGTGGGCGGTGAGGCTGGGTGGGCTGTGAGGCTGGGGTGGGCGGTGAGAGCTGGGTGGGGCGGTGAGGCTGGGGTGGGCGGTGAGGCTGGGTGGTTGGTGAGGCTGGTGTGGTTGGTAAGGCTGGGTCCTCAAGGAGAACACTATGGGGCGGTAGGGAGGGTGAAGTGTTCTGAGGGGACAGTCCAGTGGTCTAAAGATCAGGGGAGATGATGACACCACAATGTTCTCCTCCTCCAGGGTCCTGTGGCACACACACAAGCAGAAGACTCAACAAATGTACTTTGCCGTCGCTTTGTGATCTCTCACTGTAAATGTCTACTTGTTATCGTTAATAAAAACGCCATAAGCAAGCGGTGTGTGTGTGTGACTCGATAAGCGCGTAACCATGGCCTTGCTAGCAACTGGTTCCTGGTGTGAGCAACGTCCTCTCCTAAAGGCCTGGTCTCCTGTCCCTCAGCCTCTTTGAAGAACACAGTGACCACCTCAGAGTAAAAAGCCAGTGCAGCCTCATGCTGCCACGCTGGCTTAGCATCTTAGTATTCAGGTTAAAACGTTGACAGGTTTTATTTTCCGAGTTAAAAGGCCTTTCTCAGTCCTCTGGGTCCCAGAGAGAGACAGAAACAGGCCCTGGAACGCACAGCAAGCTTCAGAAGTGACTCTCTTACCCCATACACTTATCAATATAACACCATGACTCTGCTTTTCTCTTCCAATTACTGTTCTGTAAGATTTTGCTAGTGCTTTCCTCACCCTCCTCTTCTCTCCTTCTTTCCCTCCTGCTCTTCTCCCCTCCCCCCCCCCCCCCCCACCCCCCATAGACAGGTCTCTCCAGTTCCCACGCATTCCAGCAGTCTCCGATCCTGCTTCACTCAGCTTCATCCCTGTTGCTGTCGCCATGGCAACTGTTACATATGAGGGCAAAGCCTCTGTGTGGGGCATCTCTCTGTCTCTCTCTCCCTCCCTCTCTCTCTCTCTCTCTCTCTCTCTCCCTCTCTCTCTCCCCCTCCCTCCCTCCCTCCCTCCCTCCCTCCCTCCCTCCCTCCCTCCCTCTCTCTCTCTCTCTCATCTCTCTCTCTCTCTCTCCATCTCTCTCTCTCTCTCTCTCCCTATCTCTCCATCTCTCTCTCTTTTAATCAGACAGATGTGTGGGATTAGTGTGTAGGGAGCCAACTGGGCAGGAGGACAGCGTGGGAGGGTGTTTTGGTGTGGAGATTTAGAGGTATAGCGATGCCTAGAGAGAAAGCAGGAGGTCAGTGTCATACCTGTTCACCTTGACATGGATGAGCCGTCTGGTGTCTGAGGGGGGTGGTGGTGGTGGTGGTGGTGGGGGGGGGGGGGGGTGGACGCGGGACCTCTTAAGCACTTGACGGTTTCCTGATATTGACTGAAAACGGGGACAAGGGGGGGGGTGGGGGGGGGGGGGGGGGGAAAGGGGGGATAGGGGGGAGAACAGCCTAGACAGCAGGATCAGGTCTTCTGTCTTCCTCAGCTGCAGGCCAGTGCTGACATGATGTCATCGTGTACAGCTGCACTGTCAGCACTAAGGGTCAACACAGCACCAGCCTGGTGCCTCTCAATCTGCGTCACAGCAGACAAAAACCGCTCTCCTTTCCTCAGGGCTCTCCAACCTTTTACCACCCCCCCCCCCCCCCCCCCCCCATCTTTGCTCTTATTTCCCACCCTAAAGGAGTTTCTTTGTAGGGAGCCTCTGCAGTTGTCATGGAGTTGTGCTTCCTGGGTAACAATGACTCCTTTCATTCCTGCTCAGCTTTCAGTCCTGCAGCTGGGGCAACCAGGGAGACATGAGGAGCATTGGTTTTACTTCACTGGGCAACTCTCTCATGTTACATATTCTTGTACAGGCAAATGGTTCATCTTCCACAAGTACATTTGTCCCAGTACTTCCACTTAAATAATACAATATTTTTGGGGGGTTCATATTTGATGAAGTTGATATAGTTCAAGATATGTCAATAACCAAGGAATGATTCAAGTTGAATGAAAATATTTCAATAAAGATGTGTTTTGGGGAGAGGAGGAAACACACAGGGATCAATAACTCCACATGAGACGGTCTGAAACTGTGGTCCAGCGATGACACATGGGATGGAGTCTGTAAGCGCATGACTGGTGGTCGACGGTAGCCCTTGAGATGGAGGCCTGTTTACTTATCATCCAGGCTGGCTTGGAGCTGAGCTTCCAGGGCCATCTTGTCAAAGGTGCGCATGTTGGTCTCTTCCCTCACCCTGTCGCGCACGTGGAACGAGGCTCTGGCCACGGAGCGGGCGCTCTCCAGCACGGCCCGCTTCTCCCTGAAGATCTGCTCGCTCTTCTCCAGCTTTTTCTCGATGGACTGGAGGAGCTCCAGGCGTCTCTGTTGCTCCTCCTCCTCCACGCGCTGCCTGTTGAGCCTCTGCAGCCTCTCCTTCTCCTGCCGGCTCTGCACGGCCTTCTGGGCCTTCTCCCTGGAGCGCTCCTCCGCCACCAAGGCCGCCTGCTGGGAGCGCTTCTCCGCCTCCTTGGCCCGGGCCTCCACCTGCTGCCTCTGCTGCTTCTCGCGCTTCTCCGCGGCCTTGCGGGCCTTCTGGATCTGCTTCTCCTCGCGCTTGCCCTTCTCCTTCAGCTCCAGGCCCCGGCGCTCCACAATCTGCTCGTAGTTCTCCAGAGAGCGGCTCAGCTTCTCCTCGGCGGCCCTCCGCGACTCCTCCCTCTCCTCCTCCTCCCGCCGGGCGATCTCGTGGATGATGGCGGCGTGGCGCCTCTTCTCGGCCCGGTTGAGGCCCCGCCTCTCCTCCTGCGCCTGGTGCTCCTTCTCCTGCCTCTTGAGCTCGGCGATGGTGAGCTTCTCCCTCAGCAGCAGCTTCTCCTGCTCCAGGACGGCGGCGCGCTCCTCCTCCAGGGCCCGGAGGTTCTGCTCCTGCAGGGCCTTCTTCTGCTTCTCCTCCCTGGCCCCCTGCTGCAGCCTCTGGAGGCGGCTGCGCTCCTGCTGCTCCGCCTGGCCCCTCCAGCGCTCCTCGCTCTCGGCCGCCTGCCGCAGCTTGGCCGCCGACGAGTCGCGCTCCTGCTGGCTGAGGCGGCGCTGGCGCGTGGACACCTGGCACTGCCACGCCCGCTGGCACTGCAGGACGGCGCGCTGCTTCTCGCGGTCCTCCTGCTCCCGCCGCAGCTCCTCCAGGCGCCGCTCGCTGTCCCACTGCAGGTGCGCCACATAGCGCGTCTGGCTCATGATGTCCTCCTCCTGGTAGCGGGCCAGCATCAGTGCCGCGATCTTGCGGTCGCGCTCCGGCACCGCCTTCAGGCCCCGCCGCCTCACCTCCCGCACGATGCGCTCCACCTTCTGGGTGGTCTGGGGCGAGTGGCTGAGGTCGCCCAGGCTCAGGCTGCGGCCCATCAGGGAGTTGAAGGTGGCCAGCGTGCGGGCGCGGGGGCTGGAGACCTTGGCCCAGTGGTCGCGCGGTCCGTCCCAGCTGTAGGAGGAGGAGGCTCCGGACTCGGAGGAGGTGCAGGTGGTGGTGGTGGTGGTGGAGGTGGAGGAGCACATGGTGTCCATCCTCCTCTGAAGAGACTCCATGGAATGGCTTCTTCCTCTGCCCTTGGGCTTCAGGTGTCCATTGTGCAGCGGGAAGGGCCCAGGTCGGACACCGTTGACGGGGGCGGCACTTGGGGTGACGGGGCTCTGGATGACTGACTTGGACAATGAAGACGAGGCTGAAACCCCGATCCTGGGGAAGGACGAGGGCTTGGACGCTGCTCTGGGGAACGTATTGGAGGACTTGGAACTGCCGGGGGCCTTTCGGACCACGGGGGGCGGACCGGTGGACGCTGGACGCGTGGCCGGGCCCTGACTGTTGAAAGGAGCTTTCACTTTCTCCGAGGCGGAGGCCTTCGAAGGCCTAGCAGAAGACACACTCTTGGAGGTCGACACTGAGGTGATGGAGCTCGTTTTGGGGGCCAGAGAGGAGCTGGTGAGGCCAGAGGCTGTGCTGGCCTTAGAGGTTGTGCTGGCCTTAGAGGCTGAGGCAGCCCCAGAGGACACGCCAGAGGTGCTGGGGGCCGGTTTAGAGGGGGGAACGGGGGCACCAGGGGAGGATCTAGAGTCGACCGGAGCCTTGTGGTCCACGGAGGAGGAGGAGCCACTGTTGCCATTGACGACAGCCTGCAAGATCCTCCTCTTCTCCTCTCTGACGATCCTCTCTCTCTCCTCCCTGCACTGACGGAGTTTGGCGTGCCGGTCCCTCTCGTAGACCTCAAACAGCCCCGTCGCCACACGCATGGACCGCCCCGGCGCCTCGTGGGCGAATTCGGATAGCGGGCGTGGCAGCAGCTCCACGGGCTTCACCCCGCAGCGGGCGCACGCCTCCAGGGAGCGAGGGCTGGTCAGCACGTAGCGGCTGCCCTCCGCCAGAGGAGAGTCGAAGTTGTACAGGTCCAGGTGCAGCTTAGGGGCGGGCTCCGGCTCAGCGAGGCTCTGTGGTTGGCCGTTCTGGGCGCCCGTCTCTGGCCGGGCTGACTCAGCAGTGCCCTCCGCCTGCTTGGCAGAGGGGGTGGGCTCCCCCAGGCCCTCCCCGGCCCCCTCCTCCTCTGCCGCCCGGCCATCCGCCTGGTTGGGGAGTCTGGGGGCCTCAGGGGCCAGGGGACGGGCCTCCAGCTGGGGGCCTTTGCACTTGCTCTGATCGTCAGCCTCCGAGGGGTCCACCATGGTCGGCTGGTGTGGAAGAAGGAAGGGAGGATGAGTTATGAGATGACAACAATGAACAGCAAAAAAATATAGATGTTTTTTTCCCATCAGAGGAGGATTATAGCTTTCTGACCCGGGCTTAAGAGGGATGTGGGGTGGCTGGGAGTGTGGGGGAGGGACACAGCACAAGTTCAACATGCACGCTTGCATGCACGCATACTCACACAGCCTGTGGGCTTGCACCAGATGAGACACTCTGCTTCTGGGGAATTGCGTAACACTGACAGACACTGGGGTTGCATGACCACATTCTACTATAATGAGAAGGGGGGGGGGGGGGGGGGGGGGGGGGGCTTCAGCACAACATGCACACAGAAGGGCTTTGCTAGCAGTTGCTGAGAAAGGTTCAAATTGCTTCATGCACTTAAAATCTAAAGGCTAAATAAAAAGTGTAACATTATCCGTAAAATAAACGTGGCGTAGCATATTTATTCCCCTTATACTCTATTCTTCATTACTAATATTGAGGGTTGTAGGCCTCAATCCATCCTCACTTGATGGTTCCTCCCATGTCACATTTGAAAGAGGCTTCCAAACATTAAATAGGGTTTGTTGACACATATTTCAGATGGTCTGATAGGATTGAATTGCAGATTCACATCAAGTCTGATAATGCGAAACAAAACGTCTTCATTATTAGGATGATGATGGTGATAATGATGATGATTTACCAATGATAGTGAAAGGCTATCACTACAGCACAGAAACAGCGACTGACCTGCCAGATCGACGATTGTTTTGTACACCGATGCTTTGTTCAAATGTAATGCTTACAGTAGCCTCCGTACCCTGCATAATATCAGGTTACCGAGAGAAGGCTTGAGCCGCTGTCCCACTGATGAAATCACATCGTCGCAGCCTCTGGCGACGCAATACAGAAGGCGCCTTTCGCGTTAGATCAGTGCCGTCTTCACAATCCCTCGCATCAAAATGAAGGTCCGAAGATGTACATTTTTCTAACGCCTCCAAGGTGATGTGATATTATCTCTGTCAATTTCTCTTTTCTGGCACCAAGCTATGTCTCCACCTGCTATCTCTCGCATCCCTGCGTCTGGAGCATCCTTAAGCTCCGCCTGCTTGTGACCATATGCTAAAAATATACTGCACACTGCAATTAGTCTACTGCCATTTGCTCACATTTGTTGCGAGACATAATTCAAGGGTCACTAAGCATTTTAGCGGAAGTGGATTAATTATAACTTTACTCATCTACACCACCTTAAATCATTAATGTGTTTTGATTTTATTTATTTATTTACAGAACGTAGGCCCACAGATATGTTGTTTATGCTCATTTTTTTCTGTAGGCCTATATTGAAGCAAAACCCGTGGACAGAGGTTGGCAATCATTTGTGCAGCCTTTCAACAAACCTTAGGCCTATAACGAGTAATTATGTTCCATAAACAAAATTGCCTGCAAGTAATTGATCCGTGGATCAACTACTAAACCGGCCTACGCAGGTTAAAATATATGTATGTGTAAACAAACATACACATTTCTGAGGATAAGTTTATTTTTATAGTACTGAAAAAGGAACATCATTTCACTGTTATTTTTGCCATCAGGTGCTGTCTGCGTGTCTTGTCAGCATGAAGCTGCAACAACCCAAGACGGACACTAGGGGCCGCTTTCACCTCACTTTACAGTCAGAGAAGCACTTGTCCATCAATAACCACGAGCGTTTCCATGTAGGCCTAAGTGTATGAAAAAACGAATTTATGAAATTACAAATGTTATAATATAAACTTTCGTTTTATTGAAAATAAAATAAAATCATGGCATGCCAATTCAAATTCTTCAGTTCAAAAAGGTGGTTCAACGTGATGTGGGCCCAATCAAAGCCTGACGCCATTATAAATGATATAACAAAACACCCAAATCACACAAACACCTCTACCTTTTATGGCTACAATATAACATTCCCGTCCTGAAGATCCAAAGGTCCTGCCTCCCTCCGGGTGAGGTGAGGAGTGCTGAGGCCCCGGCCCCAGGCTTGGCCAGGGGACATGATTAGATAACTCTGGGGGAATCTACCGCGATGATGACCCACTAAACTCCTGACCCCGAGCAGAGAACAGTGCGAGTTTAATTGGCCCTGCCCGCGAGCTGTACCCCAAGTACACCGTGTAGCAGTGACAACAGGGAACGTGCTGACTAGCTTGTTAAACAGGGGAACAGGGGGCGCGGGGTCTGGGGGCAGATGGGTATTGGGGGGGTGGAGGCTGCACAGTTCACTGGTGCAGGGGTATGTTCCCCAAAGCTGGGTTAGGGGTTCATGGAGAGGTGAGCTCTTCTGTTCTGCCCAGTCATGGAGTCCAGGGCCCGCCACTCGCAGGGCAGCCGAACGACTCGGTGACAGAGAGGAGCTCTGGGCCCACTCTCCCTCTGTGTGTGGTGGAAGATGATGACACAGGAGGTCAAGAACAACAGACTGTCAAGGTAGGAGGAAGTAATGTAAGGATTCAGTGTGGTTAGAGGACATCATATTAAGGAATACATGGTGTCATGAATCAGACCTGCACCTCCACTCGTCACATCTTTATTGCTCCATTGATAGATTTGGACATTGTGGAGGAAGGGTGAAATCATCAATGTCATACTACTCTGTATGTAAAGTATTAATTATCTTTACCCAACATACTAATACTGTAATAACAGCCAACATCCTGATACTCTGTGTCACAGTACTCTGTACCCAACTTCATTATACCTCATAGTCAGCTCTCCCGAGGTGAACGCAGTTCACATTGCAGGGACTTTAGGACCCTGGAGCAGACAGGCTGGCTGTCCTGTGAAGAAGGGGACCTTTCGTTGCCCCCAGTTCACATTTCCAACATCGCTCTGCCGACAGAAAGGGACACGTTCTCTTGACAGTTTCAACAACTCCCCCCCCTGACCCATTGCTTTCTCTGCCCCCCCCCTGCTCCCCCCTGCCCCCCCCCCCCCCCCCCTCCCTCCCTTCCTCTGCGGGACAGTGGAGGGCTCCCATGTGGCTGTGCAGAGTCCCTGTGTCGGGGGAAAAGGTCCCAGAGACTGAGCTGTTAATTCAATCAGGAGAGCAGCACGCTCAATTAGGCACCCACAAGGCCCCAGGCCGGGTCCTGGGCCCCGCGGAGAGCATGTGTCCTGGCCCCAGGAATCCTCCATTGTGGATGACAGTGTGGAAACAAGGAGAAATAATAGGCAGTGCAGGTGCGGGACACCCCAGCCCTGGCTCAATAGCCCTTTCACACCCCCTTTCACACCCCCAGTTTCCTCACTCCCTCTCTCTCTCTCTCTCTCTCTCTCTCTCTCTCTCTCTCTCTCTCTCTCTCTCTCTGTCTCTCTCATTCTCTCTCTCTCTCTCTCTCTCTCTGCTTCTCTACAGTATCTCCTTCTTTCTCCTCTTTCCTTTTTCTCTCTCTTTCTTTCACTTTTCTGTCTTCTGTCTTCCCATGTTACAGTCATCTTTGTTAGGGTGTCTGCATGTGTGTGTGTGTGTGTGTGTGTGTGTATGCATGCTTATGTGCCTTAGTGTGTGTGTGTGTGTGTTTGTGTGTGTGTGTGTATAAAGGATGGCTGTGGGCGGCCTGTTTTCTGTTGTCCCGAGCAGTCCAGCCCTGCTCTCCAGATTCAGCAGCCTGTGAGAGTGGTAGCCGGTGCATGTAAAGGACATGGCTCACATGAAGCCCAGATGAGGGCCGTGGAGTGACAAGGTTGTCAGGTTGACCTCGTTTTCATCCCTTTTGAAGTCCCTTTTTATGTCAATCTTTTGAGATTTTTTTCTTCAGTTTTTGTTGACCGTGACATCATCTCAAACATTCCTGAGCTTGTCCAGTTTTCCCGGAAGGCCAACAGATCTTCAACAGGCAGACCTCTCTTAGCCATAAAGGAATACATTCACACACATCATCCCCACACCTGACGCTACATGCACCATGACGTTAATCATGTTAGCCCACTCTGTCAACCTAAACATACACACCAGACCCTTTTAATCAAAGACACGGTGGCAATTTGTTAAATTCTTTTTTGGATTAGAGAAGCTGGCACGTCCAGCAGTCGCCCTGCCCTCCAGCACACACCATGGTTGAACTCGTAGAACAGAGAGCGACTTGTGCTTCCTGAACTTGATGACATAATTGAACATCTGTGTTGATTTCTCCTCAGAGGGTCAAGGCTGGGTGGCTGGTGGCCTGATCCTTCTGTCTGTCTGTCTACAGACACCTGCTAATTTTCTGCGTAATGTGGTTGGTGTAAGCCGACGAGGGAACGGCCAATAGAGAGCCTGTGAAGGACACCCTCGCTAATTGGGAAATACATTTCCATTCAGCGTGTTCGTTCATTGTTGTGTGTGTGTGTGTGTTTTATTTTAAAGAGAGGGGTCTTTTAAGCTCGGCCAAATGACAACAGAATTAAGTGGTGAGCCATGCTTTCCCTACAACAGTCCAACACTCTGGAAAAATGTGTGTCTTTGTTATGGTGAGGGTTGCATGGAGAGAGGGCAGAGGAGGAGGAAGGGGGGGGGGGGGGAGGGACTGAAGACATTAACTGATCTCGTTAACATTCTGTGAGACACTCCTGCTGAACCCCCCCCCCCCCCCCCCACCTCCCCTACCCACCCCACCAACGCACTCCTCATTCCTCACCTCCTCCAGATTCACTTTCCACGGGACATGGGTGGACTGCCCCCACCCCCCACCTTCCTACCCCCACCCTGTCCTTTTCCCCCCACTAACTCCCTAACCCCAACACCCCCCCCCCCCCCCGCTAACTCCCTAACCCCAACACCCCCCCCCCCCCCCCCCGCTTCCACTTTACACAGCGGCCTGCGTGGAGAGGAGGGACCCCCCAGCCCAGCAGCCAGACCCAGAGCCAGACTCATCCAGCCTCTCACAGCCAGCCTACCCACACAGCAGGTCTCGCTCACAGCCTGTCTGCAGGGGACTGATAAGCCTGACTCCAAGTTTCTCGTCGGTTTTCCTGTCGACTATCTTTCTCCATGTCAGCTCACATCATGCTTGTTCGGGTGTTTTTTCTCCCAGCATGTCATGCTTGGTCGGATCTTCCCACATCCACGAGGCATCTATCCGTCTGTCCATCCTCTCCACGTCCCTCCATACTTCCTCCCCATGTCCATCCCTCCCTCCCTCTATCCCTCTCTCTATCCCTCCTCCCTCTGATGAAGGCCCCTCTGTTGACACTGGCTCACCCAGAGATCATTAACGTTGACCCTAATTGTGCCAATTCAAACTGCTCAATAGCTCTAATTACAAGCCTCTTCACTGACATATTCAGAGAGACGCAGAACCGTCATAGTCAACAATGAAATAACATATAGAGACAAAGCGCTGGGGGCTGGGGAGCTGGGGGATAAGGGTGTGGGAGGGTGAGGAACTGGGGGGCTGGGGGATGAGGAGCTGGGTGGGTGAGGAACTGGGGGGCTGGGGGATGAGGAGCTGGGTGGGTGGGGAGCTGGGGGGTTGGGCCCTGGGAGGTAGTGGGTTGACGGGCTGACCAGGTGGGGGGTTGGGTGGGCTGGGGGGGAGGGGGGTAGTAGGTGGGGGTGGCCACACATTCCACTGAAGGGTGACTGGAGGGACCTATTGAGCTCTAAAAAGCCCAGTCCTGCACTCTGAGGCTGGACACCTGCACCAAACACTCAGTCTCCCTCACACACACACGCACACACACGCACGCACACACACACACGCACGCACACGCACGCACACACACGCACACACACACACACAGAGAGAGACAGACAGGCGCACACACGCACTACAAACACACGCCACACACACACGCACACACAGTCTTTGTTGCTAGCTTACCCACACAGATTCTTTAACAGGGAGAAAAATAGAGGGTGACAAGAAAGAGAGAGAAGGAGAAACAGAGGGAAAGAGGAAGAAGGAAGAGAAAAATGGGGAGAGACAGGGAGGAGAAGAAAGAAGAGAGGGAAAACGGGTGAGAGGAAGAGAGACGAAAGAAGACAGAAGTGTGGAGGAGAGAAGGAGAGAAAAATGTTATTTTGAAGCCAAGAAGATGGAGAATCTTCGCCTGTGCTCACACTTGCTTTTATTATACTGTGTGATAAATTATTATTTTGAAACATTTAAAAATAATAATGTGGACATGCCAGATGAGAGAGGAGCATATGTCTTTAAATCAAATTATGAAAGTCTGTTGGTAAACTAAACACAACATTCTTGTTGCCCTAGAAACACTTAAATGAACATCAACTGAGTTTTTTATCCTATGAGCCACCTATTCCAACCCACATTCTTCCCCAAACTGCAAACTCTTGCTCAGAACGGTTAGCTGATGTGCTAGTGACACATAAAAACTTCTGTCAGTGATGATTTACATTGTAACCATTTAGTAGTTAATGGATTGAGTGACTAGGAAGGAAAACAGAAGGCTATTTTTTAACTCATAGGATGACAATAGTATAAATCACCTGCCTTGAATTCCTAAACTATACCCGATGAATACTGATCATTCTTATACTTTGACCACAGAAATACTGTTAGAACTATGCACTTCCAAATCTTGATTATTTGATGTACTTACTACATGCACTATTTGTACGCTGCTATGGATAAAAGTGTCTGCTAAATGGATAAAATGCAACTGTCAATAGTAGAACAATTTAAATACTCAGGGATGATCTTACACTCATATGCCCTCTTTAAATAAATCTTATGCGGACATTCACTGAAAAATTAGGCATCGCATATATTCTGTAACGACAATCACGTCCTTGCTATAAGAATATAAACTCGTTCCTTTGGTCAGATGGCTGAGCGGTGAGGGAGTCGGACTAGTAACCAGAAGGTTGCCGGATCAATTCCCCGCCAAGCCAAATGACGTTGTGTCCTTGGGCAAGGCACTTCACCCTACTTGCCTCGGGGGGAATGTCCCTGTACTTACTGTAAGCCGCTCTGGATAAGAGCGTCTGCTAAATGACTAAAAAAAAAATGGTCGGTCACACCTATGTTCGTAATGAGCATGGGGTCTATGGAGCACTTAATTATTTCACATTTAATGGCAGCTCAACTAAAAACCAGTGAAAGGGGTGTGGCTATTTAAGCCCTACTCAGTTACTATTGGACTTTCCTGGCGTCAATCAAGGCTACTTTCCCACCCCCTCGGGTTTTAAATAAAGTTCCAATGGATGAAGTGGTACTCCGCATGTAGCACTTGGAATGGTCGGAAGGCCCGTACACAGTGGAGGAAATCTGTCACTATGGTGACTGGCTATTCATGAGCGCTCAGACCCCTGGCGGCACTATGTGAAGATACTGTTCTTGTCGTCTGTCAAAGAAAAACCCACAAAGGAAAACCGTGTGGAAAAGGGGACATTTTTGGAAGTTGTCACATTTGGAACTTGGGTTGTTTTTTCCCAGTCAGTCCTGTTGACGGACAAAACGAGCACTTACCTCCTCATCCTTTGCTGTGCCCCACAACTGTCAATTATGTTATTAAAAGGTTTCGCTATTTTAACTTTTTCACACTTTTTTGTATTTCTGCTGCTGTTCCATCTGCCTCAGATCAACGCACAGAAATCGACGGGTTCACGGGTGAGTTTCAACCGCTACCTGGAATGTGTTTGACTTGAAGGTGTCTGCTATTGACTAACTTATCCAATCGGACATAAAGCTGGTTATGCTACAATGTGCAGTTTTTGATATTGCGGTTAAAGTTATGACATAAGTTATATAATTTTGTCAGCTTAAACTATTGTGCACGCATAATTATATGTTATCGACTACTTCTAGATTTCTAAGTCATCGGTGTGTCTTTTTGTTTCCAGAATTTCTTTGTATACTATGACACTACTGAGCAAAAGAGTAACTTTTGCCATCACCCTCGAATGCTTTCAAAATGTATTTAGTGCACAGTTCGCACAGGTGTAGCTTATGGCGGGTGGCTACACTGTCTTTGCAGGCGGGTCAGCGGGTAAGTTTGGAAGTCGGGGAAAGGTAGAGAGGTAGACTGTATAAATAGAGCAGACAAAATGATTGATGGAAAAGGCTACTAAGCTACTTGACGCTTTGAAGTACATTTTATCTTACTAACTCAGTTACCAGACTTGGAAATTGCATTTGGACCAATATCCGTGACTTTTGGACATTTCTAAGGACTCATTTCATGTATTCACGTAGCCTATGGCCTACAGCCTATATACTTTCAGATTTTTGTAATTATTAGAATGGTAATGTATTGCATAATGCTGCACGAAAGAAAAAGTTCACGTGCTATTATAAAGGCTGAACAAATATTTTTGATTAACTTTATTCAAAAATAAAATCCTGATGCTTTGGCTTTAGGTTTTTAAGCTTTAATAGGCGAATCAGTCTAAGCGTCACCTGATGAGTCTAGTTTTTTAACAAGCTTGCGCTTGGTGATCTAATGGTTCTTTTATTTGACTCTGGGATGAGCTCAGTCTCTCCCTCTTCTCTTTCACTTTCTCAGTCACTCTTATCTGTGTGGGACAATTTGTAAATCTCAGTCTCTCTCTTTCTCCTTTCACCCTCTCTGCCTCTCTCTCCTTGTTCTCTCTCTTTCAGTCTGTCTCTCTCTCTCTCTCTCTCTCTCTCTCTCTCTCCTCTCTCTCTCTCTCTCTCTCTCTTTCTCTCTATCTCTCTGTCTCTCTGTCTCTCTCTCTCTCTCTCTCTCTCTCTCTCTCTCTCTCTCTCTCTCTCTCTCCTCTCTCTCTCTCTCTCTCTCTCTCTCTCTCTGTCTCTTATTGACCCTCTCTCTCATATTCACCCTCTCCTCCTCCTGAGCCTCTTTGTTTCTCTCCGTGTGCAGAGATAAACCAACCTCTGTCCACACACAGTCCAGCCAGAGGCCCAACAGATGACCACACACTTAGAGCAAGGAGAGAGGAGGAGAGGGAGGAGGAGAGGGAGTGGGGGGAGAGGTAGAGAGAGGAGGAGAGGGAGAGGGAGAGAGGGAGGGAGAGAGAGAGGAGAGGCAGGAGGAGAGGGAGGGAGGGAGAGGGACAGAGAGGAGGAGAGGGAGGAGAGAGGAGGAGAGGGATGAGAGGGATGAGAGGGAGGGAGAGAGAGGAGGAGAGGCAGGAGGAGAGGGAGGGAGGGAGAGGGACAGAGAGGAGGAGAGGGAGAGAGAGGAGAGGAGAGGGAGTGGGGGAGGAGTGGGAGAAGAGGGAGGAGGGAGAAGAGGAGAGGGACAGAGAGGAGGGAGGGGAGGGGAGAGGGAAAGAGGAGTGTGAGAGAGAGAGAGAGAGAGTAGAAGGAGGAGAGAGGGGAGATAGAATGTGTTCACTTTCCAGATGGACGGTAATGCTTGTGGTCAGATAGAGGAATCTCATAAGTTGAAACGATTTAATTATGTCATTCATCCAAAAGATCCAACAACAGGCATTTCCTTATAAAATCCTAGATTCCAATTGAATGGGAGCTGTACATCACAGTGTCATTAATACTGACACACACACATATTCACACACCACCACCCCCACACACAAACACACCACGTACACAAAAAAGGAGAGAGAGAGTTACAGTACGCCTCAGCCCTATCCCCCATCACAGTAAAACTCTCCCAGCGCCCACATCAGTAACCCTGTGGCACAGCCTTCACAGTCAGGAGGAACCACAACCCCCTCTCCCCCCCCTTAGGTTTGACCACAGATTGTTTTAGCATTGCTCACAGCTGCCTCAAATCCCAGAATTGACACCCCCTCTTGCAGCCCACGCTGATACCGCGGGCTGCAGAGCTGACACCATACTGCTCGCCCCCCCCCCCCCCCCCCCCCCAGAGGAGCCATGATGCGACCCCAGCATCTCCGGCTTCTCTCACCATGAACACTGCAGATAACACGGAGCTCAGTCACACAACATCCAGACGCAATCTGGCTTCCATGACCACATGCTAGACACACGGGGTACATGCACACACCAAACCACACGCACAAACACAGTCACTCACACACACACCACACACACACACACACACACACACACACACACACACACACACACACACACACACACACAACACATGCACAAACACACATATACATGTACACACACACACATACCACTGCACACAAACACACACATACACACATTGCAATTCTGCATTTTAGTCATAACATGTCTGTTTTTATGTAGGCAAGATGAACGTGGCAGTTCTAACTATCCATAATCCTAATAGGAGACAGAACGACTTATGTTATCAAACAATTATCAAACTGATTCATGGAGTTTAAGTACCAGAAAAAATGCTCAGATTGCTCAACAACTGCCTTCCCCAACCCTCCACAATCCTCCACATCCCTCCACAGCCCTCCTCCCCCCAGCCCCCAGCCCTCCTCCCCCCCCAGCCCCCAGCCCTCCTCCCTCCATCCCCCCAGCCCTCCCCAACTCCCCTCCCTCCCTCCCTCCCTCCCTCCCTCCCTCCCTCCCTCCCTCCCTCCCTCCCTCCCTCCCTCCCTCCCTCCCAACCCTCTCCCCTCCATCCCTCCCCTCCTCAACCCTCCTCACTCCAGCTCTCCACTGTGGGAGCTTTGCCAGGGAGTGTAAACTATCACTGCATCCAAACTGAGATGACGAAAAACAAACACTTCTCGCCTCATTAATACTGAAATATCTTTTTAATGTTTTCAAATGGAAAGGGGAGATTTTCTTTACTTCTTAAACAGGCAGCAAGCCAACTGAGTCAACTATTGAGTCAGACTGAATTTCATGTTTACAATATTTACTTATTTCTCTGGTCAGTCAAACATGACCTTGGAGTCTGTCCGATGCTTGACAGGGCTAAGGGAACAAAGTGCACCGTAAGATGAATAGAAACACACAACCTTGACAGCCTACATGTAACGTGTTACACGTTAAAGTGTGACATGTTGCATTTGAAAGTACTACATGTTGCAGTATTA
Source organism: Hypomesus transpacificus (assembly GCF_021917145.1). Taxonomy (NCBI): domain Eukaryota; kingdom Metazoa; phylum Chordata; class Actinopteri; order Osmeriformes; family Osmeridae; genus Hypomesus; species Hypomesus transpacificus. The sequence continues at coordinate 6,173,573 of NC_061062.1, forward strand.
CATGTTTTGTTAGATTGGGATAATCCTGCATCGTTTTCTTGAATAAAGAGATGAGTTTGACGTTGCGTGGAGCGAATACTTTATCAATGCTAGCAATGTCACTGAGGTTATCGGTCTCATACTTGCTCTCTTAGATCTTTACTCAGTTCAGACTTACAACAGGGAGCAAGTGTGAAAACTTCTTCACAGAAGTTTGGTGAGAAATAGTGTCTAGTGAAACAGATGCCTAGCGGACCTACAATCCCTAAATCCTATCACTGGCCAACTTCTAAGAAGGCCCAACACCTGCTACAGACTCACACACTGTCTTCTTCAAGCCTCACTATTGACGTTCATCTGAACTGTTTGCGAACATATTCTAGATTTAATATGAACATAAAACTTGCCAGATTGTACGTTAGAGTGTTTCATTGTACAGTGTTACATATTAAAGTGTAACATGGTATACAGTACGGTGTTACATGTTTCATATTAGAGTGTAACCTGTTAGAGTGTTTTATGTTAAAGAATTACATGCTAAATGTTACATTTTAACACATTACTGTAAAGTGTTACATGTTAAAATATTGCATGTTCTATGTTAAAGTGGTACATGCTGGAGTGTAACATGTTAGAGTGGAACAGTGTTACTATGTAACATGTTACAGTTACACTATTCACAAGAAGGCATCATGAACTGGACATGTTGCTCAGTTTTCCTGATAGTGCAACATTCACGCAGTAACCTGTCCACGAGTGGTAGTTACTGTTGTCTAGGTGTATGTCACACAGACTCCCACCCTTTGTTGTCATGTGACAGCTGGTCAGCCCTGAGGAGGAGGAGGGAGGATGAAGATTTAGCGCCACATGAGACATGAGTGTGTGTTTAAAAGGCAACACTAACAGCAAGGGTTCAAACACTTATCCAAGAGTGCCTGCCACACTCCTCAAAGGTGTGTGTGTCTTAATGAGTGAAGGGGAGTCAGTGTAGATTTCAAATTCTTTGACATTTGATGTTGAAGCTCAACACTTGGGGCACTTGATAAGAATCAAGAGATATGTTCTAGTTACTTCTGACCGTACATGAGGAGCGAATTGAATCAACAACGCTGAGGAGCTTAATGCTATTGATGGAACAACTGCTTTGGAATTCCAACCATTTACGCTATGTGCTGTAAATATCTCATGTTTGTCAAATAGGAATTGCTGGTCTCATGTAGACAGCTGTTCAAATGTAACACATGTGAACAGTAGGCCAAGTTAGGGGAAGAGCCTGCCTCTGGACAAACACAAGCCCAGACTGATGTCAAGTTCTAGAGAATAGCATTGTGGGAAAGTGAAGATGAACATGTACTTTTCAAGAAACTGCGGCGAACACAGACACAAACACAGATGAACACATGAATGCAGACGTCCTCCCCCTCTCCCCCTCTCCCCCTCTCCCCCTCTCCCCCTCTTCCCCTCTCCCCCTCTCCCCCTCTCCCCCTCTCCCCCCTCTCCCCCTCTCCCCCTCTCTTCCCCTCTCCCCCCTTTCCCTCTGTCTTCCCTCTCTTCTCTCCCTCTCTCTGTTCTCAACCACATCAAACTGCTCCGTCTCCCTCCGGGAGTGCTGTGTCGGCCTGACATCACCAGCGGCCAATCGAATTGCATCCGGGTGTTGATACTTCCCGATGGCGGTACCATCAACAAAAGTGTTTCACGCTCAATTTCAGGCGTGTGTAATCAGAGCGAGGAGATGCAGTGGTTGGAGGCCCCTGGGGTCGTTTTTCAGGGCATACAGCAGGTGCCCAGCCCTGCATTCCACCCAGCATCCACACCACAGCCACGGTCCAGAGCCTGGATGATCTGCCACTCATGCAGTCCACATGTCCACTACACAACCGTGTGTAGCACATGTGGCTGGAGTTTAGTCATACGTCTGGTCCTGGCTGGATTCTTTTCTGCATGTCCTCGTTCCTCTGACTTTACAGCCTCTTCCCATTCTACTGGTCATGCTCTTTGCCCGGCTCCTGAACGGAGGCAAAATGACGGGTTGGATGTGTCTTATTTTACAAGGTTTACGTCGACTATCGTTTTTTTCTTGTAAAGCGAGGGAAACAGAAACCCTTTCGTTTTACTGTAAACCCAGCTGAAGCTACACATGTAGAATACTGCTGGACCCCCCACCCCCCCCCCCCTTGCTGAGAGAAGAGAGGGTGTGGGGGGGGGGAGGGAGGGGAAGGAAAGAGGAGAGTGGGGGTGAGGAGGGACTGGGGGGAGTCCGATGTGGAGACAGCTCCTGAGAGCCCGAAAAAGTGACTGTTCCTTCGCCAAGATAGGGCATTAGGGACAAACAAGGAATGTTGATAATCTGATTTACACTCATTTCCCCCCAGGATGAGTTTTCTCTCTATCCTATTTGGTTAATCTTCCACGGAATAAGGATGTCATCTGTTTCTTGGTCATTCATTCTTTTGTTAACTTTAATGCGACAAATGAAAGGGTGATCAAGAAATGGTCTGAGAATAATATCCGGTCACATTCATTCTTCCGTAATGGGTGTGTGTGTCTGTGGCCAGGTGTGTGTGTGTGTGAGTGTGTGTGTGGGTGTGTTTTAGCTCCAGTCCCACCTCATGCTGAGAGTGGCACACACACCTCACACCTCCTGTGTGAAATGTTAGCCAGCGCCTTTTGTGCTTGCCAGTTCACAACATGCTGCAACTCTATTTTAGAGGTATTTTGAGAACAAGTAAAATTGCAGGTTTCTTTTTAAGGCAAAACCTAATTAGCATTTTAAAAGAAAAGGGAGGGTGGGTGGGTTGGTGAAACATTCCATTATATGTTTCTGTCTTTTTATGTAACAACCTTAAGTAAAGTGTGTTAATTGGAACAGTATGAACAATGCCGTTTGCTTTAAAGATTTCCTCAAACTAGAATGGTCATTGTTGAAGTGATTAGCGAAGCCTGTTAAACCTCTCACTATACTGGTCTAGTTAGTAAACCTGGTAAACGGCACTGTACTGGGCTAGTTATCACTGTCCTGGGCTAGTTATCACTGTACTGGGCTAGTAATCACTGTCCTGGGCTAGTTATCACTGTACTGGGCTAGTTATCACTGTCCTGGGCTAGTTATCACTGTACTGGGCTAGTTATCACTGTCCTGGGCTAGTTATCACTGTACTGGGCAAGTTAACGAGCATGGTCAACCTCTCACTGTACTGACCTAGTTACTGGATTCCCTTCATCAGCCTCCACCAGGAGGGAAATGTTCCTTACATCTGAGTTCATTTAATTGTTCTCCACAAAGTGGCTCGAAAAAGAGTCTAGGATGTACCACTCGGCTGAGTGTGCGTGTGTGTGCCACTGTGTGTTGTTATTGTTTGTTGTTGTTCAGCCCAAAGGGGTAATGACTCTCTCACACGTTAGAGCATAGCTGGCACATGTCCCTCCCTCCCTCCCTCCCTCCCTCCCTCCCTCCCTCCCTCCCTCCCTCCCTCCCCCTCCCTCCCTCCCTCCCTCCCTCCCTCCCTCCCTCCCTCCCTCCCTCCCTTTGAAATAAGCAGTGTCATACAAATGAAAGTCGACAACTTACATTGACATTTATGCATTTAGCAGACGCTTTTTTGTCACTGATCATAAAAACGAGATAGCCCCAAACATTGAGGGTAACCAAAAACATGAAGCATACGTTGTGAGAAAAAAAAATCCCAAAGGGAAGAACCATAAGAGCATGTTGTTAAACAAGATACAATTAAACAACATGAACCTCGAAAAAGTGCAAGGGTGTACCTGCGGCAAAAAGCAAGCAACAAAAATATATTACACAGCAAGTACAATAGTTTTAAGTCAGTTACAACTACCTTACAAGAGCAACAAGTCTTTCAATAAGAGTAATTGTGATCCTGGAGCAAACAGACAAACATTCCTAAGTGCCGTAGTACTCCCGGAACAAGTGCGTCTTGAGCCTTTTCTTGAAGGTGGGGAGAACTGAACTTCTTGTCTGATTAATGATACTAGTCACACAATTTACAGTAAGACTCCAAACTGTTCAGTTAGTAGTTGAAGCAGAAGCTTCTTTCTAGCCAGACTATTGGCTAGTCTCATCCCCTCTGGCAACAACAGTATCTGCAACCTAAACCAGGTCAGCCAATCAGGCACGGAATCCATGCTAGCCAATCACATCAGACACACAGCAGAATCCATGCCAATCCAAGCCAATTATGTGAAGTTTACACTAAAACTGGGAGAAATTCCCACCTCACAGATGACCATACTAACGTGCTTCACCGACATACAGGGTTTTATAGGTGAGTTCACGGAGACAAACTGTCCAAACAAATGATCCCTATCCAACATATATAAAATCAATTGGAAAGCTCAATTTAATAGTTTTAGAATACCTATTATACCTCAAGTTTCTTATGTGGTTTTGTTTATTTATGACCTTCATTACGCTCAGCATGGCCTCTGTCTTTACGCTCCACGTTTTAAGACGAGGCCTGAAGCGGATTGTTCTTTGATGGGATCGTTTCTTCCTGGTTATTGTTCAACGGCAGCGGAGTAAGAGTGGAATCAAACTGATTGCCAGCGATGGTAAAAAGACCATTTGGATAGTGCTGTAATGGTTGCACAATGCGGTTGTATTTCACTTGTTTTATGAGTGAAGCGGGGGTCTGGGGGTTTTCTCCAGTTTCCGACTGGAGATGTGTCTCTGTGGTATGGGCAGGGTTTGTCTGTGGAGATGTCGGTGGCCTGTTCCCAGCGTCCACTCTCCAGACCCAGGTTTCCAGAAGACTACATTCAAACACTCCTTTAAAGCCTTGCGAGAGGGTACTTTACTACTGGTAAATCAATGGTCGCCCGTATTGTATGTCTCATCGGTTTCTGGGAATTGGAGGGAGGGGGTGGGGGGTCGTCACAGGGTCATGGTGTTTGCGTTGGGGGGGGGGGGGGGTGTGCCGTGTGTTGTGTTCTGCAGCCTCAAGAAGACGTGGTCGCTGCTTCGGGGGAATATTCACGAGTCCACTCTGTCATCATGTGGTGTTGGGGTGGTTTGGCAGTGGTGGCGAGGTGGCTGGGTGGTCCTTAACAACATGAACAACAGTTCCAGGTGACCTGTTGGGCTGTGAGATGAACCTGTCACTTTTGGAGTTGATGGAAGTGACACTGATGAAACCGACAGAAGCTCTCCTGGAAGACAAGATGCCTGCCACGCCTGTGGCTGATAGCCTTCCTGCCGGGGGATTGGGGCGGGGTGGGAGGGGCGGGGCGGGTGACTTCCCCTTCAGCTGACTGGAGCTGGAGACTGGGAGGAAACCCAGAGGAGCACTGTTCCTCTCTGAGAAGGACGTGAGAATCCTTCACTCAGAGGCCGCCTCAGATACACAGCCCTTGTATGGAGGTGAAGGGATCAGACCTGGAACTATGGCTGGAGCACTCATGCTCTCTATGGCTGATGAATAGGTGCTTAACAGCAGTGGGGTTTGGGATGCAGGAATGGGAGTTTGAAGTCACATTGTGTAAGACCCTTTACAGTATTTTACAGTTGCTATGACCTTTTTTTCAATACTTTTAACAGGTTTCCCAAGCTCTTGACACAGTTAGCACAACATCCGTCTGTGTTGGCTATACAATTAACAGATTTATTGTTGCTTTGACACAAAATGCATAGAGTAAACACAAATTTAAAATGCTTGAACTTCTTTTACACACAAGCTCAACCAAGACCCAAACATTCAATTTTTACTGCCCAATTTACCAATGCATTCACACTTTATGTCGGAACAGATTACATCATGTTCAAAACCTAATTTATTGGCTAAAGCCGAAGTGAACAGCTGTTCATATTGGGAATTGAAACACAAACAGGAAGTGACAGTCTGGAGGAGTCTGCTATGACTTCAACATCACCTTTTAAAAGGGTTTTGGATGCTAATTCTATGGAGCATCTTTAGTCAGCGCTGACTCACCCAGAACCCCTCTGGCTCACTGTCTGCTCTGCCTCGGTCGTGACTCTGGGTCACATGATCATGAGTGCAGCCTGCAGATAAACAAACTGATGACCTTTGCTCTGGCTGTCCAATCAGAGTTTCACTGTAACTTTACAGTAAAAATTATATTCTATATTGAATATAGAAGGAAATTCAAGAACAAGAAGGAGGTTGTTTAAGCATGCTACTCAATCACAGTGATAGTTTAACACTTGCTAGGTCTACTTTGGCTATGGGAGATGGTTATAGCTCAGTGGTAGAGCGTTTGACTGTAGCTCAGAGGGTCACGGGTTCGAGTCCCTCCTGTCGCCTTGGATGCTGTCTGCTGAATGACCACCTTACTCGTGCTATGAGCTGTCTCTTCTGCTGGACACACATTCTTATCCTGCATCTGAAGTAAGGGTGTCATGCCGCTGCCTTTGGTGTCACATCACCAGGTGGGGCTGTGACGTCTAATCCAGACCCTGTGTGGTTGAGGAAGGGTTTGTGATTGTGGTCAGTAATGGCATGGACCTCCCAAGTTCCAGTTTCTCTCTCTTATGGTGGGGACCCTCAGTCCCCCTTCTAGGAAACGGAGGGTCTGTGGTCGAAGCTGTTCAGAGACCCTGGTGCTGGCACAGGCCCCCACGGTCAGAGGCTAAACAACCTCGTAGAGAGAAACCAAGCTGGGAACAACAAGTCAGCCAGCCTCACGACTAGGATAAGATTAAAAGTTGGACCGAATGTTGTTTTTCTTATTTTGTGCCTTGATTTGATCATTTTCATGGGCTCATTCGAACCCTTATTCGAACCCTCCTCTACTCTACTAGGTAATTGTTGAACTGCATGGTAGTTTGAGCACAGTGAGATTAATAATGAGGGAGCGCTCTAAAAACAGAAATGTCTTGAATGTAGGCTGGAGAACATGATATGGAAAGTATAATCTTCCTGGCTGGATTAGACAGAGAAGTGAGACAGACAAATAAAGAGAGAGACAAAGGGAGAGAGACAAAGAAAGAGAGCATGCTAAGAAGAAAAAAACAGTTGAAGAGTATATCATTTATGACTATATATATACATAATATATTTTATGGTTCAAAGACATAGCTAGACAGAGTTCAGGTAGTGTACTGGACAGAGTTTAAGAAGCGTCGAACCAGTGTGATGCTACGATGCTAAGCTGTTTAGGAAGGCTGAATTGACTGTGCTTTAGCTGGTGACATCATTGGGTTGGCATTGCAACCTTCTAGATTTGGTGGAGGTCTGTCTGATAGCTTTTCTATGCTTGGACTCAGTCGTTAGAAATCAGTCGCTAAGCAACATTTCACTATTGTTGTCCAAAATATTACTTTTGTGTGTGACGAGCAAGATATGTGTGGGCTGAGTCTGAAGTTGTTCCCGTATGCTGGTATGCGTGCGTGTGTGTGTACGTGTGCTTGTGTGTGTGTGTGTGTATGTATGTGTGTGTGACTGGAACACTCTGTGCAACTTGAACGGAATTGTCCTGCAACCCACGCTATAACCCCTCGTTCCTCCTCCCCCTCCACCCTCCCTTCATTCCTGTGCTCTTCGCCTCTTCGCCTCTTCCCTCTCTCCCTCTATCACTCCCAGCCTCTCCTCCTCCGCTGTTACATCCATGCACCCGTCCAGGTTTGTGCCTGAGTGGGATCTCTGGGTCTTTCTATATGAGACAGGAGGAGCCAGGGGTCATTACGCCTGTCAGACGGAGGCCGTTCCAGGCAGGGATGCCCTGAAGATGGGCCTGGGGAGGAGCGGTCTCTCTGCTGCGCAGGTCTGGGGGTTTAGCAGCAGTGGGACTGAAGCTAGTCTGAAGCTAGTCCCAGACCAGAGAGGCGGAGGATAGATAGATACCGCAGACTGCTCCCCCCCCACCTCCCGCCCCCCACCTCCCCCCCACCCCTCCCCCCAATGTTATAATTCTGTCTCAACAGTAATAGCCGCTCAGGGGCTTGCGTGGAACCAATAAATTGTGTGAATAACAGTCACTAACCACTGTCTAAAAGAGCACAGAAATACAAGTTTGCTCTTCTGGTCCTTAATAACGTGCTGCTCTTCCTACAGTTCATGTATTTGTACGTGAACTACATGTATGCCGTTTTGGATTAAAGCACTTGATAAACCAATACAAGTAAATGGAACTTCTGCCAATCACAGGATCATCCTAGGAGTCACATCTTTTGAAATAAATACATATAAGTATTTCTGTTCTATAAATCTTTCTGTTTTGTACATTTTTATATGTAGTATTTTTGGAGGCTGTGTGTATTCTTCGTGCTGTGTTCGCTGTTGTACTGAGCTGTCGTTGTTTCCTGTACAGTGGCTGATTGGGGACCGGGAGACTCACTGTGGGTCGGTCATCTGCTCTCGGACGCAGGGCAAGCCTGTCTGTGGCTCAGACGGCCGGAGCTACGACAACGGCTGTGACCTGCAGAGGGCGCGCTGCAAAGACCGCACTCTGACGCTAGCCCACAGGGGGCGCTGCCGAGGTGGGGAACACACCTTCATAACCCTTCTCATCCCTTTATAACTGTTCACAACCCTTCACAACCCTTCACAACTCGTCATAACCCTTCATATCCCTTTACATCCCTCCATGACCCTTCTTAACCCTTTATAACTCGTCACTACCCTTCACAACCCTCCATAACCTCTCTTTCTGTCCCTCCCTCCCTCCCACACTTGTGTGTCTGTGTGTGTGCATGCTAGAGCCCGACCGATAAAGGATTTTTAAGGCTGATTCCGATACAAATATTTGGTGATTAAAAAAATCTGATATTCTGATATATCGGCCGATATAAATATATTTATATTAAAAAAAATACATAAATGCGTAATAAAACATAAACAGATTTCCCTAAGTCTCTGCCCGACTCTGGCTGGATCAGCTGGTTGTAGGGTTTGTGGCGTTCTAAACACGAATGATGCCAACAGGGACGTTGTAGACTGCCCTCTGGTGGACAAACTATGCAACGCCAACACTCATAACTGGTTGAAGGGTGTTTTGTCCGTAAAGATAAAGAAATATAAATTATATACATTTATTTATCGTCCATTATAAATGCAGATACCGATAGTTTGGAAAATGCCTAATATCGACCGATAATATCGGCCCGCCGATAAATCGGTCGGGCTCTAGTGCGTGCATGTGTGAGCCCTCCAGCTGAATCTCCAGGCCTGTCTGTGTTGCTCTGTTATCATAGGTAAGAACTGGGTAAGAATTGACCAGCTGCCTGTGGTTCCTGCACCAACGCCCGCCTTGGAAGAAAGGGACCTTGAGCTGAAAGGTTCGTATGCCACGTCCTCCCGTCTTCCCTCCCTCCCTCACCCTCCCTCACCCTCCCTCACCCTCCTTCACCCTCCTTCACCCTCCCTCCCTCGCCCTCCTTCACCCTCCTTCACCCTCCCTCCCTCGCCCTCCTTCACCCTCCTTCACCCTCCCTCCCTCGCCTTCCCTCACCCTCCTTCACCCTCCTTCACCCTCCCTCCCTCGCCTTCCCTCACCCTCCTTCACCCTCCTTCACCCTCCCTCCCTCGCCCTCCTTCACCCTCCTTCACCCACCCTCCCTCGACCCCCCCTTACCCTCCTTCACCCTCCCTCACCCTCCCCCACCCACTCTCACACATGCACACATTGTCTCCCACTTTCTCAAACTCTCTCGCACTTCCCAGCCTTCCCCCGACAGTGTGTACGGTCTGTCAGAGGACATGGAGCTGGGGGGAGCTTGTGGTGTGTTTGGAGGATGTTTTGCATGTGTCACTGTGGACTGTTGCTCCAGTGTTGTTTTTTGTTTTGGCTGTTGTCATGACTGGTACTGTATCTACAGTACTGTGGTCAGTCGCTGTATGCCCTGGCCTGGTGATATCACCAACCTCTTGATGTCACGGGCCTAATGATGTCACCAGCCTGGTCCTGTCTTTATGCAGTATTTGTATGTTGCTTTGGATTAAAGAATAAAATGCAAAGTGTAATGTCACCGTCCTGGTTGGAGGAGAGCTGAAGCGCTGGCTGTGTGGAGTGTCTTGAGAGTGTAACAGTAGAGTGCTGTGCTGTCCTGGTGTTGCAGATGCCGGCCAGTCTAAGTGTCGTTTGGAGAGGAGCCAGGCCCTGGAGCAGGCCAAGAGGCCTCAGGAGGCCCTCTTCATCCCAGAATGCAACGAGGACGGAACATTCGCCCAGGTCTGTCCCCTCACCTCTCCACCCGCCTCCCCTCACCCTCTCAACCCCCTCACCCCGCTCCCAGAACCCTCTCCACCCCTACACCCCTCTTCCAGAGTCCTCTCCAACCCTCCAATACCCCCCTATGTCCCCCCACTTACCCCTAACTCTAGCCCGAATTCCCCGTGCACCCTAACCCTAACCCAGGTGTGTCCCTGACCTTAGGTGTTTGACCCTCCCTTGACCCTTCCTCTCCAGGTGCAGTGCCACACCCTGACAGGATACTGCTGGTGCGTGACCACAGACGGCAAGCCAGTCAGCGGCTCCTCAGTGCACAACCGGACCCCCGTGTGTTCAGGTAGCGTGACCTGTGTGTTCAGGTAGCGTGACCTGTGTGTGTTCAGGTAGCGTGACCTGTGTGTGTTCAGGTAAGGTGACCCCCATGTGTTCAGGTAGCGTGACCTGTGTGTGACCTGTTCAGGTACCAGGATGTTTGGATGAGAGGTGGGGTGAGGGAGAGAATTATAGGAGAGGAGAGTTGGAGGTGAGGAGGGTTGGGGGAGAGAGGAAGGTAGGAGGAAAAGAGAGTTGGTGGTGAGAGGAAGAGGAGGCCTGCTCTCTAGGGATGGGAACACTTTCTGATAATGATCATCATTTTCCCACTGAAGACAATCCACATAGCTTGTGCCAGGTGTGGAGACCAGAGCCAACGCGGCATATGGTCCACATTTCTGACTAGAAAGTGGCCACGTACCCCCCCTCCCCACCCCCATCCTACTCTGGCATCTGACCAGAGGATCCCCCCCCTCCCCCATGGCTGATTCACCAATCACCTGTGTGGCCTCCTGCTTCATATTTGACAGACCCCACCTTCCCCCCCTTCTTCCATTCCAGTACTCAACATCAATGAAGCTCACAACTGAGAATGGAAAATATGTCTTCCATCCATAGCCAAGAACTATCGATCTTAGGATTTTTGAGAATGCCTAGCAACGTGGAAATGTGTCCAGTTTGAAACAGGCCCACTGCAAATCTACCTGGTCTTCTTAAGTCCTGCATCAGATCCAATATTTTCATCTTTGTTTCTTGCAAAGGTATTGGTTTCCTGTGTGCTCGCGTGTGCCTACGTGTGTGCGCATGCGTGTGTGTGTCTGTATGTGTGTGCCTGCATGTGTGTCCTTTAGTGATTGTGTGTGTGTGTGTGAGAGTGTGTGTGTGTGTATGTGTATATGCGTCCTGCTGTCTCGTCTGCTAACGAGCAGCTAGCCTCTGGTCCCCTACTGCCCTGCTAAGCTCCGCCCCTTGCCCACATTAACCCCGCCCCTCTCCTGTAACCTGCTCCTGATGTCATGCTGCTGCCAGCTTGCTGTGACCCAAATCAATCATCTCACATACGTTTGCAGGAAACTTCCGTGAATTTATGGGAACTCATGCTGGGACAGGTGAATTGTCAGGTAGTACATTTCCTTCCAATAGCCTTCGTACAAAACCAAGCCTGTCTTTCCCTGCTCGTCTGGTTGGTCTGTCTAGTGTTTGTTGATTCCCTTTAGTGCTCAAACAAGGCTCTATGCATGCACAAAACATGAAGGATATCTGCTACATGTCTAAATAACATTACTATGCATCACAATAACACGCTATCAAACTATAAAACGGCATATTTGTATATAAAAAAAACTGTATATACATTTCCACTGATTGTAATGTCCAGGAAAAACTGTTAACTGTCTACATGATGTGTGTGTGTGTGAATGTAGTGTGTATACATGGAAAATGTGTGAATGTGTGTGAGTGGAGAGTGTATATATTATGTGTGTGTATGCTAGTGTGTGTACAGTGTGTACATGATGTGTGTGTATGTGTGAGTGAGTGTTAGAGTGTATAAATGATGTGCATTCTCCCTACAGGGTCAGTCACTGATAAAACTCCTGGACCTCCAAATTCCGGCAGAAAAGGTGAGTTGAGATCTGTGTGTGTGAGATGTGTGTGTGGGTGGGTGCATGTGTGTGGATGCATGTGTGTGTCTGTGTGTGTGTTGGTGCGTGTGTGTGTGGGTACATGTGTGTGTATGTTTGTGTGGGTGCGGGTGTGCATGTGTGTGTGTGTGGGTGCATGTGTGTGTGCGTGTGTGTGTGCATGTTCGTGTGTAAGTGCGTGTATGTGTGTTTGTCCAAGTTCAAAGTCCATATTTGTGTAGAACTGAGCCAGTTCTCTCTTTGTTGACTTCCATTCTCTGTTTCAGCATGGGTCACTTCTTTTAATAATCCTACTTTATACAGACATTCAAAGACACAAACATTTGTTTTTAGTTGCAATATATGACATTAAATATTATGAAGACTGTATGCCGCTCCAGTTAAATATTGTTGGGTTCGCTGTTGTTGGAAGACATGACTAGTTTCTGGTCTTCCAGGGACATTGTGATGTGTATGTTGAAGTGTGTTCAGACCTGACAGGCAGGTCCTCTCAACTCTGTACTCAAACCACAGGCTGCCACTCTCCATCTGACACCAGGAACACACCACACACACACACACACACACACATACACACACCACAGCACACACACATACACACCACACACAACAGCACACACACATACACACCACACACCACAGCACACACACATACACACCACACACACACCCACACACACACACACACACACCCCCACACACACCACACAAACCCACACCACAGCACACACACACACACACACACACACACACACACACATACACACACATACCACAGCACACACACATCCACACCACACACACGCCCACACACCCACACACACACCACACACACCCCCCCACACACACACCACCCACACACCAACGAACAACCCCAATACCCCTCGTCCACATCCCACTACTAGTGTACTCTCGTCTGCCTCTCACCACATCATCCCTATTGTACATCATCCCTATTGTACATCATCCCTATAGAACATCATCCCTATTGTACATCATCCCTATTGTACATCATCCCTATAGAACATCATCCCTATTGTACATCATTCCTATTGTACATCATCCCTATAGAACATCATCCCTATTGTACATCATCCCTATAGAACATCATCCCTATTGTACATCATCCCTATAGAACATCATCCCTATTGTACATCATCCCTATTGTACATCATCCCTATTGTACATCATCCCTATAGAACATCATCCCTATTGCACATCATCCCTATTGTACATCATCCCTACAGAACATCATCCCTATTGTACATCATCCCTAGTGTACATCATCCCTACAGAACATCATCCCTATTGTACATCATCCCTATTGTACATTATCCCTACAGAACATCATCCCTATCGTACATCATCCTGATTGTACATCATCCCTACAGAACATCATCCCTATTGAACATCATCCCAATTGAACATCATCCCTATTGTACATCATCCCTACAGAACATCATCCCTATTGAACATCATCCCAATTGAACATCATCCCTATTGTACATCATCCCTATTGAACATTATCCCTATTGAACATCATCCATATTGTACATCATCCCTATTGAACATCATCCCTGCAGAACATCATCCCTATTGTACATCATCCCATTGAACATCATCCCTATTGTACATCATCCCTATTGAATATCATCCCTACAGAACATCATTCCTATTGAACATCATCCATATTGAACAGGTCAAGTACAACCTAACATGGTAGTAAAGCCCCTCCCCTCAGCAGGGCTCTGGTGGGCTGTGATTGGGCGAGCCCCAGGGGGTGACGGTGCATAGTGCCTTGGGATTGGGCGGGGCCTCAGGTAAGATAGTGTAATGTGCGTTGTGATTAGGTAAGTATCCCTGGATGCTACAGACAGTCTAACAGATAACACGTTTGACTGACGGGCCTTAGGAGTATAAAAACAAACATCCCCTCTCAGTCTCCAGCAGTAATGTGTGTGTGTATGGAGGGGGGTGTGTGTGTGGGGGGGGGCAGGGGCTGATGGTGTCTTCACGTGTGGCTCTCTGTTTGTCAGGCTGTGTGTGCGTGTGCGCGTGTGCAAGAGAGAGAGCGACATTGAGAGAGCAGGAGAGATTGTTTTTGCGCCGTGCATGTCGTTCTGAGGCGCGTCTGGAGGTTCACACGGGTGTGTGCGTAAGTGTGTGCGTGTGTGTGTGTGCGCGCGGGTGTGTGCCTTGAGAGAAGGAATGAGTCTCTACCTATCCCTCTATCTGTCACATCCACCTCTCCCTCTCCCTCTATCCCTCTCCCTCTATCCCTCTCCCTCTATCCCTCTCCCTCTGACCCTCCTCTCTGTTCTGTGCTCTTGGCCGGGCCATGTGCAAATCCCAACCATTCAACACTTCTGGAGAGTAGATCGTATTAACCTCAATAATGGCAGTCTCCTTCCGTTTTTTCCTCACTCTCAACCCAGATGACGGCTCCAAGCCCACCCCCACCCTGCAGACCCACGTCCTCCCCGACGGAGATGGTACGGCTCCCCAGAACACGCTCACTCCCCTGGCGACACACCTTCTACTCGTCTAGCTTTGACTTTTGTTTTTCATCCAAAGCGTTACATACAAATAGTGCATGTGGAAAGAACTGCAGAAAAAAGTGCGTACTGTACTTCCAGCAGTATTTCCTGGACAGCAGAGTGCAGGAAGAGTCTGTATTTACCAGGCACAGTGCAAAGTTACCACATCTCAGCTACCAGGCAACAATAATAGTATCTCAACACTAGTCCAGTGCAGCAGAACAGCATTATAGTTTAAGTGCAGCATCAAACTGGTTTGTGGTTTCAGTCTCTGAAGAGACAGTGGATTCTTTTTATTTATTACATCACCAACAGAGTTCATTATTTACAAACACTCTGTTGGAGTTATTCAGTTAAATAAAATAACATTTCAATTCAATAGGCCCTTATTGGCATGATTGAAGAATCCTTGTTTCCAAAGCCAAATAATAACACACCGATTTAGCATTGCATAAATATACATTATATCACGCAGAATTATGAGACATGGACATTTGTATGAAGTATTAAAATGGAACAAAACTACACAAATCTATTTAATTAAAATATTGACTTGACTATAAAATATAGACCATGTCCATGTGTCTGTCCATACAGAGATAACTGCGCCCACCCTGTGGATCAAACAGCTCGTCTACAAGGACAACAAGCAGAACAACACCAGCACCAGGAGACCAGGTAGGACGGCGTCACCCCCAACGCTCTCCATCATGTTCCACTGTGGAACAGATACACTCTCTCTGTCTCAGTCACTCTTTCTTACTTTCTTTTTTTCTTTCTGTCTTTCTTACTTTCTTTCGTTCTTTCTCTCTTAATCAATCTTCATATACCATGTGTCATATGTACCATATAGTGTCTGCATATCCCTGCCAATCATCTTGGTTGGAGGACTGTAGACTGGAGGGCTGTGGACTATAGGGCTGTGCACTTGAGGGCTGTGGAGGGCTGTTCCTGGAGGCCTGTCTGCTGGATGGCTGTGCATTGAAGGACTGTGGAGGACTGTGTGCTGGAGGGCGTTAGAGGGCCGTGTATTGAAGGACTGTGTATTGTACTGAGATATTGAGTATGACGGCTCCTGGGACGTCTTGTGGAAAGCCTGGCTTCCTGTTTCAAATTATCGTGTGACGTCTTCCGAGGACAGGCGATGTTGTCACCACTGAGGCAAGAGGACTCTGTGCGTGTGTATATGTGTGTGTCTCTGTGTATGTGTGCCTCTCTGTGAATGGATGTGCCTCTGTGTACGTGTGTATGGGTGTGTGTGTACCTGTGTGTGTGTTTTTTGGACAGATGCTCAGAGGACTGGCTGTGTGTCTGCTACTTGACGCTTTGTGGTGTCGTTGCCGGCTGCTACGGTATCTGAGGATTGAGCTGGGTCAGAGAGAGAGGCTCGCCTTGGTTTCGCTGTTTCTGGGAGACGTTTTTCAGAGGCTACCGGAATAAGAATCTGTCTGCTCCCTCTGAACCGACTGGAATCCCAATCTGTCTCTGCTCTCTGCAGCCCAGAGCAGCTCTCTCACAGCTCTCCTCCTGCACACAGGAATCCCACTGTTGGCAGCTGGGTCATGGAGATGGAGTAATAGTGATTTAGAGAGATACGGAGATGTGTGTCAGTGAAGTGTGTTTGCTTAGGCAAATTTCAGAGAGGCTATTTGTCAAACGGAGGTGCCGTTCCAGACTCTGACACGCTGTGGAGAGGGAACAAAACGTCTAGTCATGGAGATCATTAACAGGACTGCACGGCAGAGAATACTTTTGCAGAAGTGTTTAACCCACTGCTTCTCCCTCTGTGAGCAATACGTATGCAGACGCAAGAGACAGAGCATGGTTTAGTCACGTGAGATCATGGCTACGTCATGTCGGAACATGGTTATGTCATGTAAGCTATGTTATAGCGTCTTGTAGCATGGATGTCCACCATGGTCTTTTCGTATACCACTGAGAGAGCAAGCACACAGACAATCATGATAACAGCTGAAAGCTAGAGCAATGTGTTCATTTCGCAGACACTTAAAGTCCAAAGCAACTCCTCCTTTCTCCCTCTCCCCCTGTCTCCCTCTCCTCCTCTCCTCTTGTCTCCTTCTCCTCTTCTCCCCTGCTCCAAGGCATCTTCCAGGACTTAGTGTTTGTCTGTTTACACAGGATTTGAATCTCTCCTCATCCAAAGCTCTGGCAGAGGATTCGATGGAACAAGTGAATAAAAAAAAACGTTCAAATAAATAAAGAAGAGATGAGCCCAGGCAGGACAGGCAGAGGAGAGGAGGAGCAGATTGAATTTCACATCCACACAAAAACTAAACGGGGGATTCAATCGCCAAGTGTCCAGTCTTTTTCCAGTTATAAGTACCAAAAAAAACGATTTTCTTTTGGGAAAGGCCGTGCCTGGCGCCAGTTTACCCTCTGTATAATAAACAGTACTAAATAATTTGGATGTGAAGGAACCTTGGCGTGAGGGTGGAACGCCGACGCAGGCCTGAGAACCCTCGAGCAGCAGCGCTCTCTGGAAACTGCCGTCTGGGGGAGCGTGGCCGTGGACACGCTCTCTCCTGCGATGGCAGCCATGCTCAGCAAACATCCCCCCCCCCTGCCCCCCAGTCCCCCAGCCCCCCCAGCCCCCTGCCAGGTCCCACTTCCAAGGCCCCAGGCCCTGCGCTCAGCCTGCCAGACCTGTCAGCTCCATCAGCAGCACTGCCACAGGGAGCACACACAAAAAGAAAACACTTGTATTCGGTTTCAAAGAGCGAGGTTGCAGAGCAGATCTTTTTTGTTGAGTGAGTTTAGTTAATCAGGGAACCTGCAACTCCTACCCTGAATGGATCCACGCTTAACTCTAGCCCCCCTTCCCCAACTCCCCCTAGATGTGAAATCTCCATAGACATAATATTACCACAGTGAGCAACACGAGGAGTGGGGCTGCCATGCCGGATTAGAGCCGGACTGGTTCTGTGAGGCTGGTATGAACCCAGGTGAGCCTCAGAGAAGCAATGTGACAGGGTTGGGCTCTGGTGTCTGTCCTCGACTCACAGAAGACTTGCGGCTTCTGGACTCTTCCTTCTGTTCCGAAGAACCTGAGAGGAGGCATGATGAGGAAGGGAGGATGGAAGGATGGAGGGAGGGAGGAAGGGAGGATGGAAGGATGGAGGGAGGGAGGGAGGATGGAAGGATGGAGGGAGAGAGGGAGGGAGGAGAGGGGAGTCTAGAAACGAATGGAATGCAAGGACGGAAGGAGGGAGGAATAGGCGGAAGAAGGGACAACGGTGCAGCAGGACAAGGAAAAGGGGAGGGGGGGTGTAGAAGATGGAGGGTGGAGGAATGGAGGGATGAAACTATGAAGGGAGCAGGAATGAGGAGATGGAGGGAGGTGAAGGGTTTTGGGGGTGGAGGGCGTTGTCTCGCTGCCAGGCTGGGTCTGTTGTTGTAGCTAAATGCTTCATAAACAAGGAGCTGAGAGGTGGTAGAGCCCACTTCATCAGCCTGCTCCGGCCTCCAGCGTCTACATGTGGGCCTGTTGTACTTGGCCCTGTAGCCTGAGAGCACAGCCGTGGACTAAATGGATGTGAATATAAATACACTGTGGAACGAGTATGTGTTAGGTGAGAATCTCTGAGTGCTGAGTGGCTGCTGTCATATAGACAAATAGTGTGTGTGTGTGTGGGGGGGAGGGGGGGGGGGGAGGGGTGAAAGTCCTGGTCTCTGGTGAGTTGGACTTGATTAAAATGGAAAAGGTAAGAGGCCACTTGAGAGTTGTACATGGCGTGTGTGTTTCCATGTACTTCTTCACCACCATGCTGAACCAGACATTGTCTGGACGCTTCCTGCTCTCTGAAGGCCACTGTGGAGGCCGTCTGCTGGATGAACATGTGTTCACATAGCCAGCCCGAGAGGGCTGAGACACGGGAATATCACTCCTGATGTCATCATAAAGAATTTTAGGATGTCTGCTCCTGTCTGGTGCGTTGAGTGTTTCTCATCCTCCTGTTTGTCTGGTGAATTGAGTGTTTATCATCCTTCTGTTTGTCTGGTGCATTAAGTGTTTCTCATCCTCCTGTTTGTCTGGTGCGTTGAGTGTTTCTCATCCTTCTGTTTGTCTGGTGCATTGAGTGTTTCTCATCCTCCTGTTTATCTGGTGTGTTGAGTGTTTCTCATCCTCCTGTTTGTCTGGTGCGTTGAGTGTTTCTCATCCTCCTGTTTGTCTGGTGCATTGAGTGTGTTTGTCATCCTCTTGTTTGTATGGTGTATTGAATGTTTCTCATGGTTCTGTCTGGTGTATTGAGTGTTTTATCATGGTTCTGTCTGGTGTATTGAGTGTTTCTCATGGTTCTGTCTGGTGTATTGAGTGTTTCTCATGGTTCTGTCTGGTGTATTGAGTGTGTTTCTCATGGTTCTGTCTGGTGTATTGAGTGTTTCTCATGGTTCTGTCTGGTGTATTGAGTGTGTTTCTCATGGTTTTAGAGAAGGTTCCCTCTTGTGATCAGGAGAGACAGAGCGCCTTAGACGAGGCTCGCCAGAACCCTCGCGAGGCCATCTTCATCCCAGACTGCGGGCCTAGGGGCCTGTACAAACCGGTCCAGTGCCACCAGTCCACAGGGTACTGCTGGTGTGTTCTGGTGGACACGGGCCGACCCATCCCAGGCACCTCCACCAGGTAAGTTGGGTGGGGATCAGAGGGTGAGGCTGGGTCAGTTCTCCTGACGTGGGCACGGTTGGTTCGTTTCGCTCTCCTGGATCGGTGACAGGTTTGAGTGGCCTGGACAATTCGAGGCCAACTCTCAGCCTGTTGAAACACTGGGGTCCCAGCATGGGTGTCGTCCTGTAGGGCGTCCTAGAACGCCGATGGCGTTTCGAGAGTTTTTGGTGCACGTGTGATGTTCGACAGGAGCACGGTTACCAGGCGACCATCCCTGATTGTTTGAAGGGTTTTCAGAACTAGTGGTAGCACAGCTCAGAACAGTTACTCGGGACGACAGACAACAGAGCTGAGGTATGTGTAGGATTGTAAACAGCCGCTGTTGGATGGATGATGTGTTATAGTTCAGCTGAAGTCTCATCGTTCTCTCTTCACGGCAGAGTTCTTCTGTAGGGTCTCCTGGCAACACAGCCAGTCTTCCAGCTCTGGATTAGTATGGGTGTGTTTTCGTCCTTACAGGTTGACTGTTATTTTTTTCTTTCTTTTTTTTCTTCATTGAGCAGATGCTTTCATCCAAAGCGACATCCAAATAGTGCATAGCCATAGAAAGTACAACAGAAAATCACAGATCAGAAGTGCGTAGTTCTAACAGTTTTTCGGTGGTTAGAGTCAAGGAACGGTCTGCACTTACCAGCTCCACACTCCTCTGGGGTCTGGTAGCAGGGCTGGACTGGTCATCTGGCACAGGGGGCAAATGCCCGGTGGGCCAACACACTTGGGGCTGATATAATAAGATGTTTTATTTTTTTTAGTTTTATTTTTATTTTTATTTGTACTTAAAATTGGCCAACGACCGGCCCATAAAGCACGCACAGCGGCCCATTGGTTCATTTTCCATACTGACACTGGGCTGGCCCAATCGCACCCCCCTCCCCCCCCCCCCAAAATCGGTATCCGACCGATTGAGGTGGGCCTATCTGAGCAAAAATGCCAGGGCCATTTTTTGGTCCCAGTCCAGCCCTGTCTGGTAGATGTTGGGTGTGTTGTTGAAGTATGGTGTTTGGTAGCGTCTCCTAAACTTTCTGTGTAAGTCTAATAGGTGGTCATTAGATGGAAAATCAAGTTAACATACAGCAAAACTTTTTTCACTTTTGCATAGAAAACTCACTATTTTCTTCACTTTGTCCCTCTCCTCCCTCCCTCTCCTTCCCGCTCCCTCTCTCACCGTCTCCCCCTCTCTCTCCATCTGTCTCCCCCATCTCTTTCTCTCTCTCCGTGTCTCTCTCCCCTTGTGAACCCTCTTCTCTCACGCTCTCTTCATTTCTCTACCTTTCTCTCTGTCTGTTTCACCTCCTCCCTCTCCCTCGTTCTCCTTCGTTCTGCCCCTCCCTGGTTTTCCTTCTCTCTCTCCCCCTCCCTCCCTCCCTCCCTCCCTCCCTCCCTCCCTCCCTCCCTCCCTCCCTCCCTCCCTCCCTCCCTCCCTCCCTCCCTCCCTCCCTCCCTCTCTCAGGTACCAGAACCCACAGTGTGACAGTGCAGCTCGCTCTCGTATCTCTGATGTTGAGGATCCCTTCCAGGGAAGAGACCTGACAGGTGAGCCCCCCACCCAGGCCTCCGCCCTGGGCCCACAGTCCAGGTCAGACACCATCTACCTCCGCCCTGGTCCAACAGTCCGGTTCAGGCACCATCTACCTTCACTGCTGTCTACAGTACACTTTGTCGACCAACTTTGATTTAAGGCTCACATCATTGGAGAAAGGAGAAGTAGGGGTCTCAAAGAGCCTCTAAAAGGAAGGTGGTGACCCCGTGTCATACAGCCCTGCTCTGGTTACCGCCGACTCGCCCGCGCGCCCCTCCTGGTACCAGCCTGTGCAGAGCTACGCTGTAACCCATACTAAGAACCTGCCCATCTGGTTGGTTTACAGAGTCGAGCAGGGCTTCTGACTGTGCAGCAGATGTAGCTGTGTTTTATGGCAGGGGGGAGTGTTGCGGGGGTGTGGCCGGGGCTGGAGGAGGGGGGGGGGGGTTTGGGGTTGGGGGGCACGGGGGTGTCAGAGACCGTGAGGGGGGCTGAGTGAAGGCATTCTTTTATGTACTGTGGTGGGATGTTCTGAAGCGGCCACAACACAGCGGGCCGCTCTCTGAGAGCCGCAGCGTGGCGTGGCGTCGGGCCTGGGGCTGCACTACCTGGAGCTGCTGCAGGTCTCATCCTCCTGACCGGCCTGGAGAGAGGAGAGAGAGGAGAACTGAGAGAGAGAGAGAAAGAGAGAGAGAGAGAGAGAGAGAGAGAGAGAGAGAGAGAGAGAGAGAGAGAGGAGGACTGAGAAGGAGATGAAGAAGAGCTAGCTCGAGTCTCTCGGCGCTCTGACACAGTGTGCCCCCTCCACGTAGGGTGTGTTCAACATAACGGGTCATGCTTCATAACGCTCCAATTTAACACTTGGGTTAGGAGGACTGGGGCGTTGAGTCTCTCAGCAGACCGGACTGACTGGTGGGTAGGGGGGTGTTTGGGGGTGAGGGTGGGGGTGTGCGTGGGGGGGGATAATTAGAGTCACCTGGCGAACCGGACCCCACATCTCACAGAAAGCCCCAGGTCAGAGGAACAGGAATGAGCAGACAGAACGGAGAAGAGGGGAAACCGAGTGAGAAGGAGCGAGAGAAAGAGATTGAATTCCGAAAAAACGGGGTTGAAATTAGAAGATTAGTTAACTACACGCTCGGGCGTTTGAAGTTTCTCTTTAAGAGACACAATTAGGAGGGAAAATATTTGTGCTGGTTGTGCCACATCCATTAAAAGCATGCATCTGGGCTATGAAAAGCAGTTACCTTAGGTGTTCAGAATCATGTCATAAAACTTAACAGGTCTGTACTGCCCAGCAAAGTCCTCTTATCACTGCACACTTCCACACCCTCTCTCTCTCTCTCTCTCTCTCTCTCTCTCTCTCTCTCTCTCTCTCTCTCTCTCCATACCCTTTTCCTCTCTCTCCCCTACCACAGTCCCCCAGCTATCGCCATCCAACCCATACAAAGCACATCCAAACTTTGTGTTCTCTACATGGATAATGCATTATATAGTCAGTTCAGTTCAGTTATTGCACATTTGTGTTTCTAACTACCCCAGGTAGGTTTGAACGTCTCTGGAATAGTGAAGCTTTTACTGTTGTTGCCAAGGTTGGTTTATACATTCCTCTTCGTGTCTTCAAACTTCCTGGTTTTACCTGCCGAGAGGCTATCTGGAAAAGCACTCTCTTCAACTGTCTTAACAACTCTGATTGGTTCTCTTTCTCTTAACAACTCTGATTGGTTATAGAAGGTTGCTCTGGTGTTCTTGTGTGTGCAGGTTGTCCGGAGGCAAAGAAGGTGGAATTCATAACCAGCTTGTTAGATGCCCTGACCACAGACATGGTCCAGGCCATGAACTCACCAGCCCCCTCTGGTGGTGGGAGGTAAGCAGCCTCTCTTGGTCCCCTTCACACAGACTACTAGACCAGGGGTTCCCAAACGTTTCAGCCCACGAACCCTAAAATGATGGTGCCAGTGACTCGAGAGCCCCACATCCACAGAGGTGGTTTACGTATAGTGGGAGTAAAAATAGGTCCTGGACTTTGATCCAGACTGATCCACCAGAACCGGCCCCCGTATACGCCACCATAGCTAACCTGTTAATTTTTTATTATTTATTTGTTTATTAGTTTATTTGACAGGGACAATGCAGTTAAACATAGCTACAGAGCAAAGTTTGCAGCTGGTGTGATGCACATAGAGTTTATAGCAAGAGCTCATTTTCAACTCCCGTCCCTGGATGGGCCTTTCTACAATAGCACGTAATAAAAAACAATTAAAAAAATACAGAATAGAAAAATACACATTCAGAACACACGCATTCTAAGAACTCATTCTCGTGCTGTCAGGGGGTGCTGCAGCACCCTCAGCACCCCGTGTTCCCGTGGCCATGGGTATTCCCTCTCCACTGGAATCCCAAACTCAGCCAGTGTCTTGGCTGAGAACGACGCCTTTAACGTTCGGTCGCTTGACAGTTCAACTCATGCGTCCTCCTGGTTGGATGTCAGATGGTTTGCCGTACTTACAGTGAATGGACAATCAAAAGGCTGATGGCTGTTTTATTTGCATGCATTCATTTACTGTAACTTCTAGTTTTAACCCCCCGAGGGGTCGCAACCCCCACTTTGGGAACCACTGTACTAGACAACATATAGACTGTATTCCAATCTCCAGCAGGTTTAAAGACAGTTTCCCATAATCCAATGTTATGCACTGTATGTAAGTAATTTGGTATTTTAAATGTATCTAATACACATTAATTTACGTGAAACTGTTCAAATAGTGAAATCCCTTAAAGTGTTTTGCCAATTCGTCGCCATGCGCATGAGCAGAAAGGACCCCTTACTTCCCCTTAAAGGGGGTGTTTCATGGAGGTGGGGTGTTTCGGGGAGGTTGGGGTGTTTCATGGAGGTTGGGGTGTTTCATGGAGGTTGGGGTGTTTCATGGAGGTGGGGTGTTTCGGGGAGGTTGGGGTGTTTCATGGAGGTTGGGGTGTTTCATGGAGGTTGGGGTGTTTCATGGAGGTGGGGTGTTTCGGGGAGGTTGGGGTGTTTCGGGGAGGTTGGGGTGTTTCATGGAGGTTTGGGTGTTTCAGGGAGGTTGGGGTGTTTCAGGGAGCTGAGGTGTTTTAGGTCGGTCAGGCAGATCAGGGAGGTGGGTTGGACTGACACTCATTTCTGAATGCTGTGCTGGCGGCCCTGTGTCACCTTCTTCCTGTGCAGGTTCGTGGAGCCCGACCCCAGCCACACCCTGGAGGAGAGGGTTGTGCACTGGTACTTCTCCCAGCTGGACAACAACGGCAGCCACGACATCAACAAGAAAGAGCTGAAGCCCTTCAAGAGGTACCTGAAGAAGAAAGCCAAACCCAAGAAATGCGCCCGCAAGTTCACCGACTACTGCGACTTAAACAAGGACAAGGCCATCTCACTGCAGGAGCTCACGGGTTGCCTGGGAGTCAGCAAGGAGGGTGAGTCTTGGGGAGGCGGGATTCTGCGGGAGCAAGGAGGGTGGGTGGATGAACAGGAGGGTAAAGCAGAGTAGAGGATGAGGGTGAGGATAAAGAGGACAGGGTCTGGGTTGCAGTGAACACTATTTCGTTTCAGACTCAAAGTGACTCTTGTTTTGAAAGCTGAGCCTTTGTTTTGGCCCAGATCTCTCAGGCTTTCACCGTTTCCTTTCGTTCTTCACCCAACACCCCACCTCCACAGTGCCATACTTCACTCCCATGCCATGAAGGCAGGCAAGCAGACAAGCTGCCAGGGTAAACTGGGCACTGCTCTTCATGATGAAGGTTCCATAGAGGAACACAAGCATGAGAACGCTTGGAGGAAACTGTCATCACACACACACACACACACGCCTACAACACAACACGCACGCAAGCACGCCTACCACACACACACACACACACAGAGACACACACACAGAGACACACACACAGAGACACACACACAGAGACACACACACACACACACACACACACACAGAGACACACACACAGAGACACACACACACACAGAGACACACACACACAGAGACACACACAGAGACACACATACACGCATGCTTGGACACCTTGTCTGGGCTTGTAGCACGGAAGGATCTTAGCAGAGACTACTGGTGTTTGTTCAGGTCTTGCGACCTAAGAAGTAAACTGTCAGCATGCGCACACACACACACCCACACACACAGACACATCCTTGTCTAAGCTGTACTTGGTGCTTCCATCCCTCTGCAGGTGCTTCTGTGGCCAGTACCAACCAAGGGACAAGGCAAGGGACTCAGTTGTTCAGTAAGACACACTACGCTTCCACTAACCCCAGCCTCACTATGCTACCACTAACCCCGGCCTCACTACATTACCACTAACCCCGGCCTCACTATATTACCACTAACCCCGGCCTCACTACACAACCACTAACCCCACCCTCACTACACTACCACTAACCCCAGCCTCACTATATTACCACTAACCCTGGCTTCACTACACTACCACTAACCCTAGCCTCGCTACACTACCGCTAACCCTAGCCTCGCTACATTACCACTAACCCCAGCCTCGCTATATTACCACTAACCCCAGCGTCGTTACATTACCACTAACCCCAGCCTCGCTAAATTACCACTAACCCCAGCCTTACTACATTACCACTAACCCCAGCCTCACTACATTACCAATAACCCCAGCCTCACTACACTACTAGTAACCACAGCCTCACTACATTACCACTATCTCCAGCCTTGACATGTTTTGATGTATTCTACTAACTCTAGCAATGTGAGCACACCATAGACTGGCTTCTCTAAGTGTAGAGGTTTCTGTCTGTCTGATTGGCTGTTGCTGTTGGATTCTGATGTATAAAGTCTGTTTATCATAAAGCTATTTGTGCATGTTTGTAAATGTAAGTGTGTGCGTGTGTGTGCGTGTTGTGTGTGTGGGTGGGTTTGTAACGACTCCTAATGCAGACATGCCATAAGAGATTAAATTAATGGTAGATTAATGGAGTAAAAACAGAGTTTTCTATGAGAACACAAAGTTCTCCAGGAGCCACCAAACCGACTCAAGCCAGTAGCCTTCGGCATGTCGTTATGACTTGCACCTTTTTGTTTATGGTCATAACAGCTCTAAGCAATATATATATATAATTTTTTACAACCGGTCCTGAAGTTGGCGGTGCTGAGGGAGGTGAGAACGAACCGTAACAACAAATGGTTCTCACACTTCAGCCCTCTTGCCGTGTGGTTCTGTGCATGTGCTGTGCGCTGGCTGTGCGCTGCGTTTAATTCTCCACTTGTTGAATTCAGACAAAAGTGTCTAGGCAGTAGACAGTCGTATTTTTGACTATGTTCACTTAAAGATTTAGGTATTTTTGAGAAAATATACATTTATACACTATTGAGTGCCTAGGAATGTGTACCACCAATCAGAGCACTGCAGGATAACCTATCAGTATGCATTTGGTGCACGCCCACCCTATGCGGACAGATCTGAAAAATATGTTGTAGAAATAAGCCTGGTGTCAGAGTTAGAGAACCTGGTGTCAGGGTTAGAGAACCTGGTGTCAGGGTTAGAGAACCTGGTGTCAGGGTTAGAGAACATGGTGTCAGGGTTAGAGAACCTGGTGTCAGGGTTAGAGAGCCTGGTGTCAGGGTTAGAGAACCTGGTGTCAGGGTTAGAGAACATGGTGTCAGGGTTAGAGAACCTGGTGTCAGGGTTAGAGAGCCTGGTGTCAGGGTTAGAGAACCTGGTGTCAGGGTTAGAGAACCTGGTGTCAGGGTTAGAGAACATGGTGTCAGGGTTAGAGAACCTGGTGTCAGGGTTAGAGAGCCTGGTGTCAGGGTTAGAGAACCTGGTGTCAGGGTTAGAGAGCCTGGTGTCAGGGTTAGAGAACCTGGTGTCAGGGTTAGAGAACCTGGTGTCAGGGTTAGAGAGCATGGTGTCAGGGTTAGAGAACCTGGTGTCAGGGTTATAGAACATGGTGTCAGGGTTAGAGAACATGGTGTCAGGGTTAGAGAACCTGGTGTCAGGGTTAGAGAACATGGTGTCAGGGTTAGATAACCTGGTGTCAGGATTAGAGAACATGGTGTCAGGGTTAGAGAACATGGTGTCAGGGTTAGAGAACCTGGTGTCAGGATTAGAGAACATGTTGTCAGGGTTAGAGAACCTGGTGTCATGATTAGAGAACCTGGTCTCAGGGTTAGAGAACCTGGTGTCAGGGTTAGAGAACCTGGTGTCAGGATTAGAGAACCTGGTGTCAGGGTTAGAGAACCTGGTGTCAGGGTTAGAGAACATGGTGTCAGGGTTAGAGAACCTGGTGTCAGGGTTAGAGAACATGGTGTCAGGGTTAAAGAACCTGGTGTCAGGGTTAGAGAACCTGGCATGGTTAAAGAGAACCTGACGCAATCCACTGACCTTAGTCACACAGTGCAGGAAAGTAAACAGCGATCAATCAAAAGATACCACACACATACACATACACACACCACACACAGCAGCTTAATAATAGCTGATAGAGTTCTACTTATAAGGACCCCAGGTCATATGTCTCCATGCCAACATAGACCAAAAGCAGAGTCCTATCGAACACTTCCTCTTATGGTAGCAGTCAGCATCTGGTGACAGTATGGAGGTGCTCTGCTCTACATCTACTTCCCCTTTTCTCTTCCATCCCCTTTTCTCTCCATCTCCCGCTCTCTCTAACTTTCTCTGTCTGTCTTTTAGGATTAACTGTAGACACTATGCATATCCCCCACAGCCAGTCAGTGCTCCCCACCATTTCCCTCTCTCTCTTTCCCACTCCCTCATTCTCACTCTCTCCCTTTCCCACTCCCTCATTCTCCCTCTCTGTCTCCCTCTCCCTCATTCTTCCTCTCTTTTCCCTCCCCCCCCCCCCCCCCCCCCCCCCCCCCCCCCCCCCCCCCCCCCTCTCTCTCTCTCTCTCTCTCTCTCTCTCTCTCTCTCTCTCTCTCTCTCTCTCTCTCTTTCTCTCTCTCTCTCTCTCTCTCGCTCTCTCCCTCTCCCCTCTCCCTCTCCCTCTCTCCTCATGCCATGTTGACTCTGGTGGGATTCTCCTCTTGGTAGCGTTGGCTGCGGCGGGGCTCTGGGTCGGTGTGGCGGCCAGGGGGAGTACTGAGGTCATGTGTTTACTCTGGCGCTGCTCACCAAGTCTGGGAGCCAGGCGGCCTCGAAGCGGCATCACGTCAGCGGAGCCAGGAGAGATCAGCAGGCGGGCCCAGGGTAGGGGTTTGTGGTCGGGCTGTGGTGGCCGGCTCTGTCACCTGCTGGCTCTGGGGCTGGAGGTGGAATGTCCTGAAAGGTTTGAACCTCCAGGACATTCCCTGTGACAACCTGGAAAGCTGGTGAGCCTGTGAGGGAGAGAAGCAAAGGGCCGAGAGAGAGAGTTTGTGAGGAAGAGAGGCAGGGAGGCAGGGAGAGAGTTTGTGAGGAAGAGAGGCAGGGAGAGAGTTTGTGAGGAAAAGAGGCAGGGAGAGAGTTTGTGAGGAAGAGAGGCAGGTAGGCAGGGAGAGAGTTTGTGAGGAAGAGAGGCAAGGAGGCAGGGAGAGAGTTTGTGAGGAAGAGAGGCAGGGAGGCAGGGAGAGAGTTTGTGAGAAAGAGAGGCAGGGAGGGAGTTTGTGCGAGAGAGTTTGCGAGGAAGAGAGGCAAGGGACAGAGAGAGCGGGGAGAGAGTTAGTGAGGCTGAGAGACAGAGAGGCAGGGATCGAGGGAGACCATATGGGAGCTGACAGGAGTGAGTTACGGACACAGGCAGACCAACATTGTGTTCAGCTCCCCAGGTATGCCTGGATCTGAGGCTGTACGAAACAGCCATGATGGTTTCATGTCCGAAAAGCTTCTCCTGACTCTAAATCTTGGCTACATCTTTAAGAGCTCTGTCGAGGTCTAGCTAGCTGTGCTCAGGGGAGCTCTGGGCCCTCAAGCATGTTGTTAGCTGGAACTGTCCCTGAGATATTTACTGTAGACATGCACTTTCATGAGGGTGTGTGTGTGTGTGCTGGGGGTTTAGAGTGTGTGTTTGTGTAAGGGGAGTTAGAAGGTGTGTGTGTGGGAGGGGGGTTAAAGTGTGTGTGGGGGAGGGTTGGTTAGAGCGTGTGTGTATGTAGGGGGGTTTACAGTGTGTGTGTGTAGGGGGGTTTACAGTGTGTGTGTGTAGGGGGGTTTACAGTGTGTGTGTGTGTTTGGGGGGGGGGGGGGTAGAGTGGGTGTAGGGGGGGGTCACAATGTGTGTGCGTAGGGGGAGTTAGAGGGTATGTGTGTGAGTGGAGTGGGTGAGGAGGGTGACAAGGAAGACAGGGAGGAGGGGAGGGACTGGGGGAATGTTTGTGCGCTAGTGTGTGTGTGTGTGCATGAGGGGTAACAGGAGGAGGGAGTCTGCTGTAGAGAGGCTGCTCTACTGTGTGGTGAAGGTGGGGGGGAAACACCTGGACGTGTTGTGTCTCGGAGCACTGCTGAGGGTGATGAGGGTGCTGTTCATCTCTTCAGCGTCTCTCGTGTGGAGACGCTGTACCAGGCCTGATGTCTACCGGGAACCACAGTTTAATAATTTACATTTAGAGAACATTTACATTTAGTCATTTAGCAGACGCTCTTATCCAGAGCGATTTACAGTAAGTACAGGGACATTCCCCCAGAGGCAAGTAGGGTGAAGTGCCTTGCCCAAGGACACGACGTCATTTGGCATGGCCAGGAATCGATCTGGCAACCTTCAGATTACTAGTCCGATTCCCTAACCGCTCAGCTATCTGACTCCCCAAGCATTCATCAGCATTCATAGGGATAGCTCAGTGGTCGAGCGTGACTAGAGAGAGATCGACTGCAAATCAAGAGGTTACAGGTTCACATCCCCCCCTGTTAGGATGAGTGAATCCTGAGGGAGAATCGAGAGCAGGCAGCGGCTCAGGGTTCCAGCCACACATGACCCCTGGGTCAGACACCTGAGTTAAAGAAAACACGCCCTTTCATTGAATCAATGATGAATGATGGAGTTCCATTATTCAGGGTGTAACGTAGCGTGCTTCTGACACAGCAGGACGTAACACGGTTCTGAGTGCAGGTGTTGATCCTCTTACTGCTCCTGCTCACGGTGTTCTGTCAGAACAAGGAGGACCCATTCAGCATGACAGGGACTGCTCACTGCTTAGGTCTACCAGGAGCCAGTCCGGTAGGTTTGATGGGCAGCTGCACAACGTGTTCAATCCCCTTCGATGAATCCAGAATAATCCTCAGCCAGCGCTGCTCATTCAGTGTCCAGGGAACAGATAGACAGGGCAGCTGGACCAACCTGCAGCAATGCTGTTGTCCCTGTGGCCCCGTGTGTGTGCTTGAGTATGTGTGTGTGTGTGGGGGCACTCTCGGTGTGTGTGTGTGTGTGTTTCGAGGCCTGCCTACTCTCTTGTCCTCCCTGTGTCTGTGCTGGCCTGACTGCCTGTCATTAGGCCCGTATGAATGAGCTCCATTATGGCCCAGTCTGGCAGTGAGGTTCCCTGGCCATTACCAGGCCTGTCCTCCCAGACTCAGAGCCAGCAGTAATGACCCTGCACCACTTGGGGCTTTAATTACCCCTGACGTCAGGCTGACGGGCTGGGCTGGGTCTGCCGAGACACACTGCAAACCACTCACTGTGACGGCGCCATTTAGCTCCACAGTGGGTCGAAAGGAGATAGGTGCAGCCCAGTGGTGGATCGAGCGCTTGTTCGAATCCTTGCTCGTCTGCTCCGAAAACACTGTACCTGCTTCGTGGGAGGAAGGACCGCGCGCAGGTGACGCTGCGTAGCCTACCCACGATGCAGTGTGGGATGCACTGTGCGGACGGCAGGCCGAGCTCAGCTGGTCCCCCTGGTTGTGGTTGGAGCCAGACTGCAGGTCTCCTCTCCTCAGCGTGGCGCTGCCCCTCAGCAGGTCCTGCAAGGGGGGGGGACCAGGACTCCAGAACCAGGCAGACCCAGGTGTCTGTCTGAACCGGGGGCCCCAGGTGAGGGGAGGCCTTTCACAGGCAGAGAGATCTGCTTACAGCTCGGGCTGTCTGGGGGGGGGGGGGCTGTGAAGGCTTTGTGTTGTTAATGGCATAGATATCTCACCATTGTTTGTGTGTGTGTGAGCATGGGAGAGAGACAGAGAAGGAGAGGGAGTGTGTGTGTGTGTGATAGACAAGAGAGAGCGTTTGTGTGTGAGTGAGTGAGAGAGAGAGAAAGTGTGTGTGTGCCTCACAGAGCGTAGAGACATGGAAAGCCCGGTAATTGCTCGTCCAATTCACACACCAGCTATCAGAAGGCTCAACAGTGAGCTTTGTGTGCTGCAGGAACCAGACCTGCAACTGATCTAGAATCAGAGCTTACGTCAATGTTCACGTCTTCCTTCCCCCACTGGGCCCAAAACGACTCAGGTAGCTAGGATTAGGAGGACAGCTCTGAGAGTGGGAGCAGGTGTAGATCAGTGGGAGAAAATGTGTCAACAGACCAAGAGGTTTCAGGTTCAAATGGCCCCACCTGTATGCTGGGGATGAAAGTGTCTGCCAAGTGCACACATGACTTCACATGATGAAGAAGAGCGCGGGAGCATTTACAGTCTTAAACCGCTGTGTCAGTGTTCAGTGTGTGGACTCATCACTGGGAAAATGCCAGATCTGAAGATCTGCTGTGTGGTGAGGAGCAGAGTCAGGACACACACACACGCACAGTTACCATGTTCTTCCTCTTTACACACACACACACACACACACACACATGTTCTATGTTCTTTGCATTCACACACACAAAACATGTTGAAACACTCAAACACTGTTCATCCTTGTTTCTTTGCACACATGGCTGGACATTAATGCATTTAAACACACACACACACACATGTTCCCCAGGCTCAGAAGGACCCCCTCTAATCCACCCCCCCCCCCCAGCCTCCCCTATAAGGACAGCTACAACCCTCCCCCCTCAGAGACATCTGTAAGCAATCTGGGATCTTAACCCATCCTCCCATTCTAGACTTCCCTCTCTCTTCCTCTGTCTTATTCTCTCTCTGTCTTTCACTCACTATCTCCTCTCTCTCTCTCTCTCTCTCTCTCTCTCTCTCTCTCTCTCTCTCTCTCTCTCTCTCTCTCTCGGTCTAAAAGGAGTCCCATCCAGTAAATGTGACCCCACACTGCCCCAGCCCCAGCTCCAGAGTGCATCCTCAGGCCTACAGCAGTCTCAGAGCAGTGTAGCAGTACAGGTCCTGAGCAGGATACTACTGGGTCTTCCATGTCACCACGGTAACAAGATCCTCTCTGCATAGCCCTGCTTTGCTAACTGATGCCAGAGTAGACAAACAAGATTGAGACTCGCTGATGGAGAGAGAGGAGGGGAGGGAGCGAGAGAGGACGGAGGAGAGGAAGGTAGCACCAACCGCAGAGGATGTCGGTTTGCCACATGGTTCCTGGAAGACGCGCACACGCACGCACACAGACGCACAGGCTCGTAAGCATGCACACACGCACGTTCCCACACACAGATACACACACACAGTTATGCACTCGCACAGATACGCACACACACACACGTTCAAACAAACAGACAAACGGTATTGTGTCCTGCCGTCTCGATCGCCCGCTCTCTCTTTCCATGCTTGTCGCCTCGGACGCACACGGACCAGGGACTCGTGCTTGTTCATGTGTATTCATACGTATGAAGTCTGTGAGTCTATCACAGCTTTTTGTGTGCCAGAGGGTGTGTGTGTAGGTCTGTGTCTGTTTGCGTGTGTGTGTTCCCGCATGTGTAAGCTTGAGCATGTCGAGGAATGCTGTGTCTTGTCACGCAATGGTTGTGTGTGTGTGTGTGACCGCATCTGTACGCTGGATTCTGACCAGGCCCCACCCCCCCCCTCTCTCATCTGTGTGTGTATTCCCAGTAGGTCGTCTGGTCTAAGGAAAGAAGGTTCCAGAAGCTGAGAGGAGAGCAGAGAGCACAGAGGGAAGACATCTTTACGCTCTCTGACACCAAACAGACAGACGGAGAAAACGAAGTTTCTGAGTGTAAAAAAAAAAAAAAAAGAGAAAGATAAAGAGTGAAAGAAGTGGGGCCAAAATGTTTGCACTTTTTCCTCCTGATGATCCACGTCTCATCCGTTTGTAGGAGATTCTGAAGTCACCCGACGTGACTGGAGAGGTTTTGGGGGACAATTAAAGCATTGTCTGTCTAGTCAAAAAGAATCCCCTCTGATTCTCCACTCCAGAACCTTCCTCACGTCCCTAAGAGGCTCCCACCAGCATTACCTGTAGCTACATCCATCTGCTCTTCTGCTGTGGCTATCGAAGATATAAAGCGCAGACGCTAAACCATCTCCCGCCTGTAGAGGGGGCTAGTTCCAGTGAGCTACAGCTGTTTCTCCTAACGCCCACCTACCCATCACCTGACAGAATTACAGTAGTTTTCGGAAGTGTTTTTTAACGTTGTATCCCTCTACATAGGAAGAGTGGACCTGTAGTGAAACCAATGCGAACGTTTGTTTTTCCTTATTTTTCTTTATCTACGTCGTTGTACACAAACTGCAATCTCGTTTGGTGAGCCTGCGTGGAAAGCGTCCAGTCCGAAGCATTCAAGAGTGTCCTGGCACTGTGTCACCAGAACCATCATCACAAATCCAATACAGTTAGTCATCGCACGAGGAGTGGACGAGACTACAGATCTGAGCATATTGTTCGATGCCACTCTGCTCCTCCATCACGCGCTATCTTTCTTATTTCTTCGAGAGCTTAGGAGGGTATATCTCACCAGCCATATCACACCATAACCTTTTAATTGTTTTACTTTGATTTGTTCTTGTTTTTTTTTCCGTTACAAAACAGCAAAAATAAACAGACTGAAAGGAATTTGTTTTCCCTCACTTGGAAATGAATCTGTCTTAATTTGAAAACTGGGATGTTTGTTCGGATGTTAGTGTTTGTTTTGTGTACATTGTTGTTTACTATGAGCTGTTGTATTGGCTCATGGAGGACGAGAGAGGTTTCCTTGTACATATGTCTGTTCTGATACTCATCTGGTCTCTTCATCACCGTGGGCCTTGGGTTTCCTTAAAGCAGTATCGGCTTCAGTTTGACTCGTGTGTGTGTAGAAAACATTTGTTTCACTGATCTACAGCTATTGCTATTTTGCAGTGTACTGCTATGTGAAAGTGAAGAGTTTCTGTGGCTGGTGTGTCTTCAGCAGTAAGGGATCATCGTGGCCTGGCCTGTGCCATGCTAGGATCCCAGATCCTGTATGCAGTACAGTCATGTCATGTCTATACTGGATCCAACCTGGGGAGCACTTCCTTCTCTCCTACCACACCTCCTCCTACCCCCCTACCACACCTCCTCCTACCCCCTACCACACCTCCTCCTACCCCCTACCACACCTCCTCCTACCCCCCTACCACACCTCCTCCTACCCCCCTACCACACCTCCTCCTACCCCCCTACCACACCTCCTCCTACCCCCCTACCACACCTCCTCCTACCCCCTACCACACCTCCTCCTACCCCCATACCAAACCTCGTCCTACGTCCAGGTGCTGCTCTGAAGGGAGAGAGGGAAAGAGAGAAAGGAAAAGTGAGAGAAAGAGAGGTGAGAAAGAGAGAAGGAGAAAGAGGGAGAGAGAATTCCCATGGCATTAGGTCAAAAGCCCTGACAGGTACTAGTTTCCATAGTTACTGCTCTACCCTCCCTGCTGAGTGCGTGAGGCCGAGGGCTCTCCTGGCAGAGCTCATTACTGACACCCAATGGTCAAGATGAGGCACTGCATTTTATAACTGTCACTAAAACCCAAGATTCTAGTCACATTACCTTTTAGACAGGTAAACATGTTATAACATAAAGAGTTTACACAACATCTTTGACAAAGCCGTAAAATTGTAATACATTTTTTTAAAGAATAATACGTTTTTTTGTGTGCGTTGTATCTGTACAAACATCCTAGTAGACTGTCTTTCTTTTAAATAAACACAATTAAAATCAATATCAATCTGTGATCTTCCAACTAACACATGGAACCAGGATGCTCAGACTGAATGTTTGGAGGTGGTCTCAGTTCCCTGCATCTGGTCTGTGTGTGTATGTGTGTATGGGAGGGTGGGAGGGCGGTGGGAGGGCGGTGGGAGGGCGGTGGGAGGAGGGTGGGAGGGGGAGGAGGGAGTAGGTGGTAGGTGGTACAAAGGTGTCAGACATGCTGTTTCGGGGCAGTTTGGCAGGTCAGTTAAAAAGGAAATAAAGGGGACGGTCGCAGAAAGGTGGTGGATGTTCTGTGATAGCGGTGTTGGTGGGGCGGGTAGATTGGTGGAGGTGGAAGGAGGGAGGGAAGGAGGGGGGGTAAATTGGTGGAGGTGGAGGGAGGAAGGTAGGGAAGGGGGGGGTAGGGCTAACCGAGATGAAATAGGAGCGGGGAGGCAGCTGCAGTACATCTGTCTTGCACTGACGCATGTGGCAGTTGACTTCCAGTGTGAAGTTCAAAAGAGTTTTATAATGACGCAGCTGGTTAGGGATGTGTGTGTGTTTTCTCCTCTTTGTTGAGAGGGGTTGGGGGAGGGCTGGAGGGTGGCTCGGGGGGTTCCTGGGTGGATAGGTGAGTTCTGGAATGTGGAGAGGACGGGGGAGCACCACAGGTGTCTCTGAACAGTTTGACTGTATTTTTACAAGCTTTTGTACAGCCTTACATGTGGTGGAAGGTTGGACAGATGATGTATCTGTCAGTTTCGTGCCCTCGACTCATCCCGAACAATGTTCGAATCAAAGTTTTCATCAGCAACAACAAAATATGAACTTAAAATAGTATAAAACCCTGACACAATAAGCCACTATCAATTACACGTCATAAATAATCGCCTCAGGCATCCGATGTGGTTGGTTGGGCGTCATTATGCTGCGGAGTTAAAGGAGCATAGAACCAACATGACTCCACTAAGAAAACAAGCCTTTTCAGATCAGTTAGTAACATGACGTAGTCCATTTAAATGCCCCTAGTCTCAAAGCTTTTCTATATATTCCCAAGATTTCCTTGATTCAGATGTCAGAAAAAGTTTGGAACGCGTCCCAACTGGCTCACACAATAGAACAGCTACTAATTTCTGGGTTTTAAACTCATCATATGTAATTGGAGGAAATGACTGTTTGGTCATTTTTCTCCCGTGTGTGCATTGAAACGCTTAAAGACACATCAAACACTATTAAGGATAATGGGAGCAGGGGCCTGTGATCGAGCTTGGCTCTAGAGAGGCACGGGTCCGAGGCAGAGAGACATTGTTCCCTGGTGCTCTCCTCGCCTGCAGCAGCACCTGCCTGGCAGCTTAGCCTGGGGTCAAGGGTCAGGGGTCGAGGGTGGCCTGCCGGGAGGCCGAGGGTCAGGGGTCAGAGGTCATGTGTATCCACACGCTGATTGAGAACTCAGCTGGAGGAACACAAGATCAGAATGTGCAGGTGGACAGATGTCCCCCCCCCCACCCCCCAACCCTAAACCTCACTCCAACCCCCCCCTCACAACCCAACCCCCCCCCCCCACCACCACCACCTCAAAATCACACCCCAAGGGGAGTGATCAGTAGACTATGAGAAAGAGAGAGAGAGAAAGAAAGAACAAAAGAAAGAAAGAAAATAGAGAGAGAGAGAGAGCCTATTGTTTGAGACGTGTGTATGCACTGACATACAGATATAGAGATTTATTACAATGGTTGTAAAGTTGGGGGATTTCCATGGCACAATAAAAAGCAATAGAGTGGAGAAAGAGTGTTAGGCAACCGCTTTCAGAACTGTTCTCAGTTCTCAACCCTAATAACATTGTCCTTTACTGAATATCAAATTATTACACACTTCAGTTGTAAAACAAACAGGACAACAGCCAGGACTCCCCTCTTCCTTGGTGTCCAAGATCTGATTACGATGACAAAAGCATCGAACATCTCTACAAGAAAGTATGAAAATTACTTTTGTAAATGTGTTTGCAGGATTATTCAAAATAAACAAAAGGTTTTATGTGGTCCTGGTATTTTAGAGATTTTGTTCCTATCACACCAACAGTACAATTTTACCCCTGAGGATTAATGAAGTTTATACTACTGTACTGTACTGTACTGTACTGTACTGTACTGTACTGTACTGTACTGTACTGTACTGTACTGTACTGTACTGTACTGTACTGTACTGTACTGTACTCTATCATACTCTGCTCTATTCTACTCTGCACTATTCTGCTCTACAGACTCTGCTCTGCTCGTGTCTGGAGTTACCTCATCATGTTGTGACAGAGAGGTCTATGCATGGCAGCCAAGCAGAATTGCCATGGAAAAGGCAGTTTTGGATGACCTGGATGTTGAGGAACTCCAATTCCCATAGGGTAGTTGGGCAGCATTTTATTGAGCTTTACTTTTTGTAAAACACTTTTATTGTAAAGATTTCTTTTGGAGCCAGCAGTGACGTAGACCGGTCCGAGGAATGTCTCCATCGCCAGCCTTATCTTCAGGGCATGTTCCTCTGTTTGTTTACGTGCTTTGATCATGCAGGCTTACAGTGTGTACCATGACAACCTCTCTACCTCCCAGGAGAGGTGGAAAGTGGTAGTATAGTGGTGTGTGTGTGTTTGTTTCTGTGTGTGTGAACTCCTGCTGATTCCATATGAACATGAATTCCTACAGACATGACTCAGTACCAAAGCTTCCCAGAACACTCCTTCCTCAGTCAGTCAGCCAGGCAGCCAACCAGTCAACCAGTCAGCCAACCAACCAACCACAGTCAGCCAGTCAATCAGTCAGCCAGCCAGCCAGCCAGCCAGCCAGCCAACCATCCAGTCAGTCAACCCAAAACGCTGTCTACACAAGCAGATGAAGATGGGCAGATTCAAACAATGCATGCTATGCTATGCAACTATACACCATGTACGCTGCCACTGACACACATATATGCATGGGACAGATTCTGAGAATGCGATCTCCCCTCACTCTGGACATGGTGGACAAACAATTATACCCTCGTGCACTGACATTGTCACACCTTAGTGAGGTGGGTGGAGCCTCTTGTTGCTATTCTAATTACCAGAATGCACCTGTGAGCCTGGTCATAACTTCCTTAAATTCAAAGAACTGTTGCCTGCATTATGTACTGGTGAAATAATATAACAGACAACAAAATTGTATGTGTTTACTGTAAAAGCTTCAGTTTTGTCCTTGAGATGATTTTTTTTGACAATAGAGAAAAACCTTATATAAGAAAACATCCCATAAATGGTTTCTGCTCTAAAAAACGACAACATCATATACCAGCACAGTGTTAAACAGACTGCTGTCTTCAGTCCCAAGTAAGAGGATCTGGATGGTCAAACATATGGTCCATTTGCTACATGACAGTCTTGGCTAGCGCAGCTCGCTCGTTGACCAGTCTGGCAAGGTGTCCGGACCATGATGGCAGCCCACAGCGCCCAGAGACCCAGGACGACCAGGGAGGCTCCGCTCCTCACAGGCCCACCACGACTACAGCAGGCCCATGTCTGCCATTCTCTCAAGCCTGCCCCAAATTCACCAGACGGGTGTGACTTCATCACGACTCTCATGGGGCCAAGGCTGCCAGGGGCATGGTCGAGTGCAGATTTGAGGGGAGGGATATGGGTAGAGAGGTTGTGTGTGTCTGGGGTCGGGTCGGGGGGGGGGGGGGGGGGGGGGGAGGGGGGGGGGGCAGCACGGGAGCTGACCTGTTGCTACTGAGGAGAAAGGCTCGACAAACTCCCAGATGAAGACAGGAAGCGCGCAGCAGGTTGAGAGGACGAGGGAAGACGACGTTCGGATTAAATAAACAAACGGATCAATAAAGGTGTCATCTGACGTCAACCACGGTGAGGTGAGCTGGAAGTGGAACTGGAATTATTATTATTTTTTAATCTGTTAATGACTTCTAATGTCCATGAACATCTTAACGTGCAGCTTAAAAAATAGAAGACAAAAAACAACAGTAAAATGAATGTACAGCACTTCTTAATATGTCAGAGATAGTCATGAAACATTCACCAACCAGAAAAGATGTATTTTTGACAAGATTTTTACCCAAAATATCTTGTAAGCTCATACCACGAATGTAGGTGTTTAACTGCAACAGTCTTTGCATAGTGTGCTGCGTATGTATCA
Organism: Hypomesus transpacificus; assembly: GCF_021917145.1. Lineage (NCBI taxonomy): Eukaryota > Metazoa > Chordata > Actinopteri > Osmeriformes > Osmeridae > Hypomesus > Hypomesus transpacificus. The sequence goes on from NC_061062.1 coordinate 6,212,502, forward strand.
CATGGTGTTTGTGTGACATGTTTTCAGGTCTGCATAATGGAACGGCTACAGCCTTTTGAACCCTAATTTAGATGATCACATGATCACAGAGCATTCCATTGACTGGCTGAGAGCCAGCACGTTCTTCCTTGTAAACTCTGATTCCCAGACGACCATCCTGTCATTTACACAACGTAATCTGGGCTTCCCGTGGGCTGTTGAAGCCTAGAGAGGAGGCCTACGGCAGATGCCCCTCGACCGACCACGTGTGACATCACGTCCTTGCCAGATCCATGGCTTCCAGGGAGGTAAGTTCCCGTCGGGTTCTCCCTCTCTGTTATTAAATGATTCAACTTCCCAAACATATGTGACAGGTCAGTATGCTGTGCCTACACTGACCTCTGACCTGAACGCTCTTAGAACGCTCCTAAGAAGCTCTTAGCGTTAAGAGCTTCTTAATGAATCTGGGAAACCCGGCCAAGGTCATTGGCTGTTGTTGGATTTGTCGCCCGTCTCTTATTGACTGCAGAAGCAAGGCCCAGGGTCATTGGCTGTTGTGTGATTGGACCCCTGTCTCTTATCGGTTGCAGAGCCAGTTGACTGCCACGCTCCTGACCTCCATCTTGGCGGCGGTGTTTGGCTCACTCCAGATTGGCTACCACACAGGCAATGTCAACGCTCCCGCCAGGGTGAGGAGAGAGGCTGCTGGCAAGCCTGGTTCACTCCGTCCACATGCAAACATTGCACCGCCTCTATAAAACATTGAATAAACTTAACAATCCCATGCAGCTTTCCAGTCAAGGCCTGGTCTATTCCTCCCTGGCTGGGCAGGGCTGTGTTTGCACACAGGTATTTAGGATAATGGGATCCATTCTGCTCACTGGCCGCGTGTGTGGGCTTTTCCAAGGCAGGCGAGGTTCTAGATTTAGCCTTAATGATTCAACGTGGTTTCAGGCAGCTGTAACTCATTTCAGTGGAGACTCCACACTTGATTTTGTAGTGAGCAGGTACAACGCAAACTACCACACCCCCCACTGGGTTAACACCAAGTTTAGTGACTTCAAATTCAGATTTAACTGGTTCCCCCTGTGAGTAAACAGCAGGCAAATACAGACCCTGATAGACGCTAAAAGAAAATCCTTCCCTTCCCGTCTTTCTCAGATCATCGAGGAGTTCTTCAATGTAACCTGGAGGTCCAGACATAACCAGTCGATGCCCGATCACAGTCTGACCTTCCTGTGGTCCCTCTCGGTCAGCATCAAGGACTTCGGAGCCTTGCTTGGGTCCCTCGGGGTCAAATGCCTGGCTGACTCCTACGGAAGGTAGTGAACACACATCACCATGGACTTGATGGAAACATCAGCCTCAATGTGTTTGTTTTCAAACCTGAACGGAATCGAGACCACACAATAAACTCAAACCACACCAACGTTCAGTTGAACAGAGAGTGTGACTCCTCCCCCTCCCCTTGTGACTCCTCCCCCTCCTCATGTGGCTCCTCCCCTTCCAAGGCGTAACTCCATCCTGATCGTCAACGCCCTTTCCGTGGTGGGCGCCTGTCTGATGTTCTCCTCCAAGGCCAGCGAGTCGTTCGAGGTCCTGATCGTGGGACGCCTGGTGTTCGGCCTGTTCTGTGGCCTGGTCATGAGCCTCAACCCTCTCTACATCCAGGAGGTGTCGCCCACTAACCTGAGAGGGGCCTTCGCCACCCTCAACCAGGTGTCCTTTGCCACAGGCATCCTGCTCGGCATGGTGAGTCCGACTCTAACAGAGACGTATGGAGAAATGGTTCACCTCGTGTTTCTGAAATGTTTTCTATTTGATTCCACCTGTCATTAGGCATGGTGAGCCGAAACCTTACTCCATGATAGTCATTGTTTATGGACCCATGGGGGGACAATCAATCTGTATCAAAAAAGGCAGCCATAAGTGAACACATATGACACTTGTTTTTTAAATGTCCGTTTTTGAAAGTGCAATAACGACAGAGTGATCTGAACAACTAGCCGTTTACTCGTTTAGCAGATGCTTTTATCCAAACGACACACCAGAGGGATCTGATCTGCACTGAGACGCTGTAACCACTGAGCCGTCCCCATCCCAACACGTGTGTTTGTGTCGTAGCTGGCGGGCCTTGAGACAGTGCTGGGAACCGAGGAGTCCTGGGCTATGATGCTGTCCCTGTCCCTCATCCCCGCCCTGCTCCAGTACCTCAGCCTGCCCTTCTGCCCCGAGAGCCCCCGCTACCTGCTCATCAACCGGGGGGAGGAGAGCCAGGCCGAGAACGGTGGGTCACACGCTGCTCTCCACAGGGGGCGGAGTGGTGGGGGCTCTGAGTGTGTGTGTGTGTGTGTGTGTAGGGAGGAAGGGAGGGTATTATGCATGATATTATAATATTGCATAAATGTAGTGGGGGGGGGCTCTGGTGATAGATGTGTGTGTTTGACAGTTACAGTAGTAAATGTACTAAAGGTCCTCTAGCCTAGGCACAGTGGTGTGTGTGTAACTGTGCGTGGGGATACACTGGTAACTGTAGTGTACACTTGCAGCCTGTGTATTGCTGTACGTGTGCTCTTGATGTATGTCTGCGTAAACGTGTCGTTGCCCATGTGTGCAGCCTTGCTGAGGCTCAGAGGAAGGTCAGACAAGGTCTTCACAGAGCTGGAGGAGATGAAGGAGGAGGCCGCTCGCACCCAGACAGGGGTGACCATCAAGGAGTTCTTCATGAAGCGGAGCTACAGACAGCCAATCATCATCGTCCTCATTGTCAACCTGGGCAGCCAGTTGTCAGGGTTCAATGCGGTAAGTTCAGGAAGTATTTGGATTTCTCATCCTACTGTGAAATCTGACCAGTCGGTCCTCCTTGGATGGTGTAGTATTCAGTTATGTCTCTATTAACCCACTGGTCCTGGGTGCAGTGACCCAAATCTACCATGACTCCAGTCAGATCCAGTCAGGAAACAAAACCAGAATAACATTTGGATGTGGTTCCTGACTCATCTGATGAATATTCATGTGTATATTTGTGGTACTTATGTAAATGAATTGTGTTTTCTGAAACTTGGTGTTTCCACTCCCTCTCTGGAGCAGATTCTCTCCCCTGTCTGTGGAGCAGAATCTGGGGCAATCTGTCAAGGTCAAACCTCAGGCTCCATAGCCTAGCCCGATGGTCCTGATGGCTCATACAATAGCAAATATGCAAACGATCGTAAAACCTAAGTTATTACAAAATTTGTTATAAAAATGTATTTAATCTAGTGTAATTATACATGTTGACAACCAACTATACAGATATACAGACCTAAATCCACGTAGAGGACTGACCCCATGTCAGTGCTCATGGGTCAATGTGTCTTATCCTTCTTATTTTCCTCCCAGACTGTTCTGCCCTTATTTCCTTCCAGATCATCAACTACTCCACCAAGATGTTTAACCAGTCCAGGATGGATGAGGCCAAGTACTTGACACTGGGGGTCGGGGCGGTCAACGTGACCTTCACGTTGGTGGCTGTGAGTGCAGAACTCTTCCACGGTTCACCAGCTCTGTTACATGACGTTTTACATTTAGTCATGTAGAAGACGCTTTATCCAAAGCCACATACAAATAGTACCAATAGAAAGGACAGCAGAAAATCAAGGATGGGAACAGAATGTGGTGGTCAGAGTGAAGCTTGTATTTACCAACACACTGCAGGACACTGCTGGTACCATATCTGAAACACTGGGTCACATACAGCAGCTTATTGAGTCAGAGTATTTTGATAATCCATATAGTTATCGTAAGTCTTCACACTCAAATGTTATGGTAAATTCCCTTATTTTGACAGTTTGTAAATTTTTCAGACTCAGTTGCAATGGCGAGTTATGGAATATGTTTTGTCTTAATCAAAAGACTATCTTCCTTTCTGTCTATGAGAGCTTTTTCTGGTCTTCTCTGAGGGTTCAGGCCAGTTATAGGAACTGATCGGAGTGCATCTGTGATGCCCCTCTGTGCTTCTGCTTGTAAAAAGACTGTAGAAACCGAGTGTGATCTGATTGGTCCCCTCTAGTTCTTCCTGATGGAGCGGGCGGGGCGCAGGAAGCTGCTGCTGACCGGCTTCATATCTCTGGCAGCCTGCAACCTGCTCATGACCATCACAGACTCCTTGCTGGTGAGAGGACTTTACTGTACAACAGTATTATTCAACTATACTCTTCATGAGAGGACAGAGCACTCATCACTTCAGCCAGTTAGGTCAGCCTAGTGTGCAAGAACACCATTTATATGCCACAGTTTTTAAATTTGTTTTATTATAAATTATTGTATTTTTTGACAAATGATTTCCTGTGTCTGTGTGTATTTTATTTTTATTTTGTTAATTAATTATATATAATTTTTTATATATTTTTTCCTGCCCCTGCTCTGGGTGCATTAGTTTATGGTCCCGGAGCTGTGTAGCCTGCAGGTCCTGGTGGTGTTCTTCCTGATCTCAGCCTACGAGCTTGGCCCCGGGCCCATCTCCTGGTTCATAGCTGCCGAGCTGTTTGACCAACCAAGCAGACCCACCGCCATGGCCTTCACCAGCATGCTCAACTGGGGAGGGAAGTTTCTGCTAGCCCTGCTCTTCCCCCCACTGCTGGTACGTCTCCAGCCGCAGGGGCAGTAATCCTTCATATCACACCAACAGTGGTGCAGCAAAGCGACAAGTTGCAATCATTGGCAATGCAAAGTCTGTAATCGTTCCTGTGTTATATATATTTTTTCTTCTTTTTTTTCTTCAATATTTAAACTGTCTGGTCATCTGAGCCATCATCAAACTTTCGTCTGGCTTTTGTAAAACAGACAATGCAAGGACCCAAATAGCTAACTAGCTAGCTCGCTAGCTGCACGTTGCTTCCAACATTGTCAACTCCCACATGGATTTGATTTCATGCTAGCATTACAGAGTGTGAAATTGCCTCGCCGCAATGCTGTTGGTGTGAATGCTCTATTAAACTTCTGTCTCCCCTCGGATAGCATATTACAAACAAACAAAAACGACATTTTAAGTTTGTCGACAGCCTCAAAAGAAAATACATTCAAATGACCCCCATGACCCTAACTCTACTGAAGCAGTAATCACTCCCGTCCTTCTGCTGTGTCTCTGTGTAGAAGGTGTGCGGTGCCTACGTCTACCTCCTCTTCATGACGGTGGCCATTGTGGCGTTTACCTTCACGTGGCTACGCCTCCCAGAGACCAAGGGCCGCACCTTCGACGACATCGCAGCCGAGTTCCGCGGGGCTGAGGGCATCCCCCTGCACAACAAGACTGGCTTCAACACCTTCACCTGACCACCCCCAGAGCCTGGCCCCCATCCCACTATCACCACCACCAGCTGACCCAGCCTCCCTCCAGCCTGGCCCCCATCCCACTCTCACTACCACCAGCTGACCCAGCCTCCCTCCAGCCTGGCCCCCATCCCACTCTCACTACCACCAGCTGACCCAGCCTCCCTCCAGCCTGGCCCCCATCCCACTATCACCACCACCAGCTGACCCAGCCTCCCTCCAGCCTGGCCCCCATCCCACTATCACCACCACCAGCTGACCCAGCCTCCCTCCAGCCTGGCACCCATCCCACTCTCACTACCACCAGCTGACCCAGCCTCCCTCCAGCCTGGCACCCATCCCACTATCACCACCACCAGCTGACCCAGCCTCCCTCCAGCCTGGCCCCCATCCCACTGTCACCATCCTCCCTAGCCCACTCACCCTTCCAACCCAACAGCAGACTGGAGGTCTAGACTGGAGGTCAAGCGTTCATGCAGTCAAACATGGACACCTCCGATCTATATATATACATATACACACAGAGATCGATATATAGTTACTGTCTAGATATAGATAGATATATACATGCTGTATATACATATACTTATAAACATAGACCTATTACACTAAATACTATGTGATTCCTACTGAGGCATTGTGTTTTTCTCTTCTTTTCTCAGAGAACAGTACATTAGCACATAAAAGATTTTATTTTCTGTCCTCTGTCCCCTGAGCAGCAGCAGCACTTAGCTGCATGTGGCACTCAGCCCAGGTTGACACCAGGCCTCTCTACCAGGTTTCTCCAAGTCACGACAGCTCTGGGAGATCTGCCACCCACGTGTGTACATTGTAAGACAGGAAATCGAGGCCTGCCAAGTGATAAATAAATGCTGTATCGTATCCAATGTGTTCTGTTGTGGCTGGGAGGCAGTGGAGCTGGGGGGCAGTAGCGCTGCGGGGTGTGGAGGGTGGGGGGGGAGTGGTGGGGTAGGGTAGTCTAGGGGAGTTAGGGGGGGGGACAGAGTGTGTGAGGGTGGGGACAGTCTGTCTGCTTGTATACAGGAGCGAAGATGAGGATGTGGCCTAAGGCTCGGCCTTGACCCTCAAGTCTATCAAACGTACTCCTGTACTAGTAGTCCATTCTACAAGCAACATCACCAAGGGCTTCCCACTCATCTACAGATGTCCACAACATAACTCTCAGGAGGTTATAAAACGGACAGTCCGTTATCAGGAAAGGGAAGTGCATTCAATTTACTGGATACTGATGTGTTCAGCCTCCTAAAGTCAGTCACTAATCTGTCGTTGTTTTCTCTTATTGTTCTGTTGTTGCCATGTTCACGTGGTGTTGATGACAGCTTGGATGTAAATACACGTCTCTAGATGTGAGTTCACAAACTGCCACATCGTTGTTTGTTTCAAAAGAACTACAAAGAATAAGGAGTTCTTAAAATAGAGGTTAATCTGTGCAATAAGAAAGGTTTAAAAATAGTTTATTGAGGACATGACACAGTGCACAGATAGTGAACTCAGAAAACACGGGATGTGATCTATGTACAGATGCATGTTGTCTGTAACAAGGCTAACTAATTACTTAGTTACAAGAAAAGGGGGATTTTCTCATTAGCAGTGGAATCTATTAAACCAAACAATAGAGCTATTAGCACACATCTGATTCTGGAAAAATACAAACAGACCAAAACAAGACTTTAGATTTTTTTTACTGCTCAATTAACCCGACCTGTAAAAATATTAGTTTTTTAACAGGTATTTTCCAAGCGTCCTTTCAAGTCTGATAATGAAAACCGTGCCTTCCTATCACATGGGTTCCATGAGGACAGTCCTTACTTGGTCTCCAGATATGCTGATTTAAGTCTTGTCACGCTCTCAGAGAAGGAGGGAGGGATGGAGGGATAGAGAGGTGGATCAATGGGGGGATGGGGAGAGATGGGTGGACGGATGGAGGGAGGAATCGTAGGGAATGGAAGGATGGATGAAAGGATGAAGGAACAGCTGGAGGTGTGGAAGGGTGGTGAGATGGAAAGACAATAGAGGGACGGATGGATGGACACAGGGCTGGAGGGATGGAAGGATGAAAGGGTGGAAGAAAGGACAGGCAGGGTGCTGGAGGGATCGAAGGACAGAAGAATGTAAGGAAAGAAGGATGGAAAGAAAGAGGGTTGGAAGAATGGAGGGGTGGAGGAAGAGAGGGGTGGAGAGATGAGGCGTGGGGGCTGGAGGGATAGAGGGATGGAAGGATGGAGGCATGTAAGGAGGATATTGCTGGGAAGATTGATCTGGCCTCCCAGTCAGAGCATGTGTGAAAGCAACAATCCTAACATACCTCACCACACAGGGGACAATTAGAGCGCATCTGTCACTGAGTTCACACACACACACAGTCAAACACATGCAGCCACACACGCTCACACGTACATACATACACATGAAACAGACACGTTTGTACCCACACAGTCATACACACACTCTCTCTCTTACACACACACACTGATATACTTTAACTGACTTCTCAAAGTGTGCCAACAGCGCCACCCACTGTGAGCAGTCATATTGTGGAGAAGTGTCTATAATACTGGTTCATCTTGTTTGCTGGTCTGTTCCTGTGATCACACACTATCATCGCAGTCATCTGATACAAAATGGCTGGAATATTTAGTAGTGGTTTTCCTTAAAATGTTTGTTATATTTTTTTTATAGTGTTCTGATGGGTTTCTACACTAGAAAGTGCTTTGCTAGCATGCAGTATCATTAGTTAGAGTGAAAACTATATATGCAACACTGTGGAAACTATTGTCCAACAGCCATTCTTGAATAATGTATATTGAGGGGTTTACACACCAAAAGTGGCAACTACTTTCAATCAAGTCCGACCCCCCACCTCCTCAGCTGGGAGCGAAGGCCCAGGTGAATCTTGGGGGGTATTGCAGGCAGGAAGCATCAACCCCGAGGAGGGGTTAGGCTCTGGGGGTGTGTTGTCTGTGGGTTGAGGCAGGGTAATGTTGAGTCATCCTCTAGGTCAGGGGTCCCCAAACTACGGCCCGAACGCATCCGGCCCTCTGAACAATGCCAGTCTTAAAAAAATGCAATAAAAAATAAAAAAAACTTTTTTTAATAATTTAAAAAAATATATATATTAAGTAGATGTTTTGATTTCAATAGCAACGAATATGAAAAAAATCATGTACAATATCAATAATGCTCTTTTAATAGGATGTTATATGTACGGTGCATAACATAGTAATAAACTAATCTAGCATAATAAATATACATTTAAAATCATAATAAAATCTCCACAATACTGGTAGTTACTCCGGCCCAAGTAGTTTTCTGTTCCGACCCGGCCCCACATTCAAGAAAGGAAAATGATCTGGCCCTCGCAGACAAAAGTTTGGGGACCCCTGCTCTAGGGGTTCCAGAGACCACAGGTGTTCAGGGTTCTAAAAGGGGATTACAAACGGCGCAGCTTCTCCTCATGCAGGTAGTTTGGATTTAACTGTTAATTCTGGAATGTTCCTTTCCTCAGGTTCTGGGGTGAAACAGCCCCTAGACGCGCCCGTGGCTGAGGCCTTGAATACGACCCTGCGCTGCTCCCAGATCAGCACCTCCTACAACAGCATGCTCTGGTACCTCCAGAGACACGGCCAGAAGCACCTCACCGGGTGTCACGGTCAAGTTGCGTGCATTACCACAGTCTACCACTGTCCTCACGGCAGGAGCAGGTTGACACCCACCCTTACTATCCTGCCTCTTGGACACAAAAGCACAGGCAAAAGCTGCAGTGTTCATCGTGTGATACTCTGCACCCATAGGAGGGAGGAACTTGATTGCAGACAGGTCTGCATTGAGATTCTAATGATCATGGCTATTGATCAGAGGATCACTTGGAAGAGCCATTGTCTATTGGTATGCAGTGTACCCTTGGTTAACATATTCCTGCTCCTTAAGTCCTTGTCCTGTTGCAGCAGAACACACTTGAAGGACAGCTTTTGGTTAACATGAATATGGTAAAGTTTGGAGTAAAGTTTGGAGTGGTCTGGGGGGAGAGAGTCAGATTGGACACAAGTGGAAATTAGTGAGACAATGTCCTAAAACTCAATGGAAAAAATAGGAGAACAACAGTCCTCCCTTTTGATAGATGAGAGGTACACACATACCATCTAGCATAGATTAAAATGGCAATTAAAGTAAAAAGCGGTGTTGTTGGGTCCAAAAATAAACAAAACACAATTAAAGTAAACAGCAAGAATAAAATAAATACAAGTTCAAGCTATCTACATTTACAGGTCAGGAGCCATTGTGAGTTTTGCTAAAGCCTAGAGCATTTACCACCAACTAAAACACAAAGGTACATACTGATCCACAATACCGGCTTAACTCATCCACACAAATCAACATAGGAACCCATGGATGGACAGAATCTCACAACTTGGTCCTGAATTGAGTACATGTAAGAAATAGAAACATGTTACAACATGAAGGCTTTAAATCTTACCTACTCTACCATGATCATTGTAAATCAGAGAGAAAGCAAGAGGTTAGCAAGGAGTAGGACAGTAGGACAAAGGGAGAACTGTGAAGAAGATGAAGTATCCACAGGACAAAGCATTACAATACCCTTTATGCAGAATGAGGTGTGTTGGATGAATGGCGGAGTAGGATGTCCGGAAGGCAGTCACCAGACAGCTTGTGTCTCTCAAGGTATGTAGCTCTGCTCCTGCTTAGTAATGTTTTTACTTGTACCGCTCTTATTTTCTATTTTGTAATTCTACGTTTTTTAATAGAAGACTATGTTATTATTATTATTGGATTTTAAACTTTGCAATTGCAAGCTAAAGTCATTTTATGGTTAATTTGCATGTACGTGACCAAAATGTTTTGTGTTTCTCCAGTAAAATAAACCTGTAATGTTATTGTTATTTGCATTTAATTGCATTTAATGCGTATTGTGTAGGTAAATCATATAGCCTATATTTTTGAAGAAAACTAAATTACTATAAAGAGGAGTTGTATGCCAAATAAGTTTTTGTCACAGTGTTGTGTTTCTCCAGTAAACAATAAACCTGAGAAACATACACCTCTCACCAAATGATCAACCATACAAATGCAAAGTGGCCCATTATAACAGACAAAAGATTTAATATATATGTGAAAGCTGCAGATCCCTACTGGCCAATCATACTTCATCATGGGCGGAGGCTAGACAGAGGATACACTTTAAGGCTCCAGAGAGACTACAGAGACTCAACCAGAAAGACAACAGAGACTTACGCAGTAACCAGAGAGAAACAAGCTTTCAGAGACTACAGGATCTAACCAGAGAACAAAGAGAGAGCTGAGTATGAAACATCACTGTGATACATGTGGGAAGAGCCTTTCCTCATCCAGTAACCTTAAGAAGCATATGAGGATCCATACTGGAGAGAAGCCCTGCAGCTGTGACCTCTGTGGTAAAACCTTTAGCCATAATAGCAGTTACAAAGCTCACCGCAGAATCCACACTGGAGGGAAGCCCTACAGCTGTGACCTCTGTGGTAAAACATTTAGACAGACTGGTAATCTCAGACAACACCACAGGAAACACACAGGAGAGAAGATCTAAGCAGCCCACACTGACTTTTTATGTCAAACAAATGACTTATTTAAGATTTTCTTGCACATCTATGATTGAAAAACCAAGGGGGTGAAATTGTCCCAGCAGTCACCACCTGAGAGAACTTCTGTATGACCCACAGTTGGAAGAACTGCTGACCTGCACCTATTGGGACAGCACATGCAGTAACACCAGATCTACAGTCCAACATGACCAGACACAGGGAAGATACTCTTCCCCTGTAACAATGGAGGGGAAGCTGTGTCAGACTGGGTAGAATCTTGGTCAACACTGGCAGACACTTTTCAATTTTGAAGCACACATTTGTAATTTCATAGGAAACCCATCAAGGTGCTCAATATTAATTTCTGGTTGACCTCTTTTTCTCTGCAGTCCTTAAGAGTGTCTGTGTTTTTGACCCATTTGTTCACATTTCTGATATTAATTTCAATTTGCGCGGTTGTATATTTCTGAATGCCATGGAAATGCTCAAACCAATGCCAATCAATTTGAAGAGCCGAAGTTAGGCTATAGTGATGGGTCGTTCGCGAATGATCTGGCACGTCGGGAGTTGGCTCGCATATCTGAAGAGCCAACTCAATTTTTAATAGATTAATATAGCCTATAGAAATTAAATGAGAGAATTATTTTAAGTGTATTTAAAATAATTCACGAATTCCAAGAACAACAAAAAAATGTATTATATGGGCCTAAAGGCGCACACACATTCGTTTTGACTGTCTGATCAGCCACACGCTCTGTTCCTGTCAATCATACACGCGGTGTCAACTAATTATACTGCATAAGGGGGGGGCCGACACATATCGTTGAACGATCGTAGTCGTAGTCGAAACTCCATAACAAAGAGCCATAACAAATCAATGCATTTTTAAAGACATTGTGGATTAGATAGAGTATGATTTAATTGAATAATTTAATAAATATTGTTTTCCTATCATAGTCAAAGTCATGGTTAAAACATTTTATTTTAATTAACTAAGACACTGGCATTCCAGCTAACGAAAAAGAGCTGGAATGCCCATCAGGAGTTACACGTTGGCTATTCTCTTCAGTCGGGTAGCCTACTTCATTTCCTGAATTTCTATCCGGTGGTGTCCCAAGAAACGGGACCACGTTATTCTTCTACCAGACGGCTCGTGTTTCTCAAGGTATGTAACTCTGCTCTGTATAGTAAAGTTAAATTTTACAGCTCTCGTGGGAATCATAAAAAATTGCTGTATTGTTTCAGTGGATCTAATATGAATTGAGTGATCATAACCCTTCCGTAATTTATTTTACATTTTGTAATTCTCCGTTTTGAAATACAACTTCAGAAACAGGCAATGGAGACCAATTATATTATTATCATTGCATTTAAAACATTGCAATTCCAATGTAAAATCATTTTATTGTTCATTTGCATGTAATGCGTGACAAAAGTAAGTGTTTTGTCACGGTGTTTTGTGTTTCTCCAGTAAAAAATAAACCTGCCATTACATATGCAAAGTGGCCCATTATGACAGACATAAGAGTTCCTTGATATGTGAAAGCTTAGTGCTCATTAACTTGGAACAGTTTTTTCCAGATCTACTGGCCTATCATACTTGATCATGGGTGGAGACTAGACAGAAGAGACACCTTAAGGCTCCAAAGAGACTACAGAGACTCAACCAGAGAGACTACAGAGAGAGACTCAAACATAGATAGACTCAACCAGAGAAACTACCGAGAGAGACTCAACCAGAAACAGCATTAACTAGACAGAGGATCAACCAGAGAGAAAAAACAAGCTCCCAGAGACTAGATACAGGATCCAGAGAGATCAGATAGAGAACAAAGAGAGAGCTGAGTTATGGAGACACATTGCTGTGATACATGTGGGAATAACCTTTCCTCATCCAGTAACCTCAAGAGGCATATGAAGATCCACACTGGAGGGAAGCCCTACAGCTGTGACCTTTGTGGTAAAACCTTTACCCAGGCAAGCAGTTACACAGCTCACTGCAGGGTCCACACTGGAGAGAAGCCCTACAGCTGTGACCTTTGTGGTAAAACCTTTACCCAGGCTAGCAGTTACACAGCTCACTGCAGGGTCCACACTGGAGAGAAGCCCTACAGCTGTGACCTCTGTGGTAAAACCTTTAGCCAAGCTTCCACTTTGACAAATCACAGCAGGATCCACACTGGAGAGAAACCCTACAGCTGTGACCTCTGTGGTAAAACCTTTAGCCGTGCTAGCATTTACAGAGCTCACCACATGATGCACACTGGAGAGAAGCCCTACAGCTGTGACTTCTGTGGTAAAACCTTTAGCCACGCTTCTACTTTGACAAATCACAGCAGGATCCACACTGGAGAGAAGCCCTACAGCTGTGACCTCTGTGGTAAAACCTTTAGCCACGCTTCCACTTTGACAAATCACGGCAGGATCCACACTGGAGAGAAACCCCACAGCTGTGACCTCTGTGGTAAAACCTTTAACCAGGCTACAACTTTGAAAGATCACCGCAGAATACACACTGGAGAAAAACCCTACAGCTGTGACCTCTGTGGTAAAACCTTTAGCCGTGCTAGCAGTTACACAGGTCACCACCGCAGGATCCACATTGGAGAGAAACCCTACAGCTGTGACTTCTGTGGTAAAACCTTTAGCCGTGCTAGCATTTACAGAGCTCACCACATGATGCACACTGGAGAGAAGCCCTACAGCTGTGACATTTGTGGTAAAACCTTTAGCTACACTATCGATGTCACAGTTCATCACAGGATTCACACTGGAGAGAAGCCCTACAACTGTGACCTCTGTGGTAAAACCTTTAGAACCACTGGGCATTTGACAATTCACCGCAGAATCCACACTGGAGAGAAGCCCTACAGCTGTGACCTCTGTGGTAAAACCTTTAGACACACTGGGGAATTGACAGTTCACTGCAGAAACCACACTGGAGAGAAGCCCTACAGCTGTTACCTCTGTGGTAAAACCTTTAAACAGAATGGGGAATTAACAGTTCACCGCAGAATCCACACTGGAGAGACACCCTACAGCTGTGACCTCTGTGGTAAAACCTTTAGCCAGGCTGGCCATCTCAGACGTCACTGCATGTCCCACACTGGAGAGAAGCCCTAAGCAGCCGACACTGACTATTTATGTAGAACAAATGACCTATTGAAGAGTTTCTTGCTCATCTATGAGAGAAAAAACCAAGGGGGTGAAATTGTCCCAGCAGTCACCACCTGAGAGAACTTCTGCATGACCCACAGCCGGAAGAACAACTGGCCTGCACCTACTGGGACAGTACATGCAGTAACACCAGATCTACAGTCCAACATGACGGGACACTGGGAAGATACTCTACCCCTGTAACAATGGAGGGGAAGCTGTGTCAGACTGGGTAGAATCTTGGTAAACACTGGCAGACACCTTTCAGTTTTGAAATATTAATTTCTGTCTGACCTCTTTATCTCTGCAGCCCTTTAGAGTGTCTCTGTGTTTGACCCATTTGTTGAGTAAGATTGGTTGGTTTGTTATTGTTTTAATGACAAGAGCTGAGACAGGCAAGAATTATACTTTATTTGTTATTGTTGTTTACTGTATTATAGTGTTTATAGTTTCATGATCATGATTTTATTTATTATGTAATTCAAGTCTTCATTTTGACACCTTACTTTCAAGTTCCTCTATGGATACAATGTTTTTGTAGAAGAGAGACTTGTCTCCTTCTGGGGTCAAGAAGTCATACAGAGAGGCCCAGTCAGTCTGCATATAGAAATGTGACAGCTGTCCACACTCATTGGAGACAGTCAGGTACGAGTGATGTCGATGAGTTACGATGATGTCACCGGCCGTCTTTCAAGGGTACAAACTTGCTGACCACATTCTGTGCCTTGTAAGGACATATTCTGTGGAAGCTATATTTGTACCTGTTCCCCACTCATCTGACCACTCTGTTGTGGATGGTCATAAGATCCGAGCTGGTTCTAAGCCAATCTTTTTAACTGTTGTGCATCTTTATGCCCACCGACTGACATCATCCTATCTATGTTGTACAATGTAATATCGTTTTATGTTAAGTTTGGCAACTGAAGTGTTTAGATACATAACTCATTATGATTCTCTCTTTTAGAGTTTTCTCTGTTAGATAATGTCATTTAGCAGACGCTCTTATCCAGAGCGACTTACAGTGAGTACAGGGACATTCCCCCCGAGACAGGTAGGCCTTGCCCAAGAACACAACGTAATTGTTTAGCACGGCCGGGAATCGAACCAGCAGCTTTCTGATTAATAGCCCGATTCCCTAACCACTCAGCCACCTGACTCCCGATAAAAGAGTCATTCTCTCTTTTAGAGAAAATCATTGAGTGTCCCAGCTGTGAATGATTTTATGAGGCAAGGTTTACTCCCAAAAAACATACCCAGAAAGTTTGTTCAGTGTCAATGCATCTTCTGCCCCGTTATGCTGGTGTTGTAAGGGCTCGAGCCAAGGACATTGGACATCAGGTGATAAGCAAATTGATGGGTTCTGCCGCCTCCTCGTAAAAGGAATACATATTTCAAATGGTAATTGTAATCTGCGATAACATTGCAAGGTTCATTTATGTAGGCAAAATACATTGAATGATGAAGAATAAAACATTGTGGTCTTGGTCAAATTGTAATTGTCAAATTATATTACATGTGGCAGACAGTTATTTGTCGCTTGAATTCTGCATCTCTGCCCTTGATTGAGACTTCAAACTAGAGGGTCCCCAAACATTTTTCTGCAAGGGCCAGACATTTCTTTTAAATTTAGGGGCCGAGTCAGAGAAAATTGCATAGGCCAGAGTGATTACCAGTATTATTGTGGAGATTTTATAATGATTTTAAATGTATTTATTATGCTAGATTAGTTTGTTATTTTGTTATGCACAGTACATCCGTACATATCAAGGTACAGTATGTATAGCCTAATAAAAGGGAATTATTACCATCGTAGTCACCTTTTTTCATATTCATTACTATTAAAATAAAAATGTTTACTTACTTATGCATATTAATCAGTGTGAATGTGTTTTAATTTTTTATTACAAAAATGAAATAAAAATGTCTGGCATTGTTCAGAGGGCTGGTCCAAATGCGTGGGCGGGCCAAAGCTCGCGGGCTGTATTCATAGTTTTCACGTGACGTCACGTTCCAAGAGGCACGTCCGCTTGGAGGGCAAAAAAGACAATAGACCTTTTACACAATAACCGGAAATGCGTAAGCAATGTGGAAGTGGACTTCCTGTCAAGCGTCAACACATCAGAAGAAAATGGATCCGAGACTCTGAGAGTCTTCACAACTTCGCTCAGAGATTTACCAACAACTACATTTGCTGACGTTGCAAATGTAATTCAACCACCCCATCAACCACTCTTGAGAGAAACATTTTGAAGGATTTCTAGATTTTTTCGCGACCACCAAAAGACCAAAGAGAGTGTGACCAAAGCAGTATTCCCCACAAACAGTACTTTCTGTCTTCAACTTTGTTGTCAACAGTTGGATGTTTGGCAATCAGTGTAGCTCATAGGTAAAAGTAGCTAATGTGAATCACGTGTGGTTATGTATAAAACCACTCTGGTGTCGTGAAATTATTGTGTTTATCCCCATCATGGACTGTAGGGGGCTCTCTAGTCCCATCAATCCTCACGTCTCTAACGTTGTTGCTGTTCTCTTAAAACCTCAGACTTCTCCTGAAAGGTCCTGAGTGACGTCATGTGAGATGACAGTGTGTTCTGCTGACACTCCCTCCATCCACCTCCTCTGGGCAGAGTCACTGTGACACAGCAGGGGGTGGGTGTAGCTCAGTGGTAGACAGCCTCCTCCCTCTCAGTCAGTAAGCAGACTTTGTGTGAACAGAACTTTTCAAACCGTTTCAAAGTGCTTTCCTGCACATTTATCAATCCAACAAACCAACACAGAATCAAAGCCAGTCCCAGTAAAGACAACAGTGGTCCAGCAGTAACAGGTCAGTCCCTGATTATCTGAGGGAAGCCTCACTGGTAGAGCTTCAGCAGACAGGAGCACCATGATCATCTTGCTCATCAGCATATCCATTCATGCTGTCTGGGGTTCAGGTAAGTTTACATTCATGAGATGATTCATTCCTTTGGCTACTTGTATTTTTGTATTAAGGCAATAACATCTTGTCTCATCTCATCTGCAGGTTCGTCTCCGAGTGACCAAGTTTACCAGACTCCTGCAGCCTTGATTAAGGACCTGGGAGATTCTGCTGAACTAAACTGCAGACATGAAATACAGAATTTTAATTGCATATATTGGTACAAACAAACCAAATCTAGAGAACTGCTGTATCTGGGATACATGCAAGGGACAACTGAATTTCCTGAAGCTGGGTTCAAGATGAAAGGAAGTGCAAACCAAGGCCAAACCTGCACATTAACAATAGAGCAGCTCTCTTCAGACAGCAGTGCAGTGTATTTCTGTGCTGCTAGTCTCCACAGTGGTGTAAATCCCCTCTGTTCAATACAAAAACGTCTCCCAGACTGTGCTGTTTGTGTGGTAGGACTCCTCCACACACCTGCATGAAGCCACTATCACCAGCTTTGATCCAGGGCCAGAACTCTGCTCAGCAATGAGGAGAGGAGGAGCTTCTTGATGCAAGAACACCTCAGATGATGCAGGCGGGGCCTTTGTAGTTCCGCCCACCTCTTTCACTCACACACATACACACACAAACACATACACACACAAACGCACTCTCTCTCATGCCCTCCCAATCCTACGGAAGCTGCTTGGTTCTGTTCAGAGCAGCTCTCTCCAGATCTAGAGGGCCAGCATGACTCTCCAAGCTCTCATCCCTGTGTCTCTCTCTCTACTCTGGCTCACAGGTACTGTAGGGTCAGTGGCTACATAGGAAACATCTCCATGATGGACAAGATAATGCTCACACGGTGTAGATGTTTACAAGAGCATCACTTCCACTCTGCTATGATTATAATCTCCATCCCACAGGTCACTGCCAGAAGAGTGATGTCACACAGCAGCCAGGAACGATCTGGAGTCTTGCTCGGAAAACTGCGGAGATGAACTGCAGCCATGAGAAAGACGCGAGTCACATTCAGATGTACTGGTTCAGACAGCGTCCAGGGGAGTCCATGATGCTCATCGTGTTCACAAGCGTTGGTCTGCAGCCGGACTACGGAGATCTCAGTAAAACCAAATATTCAGCTGTTAAATCTGTGGCTCAGAACGGAGCGTTCAGCGTGAAGGACTTGACACCAGAGGACAGAGGGCTGTATTTCTTTGCTGTCAGCCAACACAGTGATACAAACTGATATCCAGATTTTCTGTGTACAGAGAAACTTGAGTC
This sequence comes from Hypomesus transpacificus, assembly GCF_021917145.1. Classification (NCBI taxonomy): domain Eukaryota; kingdom Metazoa; phylum Chordata; class Actinopteri; order Osmeriformes; family Osmeridae; genus Hypomesus; species Hypomesus transpacificus. Next base: position 6,230,730 of record NC_061062.1, read on the forward strand.
TCTTGCTGTGGTCAAGAGGTCAGACAGTGGGTCTCTGACAATACACATATAGATGGAGGAATGTGCTACTTTCACCTTTGGAAAGAACAACATCAAGAAAATAGTACAAACCATGAGTGATGAACGAACCACCTGTGTGTTGTTCTCCCTGTGCATTAAGTTGTGGAATGTATACCGTTTAAGGACATGTTTTGGTGGCTACTATATTCAGCTCATATATATAATGTCCATCTGAGACACATGTTTCTCACTCATGCCTATCACTCTGTTGTGGACTGATGGTATGATCCGAGCCTCGATAGCTAATAAACGAAGTCAACTCTTTTTCATTGTGGTGCGTTCCTTGGCCCCCCCTCCGACAGAAAATCATCTAACACAAACTGATTGTACAGCTGAACAAATACTGGTTTGTGTAAGCCTCTGGTTTGTTTTCCTGCATCATCAGAACAGATGTGGTGTCTGTCCTTTAGGTGGAGCTACAGCTCAACAAGTTCTCCAGCACCAGACTGGGGGTAAAGTCTTGTTCTGGATCAACCAGAGCTCAGAGCTCCTCAGAGTCCCTGAACATTTCTGGACTGAGAGTCAACATGGTCACATGTCTCATATTCACAGTGATTTTCTTCATCCTGACCGGTAAATGTTATATATTCCTCTCAGAGACATTACTGTTTAGATATGCTAAATGTGAACAATGTGTTTTTATGTATTGTGTGTCCATATGGTGGTAATATCTTCTCTGTCTGTCCAGATGTGTGTCAGACTGTGGAGGTCCACCAGACTCTCTCTGATCTCCTCAGCAGAGATGGAGATACTGTGCAGCTCGTCTGCACCCACGGCCAGGCTGACTACAGAGTGATGCTCTGGTACTTCCAGAAACCAGGGGACACAGCGCTCACACTCATTGGATAAATTAACTACCAGAGTCCCACATATGAGGGTTCATACAACAAATATTTTAGTATGACGGGTGATTTCAGTGGAAGTGGAACCAAGAATGGCTCACTGTGTATTAGAAGCCTGTCTATATCAGAAAATAGTGCCATTTATTACTGTGCTGCCAGCTATGCGCAGTGCTACAGATCCCCTCTGTTCTCTACAAAAACCCACCTCTCTCCTCCAAGAGTGGTTTGTGTGTCAGAGTGAAACACCTGCATCTGTCGGCTGACTTAGAACCAGCAACATCATATCAGCACAGTCGGATTACATCACTTCCTGTTCCTGCTCCAACTCCAGTAAGTGATGGTCTTTTGTTCTGGATCACAGGTAAGCCTATTGAGCTTACAGGACATCACATTTTCACACTACCAGGAAAATGACTTTAAACTGTAGTGTTGTAGTTGTACAGGAATAATCAAATCCGTGTGGCAAGCTTTAAGGATTCTCTAACTCAGTTTTACTCTTCTTCTCACTCCACAGTAGAGTCACTCAGTCAAGAGGTGAACCAGACTCCTTTTACTCTCCTGGGGAAGCCAGAAGAGAGGATCCAACTGAACTGCAGTCATAACATTCCTAATTACGACACTATACTCTGGTACCAGCGCTCAGTGGGAGACACTGCTCTGAAACTAATAGGATGTTTTCTTAAAAAATACCACTGTTGAGTCTCCATATCGAGGGATCTTCAATGCGAGTGGAGATGGTAAGAAAGAAGCCTACCTTCATCTCCAACTGAGGCAACCTAAAGATGATGGACAATATTTCTGTGCAGCCAGCTACACAGTGGTACAGAGCTCAGCTCCGCTCTACAAAAACCTTTCAGAGATCAACAGGCCCCTCAGCACACCTGGATCAAACCACAATAACAGTAATGTACTCAGAGGAGATAGATATCGTCATCACAACTACAGATGTTACTTCTGTTGAGGGTTCTTACTTTGAGAGGATGCAATGCATGATGGGTACTTACAAGTATTAGTCTATAGGGGGTGGTAGACTGCTTTGAATGTGAACTTTGTTTTTGATTCCTGACTGGTAAATGCACGGTGCTGCCGATCCCCCTGTTCTCTACAAAACCCCTCCTCTCTTCTTCAAGAGTGGTTTGTGTGTCAGAGTGAAACACCTGCATCTGACATGTGAATCACTTCAAGCAACATCATATCAGCACTGTCAGATTACATCACTTCCTGTTCCTGCTCCAACTCCAGGAAGTGAAGCTGGGGAAGGGGTGAGGAGGAGTATTGGGATTCGGCCTAAGTCCTCAGTTGATGCGACCTACAGATTCTAACCAATGGTGACGCATTCTAAACTTTTTCATTGTGATGTCATGAACCTCAGAAGTTTTGCAACATTAAGTTGTGCCAGCACTGTGTTTTACTGTCAGTTCAAAGAAGATTCAAGTGAATGTAGTTAATTTTTTGTTTAGCTACTAACGGTTTGTGATCATGATCAGGAAGATGGAGTTATTGAGGTGAGGACAAAGACATTAAGTGGCACAACTGAGAAATGTTCTATTAATAAGCATGTTTGCTTGAGGAGAAAGGTTTACATAACAATATGGCAGACCATTATGGACTTAACATAACAATAATAATGCATCTGTAAGACAGAAAACACATAAACAATAGAAGCCTAAAGCATAACATTTATACAAAATACGAATAAAAAAATATGTTTAAAATAGTTATTGCCAAGGATTTGGGATGCAGACTCAATAGTAGGCTACAACTGACAGTAAAGGGGAAAAAATGTGCAGCAAGATTTAAAACATGTCATATGCTGTATGGTGCTGTAACAATAATGCTGTTCATAATTTTGCCAATAATGAGTTTAACAGTTATAGCCTGCTCTTCCACAGCAACTCACAATGCTGCTTACTGACCAAGATTAACATTTTTTCATGCATCGATGTATTTAATATCAGTGACCTATTGTTCAGTGATAAAAGCATTATGTCCTGATGAATAAATAACTCCCTGATGAACACTGAGACTGATGTAGAGACTGGAGCTAGCCAGAAACAAACAAAAACACAAACTGAAACAGATATATATTTTTTTTCAACGTGAGGTGGGCTTTTGTTAGACGTAAAGGGACGTGACGACAATAATCCATTATGGACGAAATATATTATTGTTGCTTGCTTTTTCCACAGGTAGCCTACTCTCTTGCAATTTTGAGGTTATTGCTGTTTAATTGTAACTTGTCTAACTACATGCTCTTTTTGTTCTTCCCTTTGGGACTTATTTGGTTGCACGTTGGCTTCATGTTTGACTTCCCGAAATGTTTGGGGCTCGCGTTGTTATGATCAGTGACCTAGGCACTTTTGTAAAACTATATCTTGGAAGTCGCTTTGTATAAAAGCGTCTGCTAAATGCATAAATGTAAATGTCATGGACGCGGCGGTCTGCATCCAACAGTCTAACCAATGGCGGCGCATTCTTAACTTTTGCATTATGACGTCATTGTTAATCTCAGAAGTTTTGTAACATTATGTTGTGCCAACACACACATTCTAATGTCATTTCAGAGAAGATTCAATTTATGTTATGTGACTTTTGCTACTAACGGTTTGTGATCATGATCAGGAAGATGGAGGTATTGAGGTGAGGACAAAGATAAGAATTTCCTTCTAATACACATTTGCTTGGGGGGAATGGTTTACATAACTGCTGGGGGCGGGCCTGTGATGCTTTTACAGTATTGACATTTAACTATATAGCCTGTAACTGACAACTATCATATCAGCCGACATCTTCCCTCGGTATGCCTCGTCCATTGATTTTATAGCTTGACTAGTTATCCCTTACTTCTCAGCGTGTGAAATATTTAACAGTTGTGTGAAATACAAGGTGTGAGAAATGACTGAAATGCGTGAGAGCAGTGGTATGGCAGACAGACCATGATGGAACTAACACAACACAAATAATGTATTCGTTAAAGACAGGAAAAAACAGAAACAAAAGAAGCCTAAATAAATAAATGTTACAAAATACGAATGAACAAATACGTTTTAAATAATTATTTGCTAAGGATTTGAGATGCAGACAAAATTGTAGGCAACGACTAACAACAAAAAAATAAAATAAATGTGTAGCAAGATTATGACCATGTCATGGTGCTGTAACAATAATGCTGTTCATAATTTAGCGGCTAATGACTTGAATGTACCATTTATTACTAAGGGGAGTTTATAATGCTCATTTAGCTTAGACATAAAGTTGATGCTGAAACCTTATTGCTGCTTCCTGTATCTTGACCTTTTAGTGTTTTATTTGTTACAGAACAAAACATTTGATTTGGTATTGACTTTCCCTTGCCATGTGTGTCTTTACAGATGAGAGAAAAAATGAATTGAAAAATGCCAAGGAAGATGTAAGTTCTTTCTTACAAAATATTTCTGAGATTTAGATTTTTGTTCTTAGACTTTAACAATCTTTTCTAGTTATGATGAAATATGAATCTACAATGGATATCATGTTGTCTAAGTTGTTGTGTGTATGTATGTGTGTTGAAACAGAGAGAAAGTAGCTCTCTACTCTGGAGAGTTACCCAAAGCTCTCTTTTGGAAGAGGGGGAGTCGAAAGTAAGTCCGCAGTAAAATACAGTTTATGCTGCAAGCCTAGTAGTTGTGAGGTCAGGGTTTGGAGGTCTGATGTGTTTTAGTTGATTTATTACAAGAATACATAATGTTCATTTGGATGATGTGTTCTTCCAAATTGTACATTGAGTGCAATAGACCTCTTAAGTATGTAGACCTCTATCTGCATGTCACCTGTGTACAATAACACATGATGGATGTGTGTGTTTCCCTCCACAGGGATGATGAACCCTCCTCCTTCAGAGCACTCTCACCTGGACAGATTCCAGACATGAGGATGTTGAAGAACATACGGTAAGACAGGGTTGCCTCAACAGAATCGTAGGAAGGTCCGGGCGTCCAAATGACGGCTAAGTTTGGGGTTGAAGTTCGGGTTTAGATGATATGATGGTTTTAAGGCAGGACAGAGACTAAATGCCAGTGTTTGGAAAGAGGTTAAAACACAATTGTGATGTCCGGTCTGTCGCGTTTGAATGTGAGTTGATAACCTGCTGCCTGTGATGTGTCCATGTTACTGCAGAGGGGAGAGGTTCTATCTTGGAACCATCACCCTGGGGCTCAGTGACTCTGAGAGTTCCTCCGACGAGAGCTCTTCCTTCTCGTCTCACCGACTTCCCTGTCAACTTCCTGTAGCCACAAGGGGGCATCCTCAAATGAACCAGTAAGTGTCCTCTTCACAAGACACGCACACTCTAAATGGTACAAAATGATTATGCATTAGACATGTTAGGAAGGATTGCTTGACATGTGGAGTGAACTACAAAGATATTGACCATGTTGTAATGGGACCATGTTGTCATTCAGCGGGAAGATAAAGGAGCTAGAACACCTGGTGGAGGATTTGAGGAAAACCATCCGGGAGCTTCAACTAAAAAATATTTCTCTGAGCAACTTGGTTGAGAAATTACAGCATGTTGAAACCAGGAAGAAGGCTGAGATAAAGAATCTCAAGATGGAGGTATGACAATGTTACGTACTACTTCCTCAGCACATACCCAAAGTTATGCCCCAAAACAATGGTATTATTGTGTTCTAACATCAGTTGCAAGATTCTTTATGGTCGTAAACACAAAATAAAAAGTTGCTATAGGGACACAGAGACACCCAGAAGAGTTACCATGGGGACAAATCGGTGTCCCTATTCAGTTTTTATCATTTGTGAGTTCAATGTTTATAGAGGACAGCATAGGCCACCTTGTGTATAGTGTTTCATTGACCTTTTATGCATGCAGGTGCAGACACTGAAAGAAGCAGCATGCGATGGTGCTTGCCATAGACGTCTGGACAGGAAGAGGGTAGAGAACAGTAGAGAGAGAGTGATCAAGAGAGGGGAAGAAAGAGAGATGTACAGTGATGAAATGTACACAGAGAGAAAGGTTGATAAGCGAACAAAGCAGAATATTGACAAAAGGCAGATTGTGATGGACAGCTTGCGAGAAAAGGAGAACGAGACACGGAGGGAAGTGGAAGAACGGGACAACATGAAGAGGCAGAGAGACAAACTGCAGTGTGAGATCAAGAAGCTGAAAAGTGAACTTCTAGAGATGAAAAGGGAGAAGGTCCAAGAAATATATGAGAAGGATAGAATAAAAGCAAGGCAAGATGAAGAAAAAAACACAACAGAGTCACAGTGCCGGGCAGGAAAAAGCAGAGAAGTGTTGGGAAGGGGAGAAATGGAGAGACGGATGAAAGAGCAATCATTAGAAAAACAAAGAAAGGATGAGACGCAGAGGGAGTTGGAAAGGAGAGAAGAAGAGCTGATGCAAAGAGAGGCTAGGAGACAAAAGGAGAGACAAAAAGCTCTGGACACAGAAAGGGAAGCCCTAGAGGGAAGGGAAGAACTAGAGAGAGCGAGGGAGGATGCAAGACAAAAACAAGATCATCAGAAGGAACTTGAAAGACAGAAGAAGTTAGACGGAAAGGCCAAACAGGAGATGGAGGGTGCAAGAGAAAAAGAAGCACTGAAAAAGGAAGTTGAAGAGATGCAGAGACAAGAGAAGGAGAGGGAGAGACAGAGAGAACTGGAAAGAGAGAGTGAGGCCGCGAGACAAAAAGAGGATCTTCGGAGGGAAATTGAAAGACTTGAAGAGAAGGTAAGACAAAGAGACATTGAACGTCAACAAGAACAAGAGAGACAAGCGGAGGAGGAAAAGAGACAGAAAGAACTAGAAAGAGAGAGGGAGGACGCAAGACTAAAAGAGGAAATTCAGAAAGAACTAGAAAGACAGATCAAGTTTGACAGAAAGGCCAAACAGGAGATGGAGGGTGCAAGAGAAAAAGAAGCACTGACAAGTGAAGTTGAAGAGATGCAGAGACAAGAGAAGGAGAGGGAGAGACAGAGAGAACTGGAAAGAGAGAGTGAGGCCGCGAGACAAAAAGAGGATCTTCGGAGGGAAATTGAAAGACTTGAAGAGAAGGTGAGACAAAGAGACATTGAACGTCAACAAGAACAAGAGAGACAAGCGGAGGAGGAAAAGAGACAGAAAGAACTAGAAAGAGAGAGGGAGGACGCAAGACAAAAAGAGGAAATTCAGAAAGAACTAGAAAGACAGATCAAGTTTGACAGAAAGGCCAAACAGGAGATGGAGGGTGCAAGAGAAAAAGAAGCACTGAAAAGGGAAGTTGAAGAGATGCAGAGACAAGAGAAGGAGAGGGAGAGACAGAGAGCACTGGAAAGAGAGAGTGAGGCCGCGAGACAAAAAGAGGATCTTCGGAGGGAAATTGAAAGACTTGAAGAGAAGGTGAGTCAAAGAGACATTGAACTTCAACAAGAAAAAGAGAGACAAGTGGAGGAGGAAAAGAGACGGAAAGAACTAGAAAGAGAGAGGGAGGACGCAAGACAAAAAGAGGAAATTCAGAAAGAACTAGAAAGACAGATCAAGTTTGACAGAAAGGCCAAACAGGAGATGGAGGGTGCAAGAGAAAAAGAAGCACTGAAAAGGGAATTTGAAGAGATGCAGAGACGAGAGAAGGAGAGGGAGAGACAGAGAGAACTGGAAAGAGAGAGTGAGGCCGCGAGACAAAAAGAGGATCTTCGGAGGGAATTTGAAGGACTTGAAGAGAAGGTGAGACAAAGAGACATTGAACGTCAACAAGAACAAGAGAGACAAGCGGAGGAGGAAAAGAGACAGAAAGAACTAGAAAGAGAGAGGGAGGACGCAAGACAAAAAGAGGAAATTCAGAAAGAACTAGAAAGACAGATCAAGTTTGACAGAAAGGCCAAACAGGAGATGGAGGGTGCAAGAGAAAAAGAAGCACTGAAAAGGGAATTTGAAGAGATGCAGAGACGAGAGAAGGAGAGGGAGAGACAGAGAGAACTGGAAAGAGAGAGTGAGGCCGCGAGACAAAAAGAGGATCTTCGGAGGGAATTTGAAGGACTTGAAGAGAAGGTGAGACAAAGAGACATTGAACGACAACAAGAACAAGAGAGACAAGCGGAGGAGGAAAAGAGACAGAAAGAACTAGAAAGAGAGAGGGAGGACGCAAGACAAAAAGAGGAAATTCAGAAAGAACTAGTAAGACAGAACAAGATTGGCAGAAAGGCCAAACAGGAGATGGAGGATGCAAAAGAAGCACTGAAAAGGGAAGTTGAAAGACTTGAACAGATAGAGAGACTGAAAGAGACTAAAAGACAGCAAGAACAGGAGAGACGAGAGAGGAAGATGAAGAGACAAAGAGAATTAGAAAGAGAGAGGGAGGACGCAAGACAAAAAGAGGATATTCAGAAAGAACTAAAAAGACAGAACAAGTTTGACAGAAAGGCCAAACAGGAGATGGAGGATGCAAAAGAAAAAGAAGCACTGAAAAGGGAAGTTGAAAGACTTGAACAGATAGAGAGACTGAAAGAGACTAAAAGACAGCAAGAACAGGAGAGACGAGAGAGGGAGATGAAGAGACAAAAAGAATTAGAAAGAGAGAGGGTGGTCGCAAGACAAAAAGAGGATCTTCGGAAGGAAATTGAAAGATTCGAAGAGAATGCAAGGAAAAGAGAGAGGGAAAGTCAAAAAGATAAAATTAGACTTGAAAAGGAGGAAGAGAGACATAAACAGATGGACAAAACGAGCGAGGAGACAAGAGAAACAGAAGCACTGCAGAGGTACGTTGAAAGACAGAGAGAGACAGAAAGAGATTACAGACAGGAGAGACAAGAGGAAGAAGAAAGACAGAAAGAGATGGAGGCAACAAAACACAAAGAAGAGCATCAGAGGGACATTGAGAGATTTGACGGGCTTGCAAAACATCGAGAGATTGAGATGAAGGGAGAACAACTGACAGGGGAGAGGAAAGAGAAGGGACAAAAAGAAATGGAGAGCGCAGAGGAGGCCAGACAAGAAGAGGACCTGCAAAGGAAAGTTAAGAGACTGAAAGAGAATGAGAGAGAGCAAGAACAGGAGAGACAGGAGGAGGAAGGGAGACAGAAAGAACTAGAGAGAGAGAGGGAGGAGGAGAGACACAAAGCAAACATGCAGAGGGAACTTGACAAAAAAGGAGAAAATCAAGAAGAGCAACAGACTGAAGCAGAGGACCACAGACTTGCCATGAAGACAGAGCAACAACAAGTGGTCACTGAGGAAAGAAGGGGTGAGGTTGGAGAAATGGATCAAATGGAGCAAGACAGTGAGCAGGAAAGGAAAAGGCTCGAGACGGAAAGCCAAGAGGAGGGAAGAAAAAGAGAGATGGAAATAAAAATGGAGGAGAGGAGGCAGAGAGAAGAGCATAGAAAAGCCATGGAGCTGAGATGGAGACAAAAAGGAGACAGGAGATGGAAAGAGAAAGAATTGAAGAGACAGAAAGAGCTTGAGAAAAAGTCAGAGGAAGAGGTCAAACAACATGAGGAGAAAGGAGACAAGGAGAAAGAGTGGATGGAGGCGGAAATGGAGAGACTAAAAGAGAGGGACAAAACCCAGTTGGCCAGGTTATATAAAATGAGAGAAAAAGCTGCAGATAACTTTTGGCTCCAAACAACATTGGACAAGCAAATAGAGTTGGTTAAAGATAGGGAGAGAATTATGAGAGAGGATGCAAAAATGAAAGAATCAGAGAAGAGATGGGAGGAGGAGGAAAGACAACGGCAGGAATGCGGACAAGAGTCCGATGAGGCAAGACGACAGTGGCAGGAGAAGCATACACTAGCAGTCATGAGGAGAAAGGAGAAAGAGAATAGGAGAGCCATCGAGGAAAGGAGTCAGTACAGGAGAGAAGAGGAGCAAAGAATCAAAGAGATGGAACTAGAAATGAAAAGGCAAGAGAAACTCAAGGAGGAGAAAATAGCAGATACCAAGGAGGATTGCACAGTCGTAAAGAAGGACGATGCAGAAATGAAACGCAAAAGCAGAGAGAAGGTTAAGAATGCGTGGGGGCCAGAGAAGGAAGTGACAGAGAAGGAAGTGTCAGAGAAGGAAGTGACAGAAAAGGAAGTGACAGAGAAGGAAGGGTCAGAGAAGGAAGTGACAGAGACTGAAGAGTCAGATAAGGAAGAGTCAGAGACGGATGAGTCAGATAAGGCACAGTCAGAGACAAGTAAGAAATGTTTTTGTGATGTGAAAGTGTACTATATAATGATGTCAGAATGATTTAATTGAGACACTGTTGTAGGCTTGACAATCGTTATTCTGTGTGCTCTAAACCACGTTGAAGTATTTAATGCTTGTCTCTTGTAAACAGACAAGGAGAAGAAACGTGGTTTCTGGAGACAGTTCTGGCAGAAAGTAAAACCAAAAAAGAAGGCAACAAAAGAGGAAAAAAAAAGAGCCAGACTGGCTGAGATTGAAGCTTATGTGGAGAAACTGAACAAGGAGGCCGACCGTAACATAAAGGCCTTTGAGGATACGTAGTCTACACCTTCAGTTGGGGCCTCAGATCAGACATGGCGGCCGCCTGGAGGGAAATCTGAATTCTCCCTCTTTTTGTTGCTTTTTATAGAGAGACCCTGCGCCTGCCCTGTCGGCGACTCGCTACCTGGCTCTGTGTTTATGTTTTTATGTTCCTCGTTTCTTGTTTTACTTAACTGTTTTAAGCTGTCACAGTGGTAGATGTGTGGTGAACTTCCAATTAGTAAAATGTTTGGTCAAAAAGTTTGCGCGCTTGGACTTTTCTTGTGGTTTTTCCTGTGGACGGAATTTGTTTGTGAGGCTGTGCGAGCCCAGGGGGTGGCTGCTCCGGCCGCGTCCACGTACACATACAGCCCGGATGAACTACGCAGCATTCGGGATGCTGCGGCGATCTGTACCCCCCCTCCCCTGGATCTACCCCCAGAGCTGAAGCGGAGGAAAAGAGGCCGACGGAGCGGCATGCGGGTGAAAAACAGGTTGAGGAAATTTAAGCCTGTTCTACCATCGGTGATTATGGGTAACGTTCGCTCCCTAGCGAACAAAGTTGATGAACTCGCAGGGCTTCTGAAATACGATCGGATGTTTCGGCAAAGCAGCCTGCTTTGTTTTATGGAGTCTTGGCTTAATGACACAATTCCTATGGATTACACGGACATGGATGGCTTCACAATTATCCGACAGGATAGGGATCACGTCATGACAGGCAAGCGGACGGGAGGCGGAGTCTGCCTGTATGTGAATGAACAGTGGTGTCACTCTGGGCACATCACAATTAAGGAGAGAGTGTGCGACAAGAACATTGAATTGCTGGCGGTGAGTTGCAGGCCCTACTATCTTCCTCGCGAATTTTCCAATGTCATTGTTCTGGTTGTATACATCCCACCATCTGCAAATGCAAAACTTGCAAATGACACTATAGCCAGAGCTGCTCACAGTCTCTTAAGTCACACTCCAGATGCTCTCATTACTATAAATGGTGATTTCAACCACTGCACCCTCTCCTCCACACTGCCATCCTTCAAGCAGTTTTTTTACATGTCCAACAAGGAATCACAGGACTATCGATTTGTTTTATGCCAACATCAAAGACAGTTACACATCCACTGCTCTGCCACCACTTGGCAGCTCTGACCATAACCTAGTGCTGCTTTCAACCAAATACACCACACAGGCCCGAAAACAACCCACATCCACCAAATCAGTTCGTGTGTGGTCTACGGAGGCATGTGAAGAATTAAAGGCCTGCTTCGAAAGCACAGACTGGTCCGTGTTTAAGGACGAGGACAATTTTGATAGTTTTAACCGGATTGACAGTGTGGCTGATTGTGTTTCTGATTATATAAAGTTCTGTACTGACATGATCATCCCATGTAAAACCATCAAACTCTTCACAAACAACAAGCCGTGGGTCACTAAGGAAATAAAGAGTGCTATTAACAACAAAAAGGCTGCCTTCATGAGCAGAGATAGGGAAAAAATTAAATCAGCACAGAAACATCTTAAACAGGTCATAAGGCAGGGTAAGAGGGATTTTAAGGTAAAGGTGGAAAATAAACTTGAGGAGTGCGACACTAAAGGTCTATGGAGGGGCCTTAAGTCAATAACAGGTTATGGCACTGCCAGTTCTCACCTCAAGGAGGGTACTTTCACACCGGATGAGGCCAACCAATTCTTTGCCCGGTTTGAAACCATGGACCTCCCAGCTGTGGACATGGCAACCCACTCCACCCTGGGGGAGTCGAGGGGTAGCCTCAGCCCCTGTCCCCCTATAACGGTCACAGTGGATGAAGTACGCTCACAGCTTTTAAGGCTCAATGTAAATAAGGCACCTGGTCCGGATGGGGTCATGCCACGAGTTTTAAAAGTATGTGCTGATCAGCTGTGTACAGTATTGCATTTTATATTTTCTTTGTCTCTGTCCCTGTCTAAAATTCCAGTTTCATGGAAAACCTCATGTATTGTGCCCGTGCCTAAGAAACCTAACGCCAGAGCACTTAAAGACATGAGACCTATTGCCTTAACCTCTCACTTAATGAAATGTTTTGAAAGGACTGTACTAGGGCACTTAAAGAAGCAGGTCTGTGCCTTTCAGGACCCACTACAGTTTGCCTATAGAGAAGGGCTGGGTGTGGACGATGCCCTCCTCTACCTGTTGCACAGAGTATACAGCCATCTGGAGCAAACCTATGCATCTGTACGAATAATGTTTTTTGATTTTTCTAGTGCTTTTAACACACTGCAGCCACATATTTTAGCCAGCAAGCTTTTAAATTTTAACCTCAACAGCTCCACTGTTGCATGGGTCACAGACTACCTCACTAGTAGACCCCAGTTTGTACGGCTTCATGGTACTAGCTCTGGCATTATTACCACAAATACTGGGGCCCCACAAGGTACGGTTCTATCTCCGTTTTTATTTTCTATGTACACCTCTGATCACAGGCATAGCAGTGAACTTTGTCATTTACAAAAATTTTCGGATGACTCTGCCCTAGTTGGCTATATAACTAAAGATGCCAATACGGCTTACCAAACAGAAGTTGATAGCTTTGTCAGTTGGTGTGAGGATGCCCACCTGATTCTTAATATTGATAAGACGAAGGAGCTCATTATTGATTTTAGAAAGAAAAAAGCACAGGCAGCCCCCATCCTCATTAGGGGACAGTCAGTTGAGGTGGTCCCCTCGTACAAATATCTTGGTGTACATCTGGACAGTACACTTGACTGGAAATTGAACACCAGTGTCATTTTTAAAAAGGCCCAGTCCAGATTGTTTTTTTTAAGGAAACTCAGGTCATTTGAAATCAGCAGATCACTTCTTAATGTTTTTTATCACGGTATTGTTGCAAGTGTCCTTTTTTATGCTGTTGTTTGTTGGGGTGGCAGCTTGACAGTAGAGGACAGGAACAGGGTCAACAAACTGATAAAAAAGGCAGGATCCATTATTGGTATGAGCCCTGATTCTCTGGAGGTCATCACGGAGCAGAGAACCAGGAGGAAGCTTAGGACTGTCCTGTCACATGACGACCACCCCCTGCACTGCACTTTTGTTAGAAGTGGAAGGAGCAAACGTCTCCTGTTACCAAAGTGCTCTACAGAGAGATTCAGGAGGTCTTTTGTTCCTGCAGCAGCTAGGCTTTTTAATCATGACTGCTGATTTGATTTGATTTGATTGTATTACTGCACATTGCTCATTTGCACATCATAGTATTGTTATATTGTTATGTATTCCCTGTTTTAACCTTCTATTTTTACTGTGGTAGTGGACCACACTCCCCCTGTGACTATGCTTGTTTTATGTTGTTACTGTATTCCTGTTTTGTATGTTGTACAGACTATGGTGGCAAACCAGTTTCCCCATTGGGGATCAATAAAGTAAATCATCATCATCATCATCAATCAATCATCTCCACTACATCTACCGGCTTTTCCTCAAACATGAACCTTATCAACCTTGAACCAATGAACCTTAATAAAGTTGACATATTGACCACATGCTTCTACAGTGCAATGTTGATTCAAATAAAGATTTTAATTGATGCATGGCAACATCAACAAACAACATCATCAACCGTTAACCTAAGCAAACCAACACTTCCTTCTTCAGGTACCATGAACTACCATGTGATGACACAGAAGGGGTTGGGGGTAGCTCAGTGCAAGACAGCCTGGAAGAAACCATGCTAACCACATTGTGGATGATCACCCTCTCCCTGAATGTGCTGATTTGGATTTAAAGCTGTGAAATGTTAGATTGTGTGTATGTAATGAGGAGATGGGTTGAACACTGAGTCAGCAGGGGGAGACAGACCTCAACTTTTGAAGATTGAGGATGTTGGTACTGAGGTGACAGTTGTGATGTCACTCTGGTAGCCCCGCCCTCATCCTCTTCATGTACAGGACCATGCTGAATGCCAGCAGGTCATCAGGTCGTCACACAACAGAAGACTGTTCACCATGATCCTAGCCTTCATCCTCTGCTCTCTCTGTCTGCCCTGCATCAAGGGTGAGCAGCACAACATTTCAGAGAGAAAATATAAGTCATGGTTTTAGTTTTTCTCATCACCACTGTTTCTCTCCACAGGTTCCTCTGCCAGTCAGTCAGTTCAGCAGACCCCCTCTGCTCTGATCAAGAACCTGGGAGACTCTGTTGACAAAGAGTTCCTTTGTTCACACAGCGTTCAAAGCTATGATCGTATCCTCTGGTACAAACAACATTTAGATGGGGCTCTCCAGCTACTTGGTTATCTGAATCTTAATTCTCCATATCCAGAAGAAGATGTGAAAGGACAAATCAGCTTTGAGGGAGATGGGCGTAGCGAGTCAAAGCTCTCCATCTCCACACTCTCTCCAAGTGACGGAGCAGTGTATTTCTGTGCTGCTAGTCTGCACAGTGATGCACCCTCCCTCTCTCCTCTACAAAAACCCTCCTGTGATAAGAGTGGTGATCAGTGTGTGTGAGCAGCCAGTCTGAGGCTGGCTCCCTCTCTACACCTGGGGCTCACGTCTGCCAGCGAATCAGGAGCAGCACTTTGATCAACGCTCACACACCACCACACTGGTGATCTGCTGATAAAGGTCTGCGGTCTGACTTGTTCTGAGGACACACAGAGAAACAGCATCTAACCTGGTGGAGGAGGTGACAGGACTGGAGGTGGAGATCAGGAGGGTTTTTTCAGAGTCACGTCATTTCCTCCCTCCAGAGAGAGAAGCACAGCTCAGTCATGTTTCTGGTCAGTTGCTGAGATGTGTTCAGCTCTGACATCCTCATCCATGATCTCTCTTGTCATCCCAGTCTCTGTGTCGCTACTGTGGGCTGCAGGTACTTTCCAGGAACTGTTCTCTCTGCTACAGTGTGGAGAGATTCATTCTCAGGTCTAGCTGAGCTGGTGGACCTCAACGGTGGTTTATCAAGTCATCCTCATGTTCTGGTTTTGGTCTCTGTGTCTCCAGGTCTCTCTGAGGGGAGTGATGTCACCCAGACCCCCAGCATCCTCTGGTCAATCAAGGGGCAGCCTGCTGAGATGGACTGCAGTCACACCAAGGGTGCTACACACTACCAGATGTACTGGTACAGACAGCTACCAGGACAGGGGATGAAGCAGGTTGTGTACAGTGTGCCAAGCAGCAAGCCTGACTATGGAGAGTTCAGTGAAGTCAAATTCTCTGCAAACAAGACTGTAGCAGAGAGAGGTTCTTTCACAGTGAAGAACTCTTCACCAGAAGACAACGGCATGTACTTCTGTGCTGTTTATGAACACAGTGATACAGACATCATGTGCAGCTGCACAAAAACCCCCAGTGAGTTTTGATCTTCATTCAGAATGATGAACCATCTGATGATGTTTATCCCCATCATGGACTGTAGGGGGCTCTCCAGTCCCATCAATCATCATGTCTCTAATGTTGCTGCTGTTCTTTTAAAACCTCAGACTTCTCCTGAAAGGTCCTGAGTGACGTCATGTGAGATGACAGTGTGTTCTGCTGACACTCTCTCCATCCACCTCCTCTGGGCAGAGTCACTGTGACACAGCAGGGGGTGGGTGTAGCTCAGTGGTAGACAGCCTCCTCCCTGATTATCTGAGTGAAGCCTCACTGGTAGAGCTTCAGCAGACAGGAGCACCATGATCATCCTGCTCATCAGCATATCCATTCATGCTGTCTGGGGTTCAGGTGAGTTTGCATTCATGCGATGGTTCATTGCTTTGGATACTTGTTATTTTTTAAGAAAGGCAATAACATCTTGTCTTCCATCATCTGCAGGTTCGTCTCTGAGTGACCAAGTTCACCAGACTCCTGCAGCCTTGATTAAGAACCTGGCAGATTCTGCTGAACTGAACTGCAGACATGATATCCAGAGTTACAATGTTATCCTCTGGTATAAACAATCCGACACAGGAGAACTGGTGTATCTGGGATACATGCTAGTAACCTCAGGCTATCCTGAAGCTGGGTTCAAAATCACAGGAAGTGCAAACCAAGGCCAAAACTGCACATTAACCATAGAGCAGCTCTCTTCAGACAGCAGTGCAGTGTATTTCTGTGCAGCTAGTCTCCACAGTGGTGTAAATCCCCTCTGTTCAATACAAAAAGGTCTCCCAGACTGTGCTGTCTGTGTGGTAGGACTCCTCCACACACCTGCATGAAGCAACCGTCACCAGCTTTGATCCAGGGCCAGAACTCTGCTCAGCTATGAGGAGAGGAGGAGCTTCCTGATGCAACACCACCTCAGATGATGCAGGCCTCTGTAGTGCTGCCCACCTCTTTCACTCACACACATACAGGAGCCTTGTCATGTGACCCCCCTCACACAGGGACCTGGTCATTTGACCTCCATGACAGCATCCTCATTGCTGACAGTCTTCTTCCTCTGCACTCAGACTGTAAGCTGGGAGCCGACAACTATGTTAGCGTGGCTGATTCTGTCTCTGCCAACACTGGGTAATGCTAAACTTGATTCTTCCACATCTTCTTGTGTTTATATTTACATTTAGTCATTTAGCAGACGCTCTTATCCATAGCAAGTTACAGTAAGTACAGGGACATTCCCCCCGAGGCAAGTAGGGTGAAGTGCCTTGCCCAAGGACACAACGTCATTTTGGCATGGCCGAGAATCGAACTGGCAAACTTAAGATTACTAGCCCGATTCCCTAACCGCTCATTCATCTGACTCCTTTTGTGTTAAATGTACAGTGTGCAACAATGTGGAAATGATTGTTTAGCAGCTTGGTTTGTTGGATCTTTGTTAGATCTACAATATTGTTGTGTGATTCTGTCTGTGGTGCATTGGTTTTGAGTGCAGGCTTGTCCCTGAAGCAGCCCCCTGTGGTGGTGGTTGAGGAGAGGCAGCCTGTGAGACTCCTCTGTGACCAGGAGAACACCCCCAAATCTGTCTTGATCTGGTACCAGCAGAGGGGAAGGTAAAGTCTCATCTCTCTCCAACAAGATCCATCTGAAGCATGTAGCTCTACTGTAAATCATGGCGTTCAATGAGCGTGCTTACATTTTGTATTTTATTCATTTAGCAGACTTTTTCATCTAAAGTGACAAACAAAGCACGTAGAAAATACAGCAGAGATTCAAGGATTAGAAGTGCTCTGTTCTAAGAATATTTGTGTGGGTAGAGTCAATGAATGGTCTGTATCTCACCAGGCCCAGTACAAAAAGTGTGTGTTCTGTACAGTCTGATTCTCCGTTTTGGAAGAAACAGATACAGAAATGGCGTACGATAAATGTCTTTCTACATTTACTTTACTTTTTGATGAATCATTTCCAATAAAGACGAAAAAAAACGCAGAAAACCATGGTTGACCCATGGCCTGCCTAAGTCGATTAAGACGAAAAACAAACTTTGTGAAAAAACCCAACCCCCCTGACTGAGTACCTACAAAGTGTACAAGAACAAATAAATCATACATTAATAATTGCCAAAAAGAATGATTACCACAGCCACTCAGAGGGGGAGTGATGTCACCCAGACCCCCAGCATCCTCTGGTCGATCAAATGGCAGCCTGCTGACATGGACTGCAGTCACACAAAGGGTGTTAGGTACTACCAGATGTACTGGTACAGACAGTTACCAGGACAGGGGATGAAGCTGGTTGTGTTCAGTGTGCCCAGCAGCAAACCAGAGTATTCAGAGTACAGTGAAGTCAAATTCTCAATGGCAAGGACAATAGCAGAGAGAGATTCTTTCACAGTGAAGAACTCTTCACCACAACACAACAGCATGTACTTATGTGCTATGAGCAGACACAATAATACAGACTTCATGTGCAACTGGACAAAAAAACCCTGTGAGTTTTCATCTTTATTCAGAATGATGAACCATCTGATGATGTTTATACCCATCATGGACTGTAGGGGGCTCTCCAGTTCCATCAATCCTCATGTCTCTAATGTTGCTGCTGTTCTTTTAAAACCTCAGACTTCTCCTGAAAGGTCCTGAGTGACGTCATGTGAGATGACAGTGTGTTCTGCTGACACTCCCTCCATCCACCTCCTCTGGGCAGAGTCACTGTGACACAGCAGGGGGTGGGTGTAGCTCAGTGGTAGACAGCCTCCTCCCTCTCAGTCAGTAAGCAGACTTCATGTGAACAGAACTTTAGAAACATTACCAATTGCTTTCACTGTACTTTTATCAATCCAACAAACCAACACACAATCAAATCAAGACCCAGTAAAGACAAAAGTGGTCCAGCAGTAACAGGTCAGAACAAGTCCCTGATTATCTGAGTGAAGCCTCACTGGTAGAGCTTCAGCAGACAGGAGCACCATGATCATCCTGCTCATCAGCATATCCATTCATGCTGTCTGGGGTTCAGGTAAGTTTACATTCATGAGATGATTCATTCCTTTGGCTACTCGTTATTTTTTTATTAAGGCAATAACATCTTGTCTTCTCTCATCTGCAGGTTTGTCTCTGAGTGATCAAGTTCACCAGACTCCTGCAGCCTTGATTAAGGACCTGGGAGATTCTACTGAACTAAACTGCAGACATGAAATACAGGATTTTGATTACATCTACTGGTACAAACAAACCAACACTAGACAACTAGTGTATCTGGGACACATGGTAGGGACAACTGAATTTACTGAATCTGGGTTCAAGATAACAGGAAGTGCAGACCAAGGCCAAACCTGCACATTAACAATAGAGCAGCTCTCTTCAGACAGCAGTGCAGTGTATTTCTGTGCTGCTCGTCGCCACAGTGGTGTAAATCCCCTCTGTTCAATACAAAAACGTCTCCCAGACTGTGCTGTCTGTGTGGTAGGACTCCTCCACACACCTGCATGAAGCCACCGTCACCAGTTTTGATCCAGGGCCAGAACTCTGCTCAGCTATGAGGAGAGGAGGAGCTTCCTGATGCAACACCACATCAGATGATGCAGGCCTCTGTAGTGCTGCCCACCTCTTTCACTCACACACATACAGGAGACTTGTCATGTGACCCCCCTCACACAGGGACCTGGTCATGTGACCTCCATGACAGCATCCTCATTGCAGTCTTGTACCTCTGCACTCAGACTGTAAGCTGGGAGCCAACAACTATGTTAACGTGGCTGATCCTGTCTCTGCCAACACTGGGTAATGCTAACTTTGATTCTTCCGCATCTTCTTGTGTTTACATTTCATTTAGTCATTTAGCAGACGCTCTTATCCAGAGCGACTTACAGTAAGTACAGGGACATTCTCCCCGAGGCAAGTAGGGTGAAGTGCCTTTCCCAAGGACACAACATCATTTTGGCATGGCTGAGAATCAAACTGGCAACCTTAAGATTACTAGCTCGATTCCCTAACAGCTCAGCCATCTGACTCCTCTTGTGTTAAATGTATAGTGTGCAACAATGTGGAAACGATTGTTTAGCAGCTTGGTTTGTTGGATCTTCGTTAGATCTACAATATAGTTGTGTGATTCTGTCAGTGGTGCATTGGTTTTGAGTGCAGGCTTGTCCCTGAAGCAGCCCCCTGTGGTGGTGGTTGAGGAGAGGCAACCTGTGAGACTCCCCTGTGACCAGGAGAACACCCCCAAATCTGTCATGATCTGGTACCAGCAGAGGGGAAGGTAAAGTCTAATCTCTCTCTCCAACAAGATCCATCTGAAGCATGCAGCTCTACTGTAAACCATGGAGTCCAATGAGCCTGCTTACATTTTGAATTTTACTCATTTAGCAGACTTTTTCATCCAAAGTGACAAACAAAGCATGTAGAAAATACAGCAGAGATTCAAGGATTAGAAGTGCTCTGTTCTAACAATATTTCTGTGGGTAGAGTCAATGAATGGTCTGTATCTCACCAGGCCCAGTACAAAAAGTGTGTGTTTTGATCTCCCAGCACCTTGCAGCTGCTGCTGTGGTCCTCTGGACAGAACGTGGAGGTGGAGGCCCAAGGTCTGATCCAGGGCTTCAGGGGGGACAGGAAGGGCTCCTCTCTGGCTCTGCACCTGGAGAAGTCTCAACTCTCTCACAGCGCTCTTTACTACTGTGCTGTCAAGTCTCTACACAGTGACAGATCCACACCTGCAGCCATGACAAAAACCTCCCACAGTCAGCCAACCAGAAAACTAACCAACTAACCACCCAACCAGCAAAGAGACAGACTACCAGGAAACCAACCAATCAGCCTCTAAGCCAGACAGCCAATCAGCTCACCAGCCAGTAAAACAACCAGCTAACCAGGAAACCAGCCTTTCAGGAAATCAACCAACTGGCCAATCAGACAGACAGCCTTTCAGGAATCCAGCCAAGAAACCAACGAACCTGCCAGCCAGAAACCAATAAGACAGCCAAGAAAACAGCCAGCCAACAAGCCAGCCAGGAAGCATTAACCCCGAGGAGGGGTTAGGCTCTGGGGGTGTGGTGTCTGTGGGTTGAGGCAGGGTGAGTGTTGAGGCATCCTCTAGGTGTTCCAGAGACCACAGCAGCATCACACAACTCCAGCAGTCAGTCTATCTGTGAGCTTGAACAACTAGTGTCTCTGAGAGGTAATCTCTCTGAATATGGCTCTGAAAATGGTTGCCATGTGCCTTCTTCTCCAGCTTCTGCCACTAGGTAACTATACAGGCCGATTAAACTTCATAAACAAAATGAGTGTGTGGATGTGTGTTTGTTCCGGGTTCTGATGGAGAAAAGCAAACAGCTCAGGCTCTTAACCGGTAGTTCTGGAACATTCTTTGACTTAGGTTCTGGGGTGAAACAGCCCCCCGACGTGCTCGTGGCTGAGGGCCTGAATACGACCCTGCGCTGCTCCCAGATCAGCACCTCCTACAACAGCATGCTCTGGTACCTCCAGAGACACGGCCAGAAGCACCTCACTCTAATAGTCCACGCATACGTCAACATGGTGACTGTGAGTGAGGGGTTGGAGGTCAGATACTCAGCCACACGACACGGGACTGCACTGGATCTCACTGTGACAACGGCCAACAGCTCAGTCACCGGGGTCTACTTCTGTGTCAAACAGGAAGCACAGTGGTAGAGCTGAGGCAGACGCCTCAACAAAAACTGATACAATCATCTTCAGGGTGAAAATAACACGTGTGCACACAACATGAACTGATGACAGATAAGCTGCTGTGGTTTCATGCCCCTCTGAGTCACCAGAAGGTTACTCTGTCACTACTGCTCCAAAGGAAATCCATCTGAACAAAGAAATCAGTTCACCTCCAACCCAGCAGGGGGAGGCAGAGTCAAACTTCTGATGATTGAGGATGTTGGTACTGAGGTGACAGTTGTGATGTCACTCTGGTAGCCCCGCCCTCCTCCTCTTCATGTACAGGACCATGCTGAATGCCAGCAGGTCATCAGGTCGTCACAGAACAGAAGACTGTTCACCATGATCCTAGCCTTCATCCTCTGCTCTCTCTGTCTGCCCTGCATCAAGGGTGAGCAGAACAACATTTCAGCGAGAAAAACAGACTCGGTGGGTTCATAACCCTCGTTGAGCGCTTGATTTTGTTTGATCAAGTCTATGTTACGTCCTGTAACAGTCATGTCCTCTCCTCCAATGTCAGAAATCTAAAAACAAGACATCAAAATAATAATGTTTGTGTACGTAGGCTACAAATAAGCATGGGAGTATAGCAAATGCATACAAGACATGGAATTTCTGTTTTCAGTTCAACTGAGTTGATATTAAATGCGTTGATTGGGATTCTTTTTCCAGGATTATCAATCCAAATGAATGCACTGACTGATGAAGTAAATTGTTAAAACTCAAATTTATTTTTTATTTTTTTACCGGGGCATAGCAGATTTATACTGGGGCATGTGAATAACACCATTACAGTAATACTTAGATTATATTTAATATAACTGTGCCTAATAACTGTGCCTACTAATAACATCATCCACTCAATATTACCTGTGGTTCAATAAACCAGACTCCTCTTCTCTGTAAATCATTGTTCCTGCAGGTATGATCAATGGTATAGGCACTGTACACTGGAATCCGATGACTTGTGGAATACAGGGAAGCGTAGTAGTCGAAACCTTTTTTCTGGCATATTTTTACAGCATTCTGATCTATACCTGTGGGTTCAGTGTTTATGTAAAAAAATTCATTACATTCATTGAAAGTCTGTAACCACACAAGCTTCAAAGCCAAGAGGCCAAGCAGCAAGTGCTGAGAAGAGAAACAGAACCAGAGGAGCCATTGGGAAATAGAAAACCCTGCCTGTTGTACTGACACAACACTTTATATATATAGTCCCTCGGTATTCCACATAAGATGGCCTTGATTTTCTGTTATTGTATAACTTTGTCTAAGCCAACTGGTTATGTATGTTTATTCTAGTTTGTTAGCAGCTGTGTAACTGATGCATTGGGCCAAGAATAACATGAAAACACAAATACATGGTCACTCTACAAACACATTTTCTGACTCAGCAAAATAAAGAAACTTCCAAACAGTCTTGGCTCTTTTCAGCCTGTAGCCCTTCCTCACCTCCCTGTTCCTCACCTCCCTGTACCTCATCTCCCTGTACCTCCCCTCCCTGTACCTCACCTCCCTGTACTTCACCTCCCTGTACCTCACCTTTTTAATAAAGATACATGTATATTTATAAAAATATGATGGGATTTATTCCTAGAGACCTGGTTTAGTATAAACAGTAGGTAACCAGAAATACTATCGGTGTAATGCAGAAAGGACCAATGAAACATTGAGCCAGCTTGCAGGACTTTCCTAATTTTCCTAACTTTCCATTTCCTACGCATATTCCTAATTGAAAGCCACTTGGTTGGCTGGTGAGTATGTTAATTCCCATCCCCAATATTTAATGGACACACAAACAAACACACACACACACACACACACACTAGACTGCTGCATCTGTCAATCATTTAGAGTGCTACAGGTGCTCTAATCTAAACGGAATCAGTTGCTTTTTTGTTTGAATTTTTTCGAAGAATCTGAAGATATTGTAAAACTAGCTTGCATCGTTCCATTTGACCTACCAGGGAACTTCAGTTTATTTTCTGTGTCATCAATTTCAATCAATTCTTGTCAGGAACATCATGATACAAACGATCTTATACCAGCTCAGAATAACAGTAATTTTACTGTTTTCATCCTTTTGTTATTCTGTAATTATTGGGAAATAAAATAATATTTTGATTAACTCTGTTTTGACTTTATTCTTTTGTTTTTTAGTGTCCATCTATGTCTAGTATGTCACTTTGGATAAAAGCGTCTGAAAAATGAACAACATGTAAATGCTGTCATGTTGCTGCGTATTGGAAGCGTTTAGAAGCTTTTAGAAGGGAGATACCACCTGTCACCACTAGAGGTCCTGCGAGACCCAAACCTGTCCTAACGCTGTTCCAGATGGTTTACCCATTTATAACTGTAAACAGTCAGTCAGTCATTCAGTTCACCTGGACCAACTATGAAGTCTCTTCTCTGTTTCCTGCTGCTTAAATGTAAGAAAACACATCCACTATAATAACCATACCAAGTAGAGTTTGTCTGAAATCCGTACTTCTCTCTCCATCAGTGTTACACTAACTCGTCCCTCTCCCCCTCCAGACATAGCGGGCATGGACGTCCAGCAGCATCCTCCCAGCCAGGTTCTGTCTCCTCTCTCCCCCGTGAAGGTCTCCTGCTCGGTCTCTGGCACCAGCGACCCCTACCTCTATTGGTACTGCTGGACCAGGGCAGACGGTATGAGGCTGGTCTTCACCTCGGTCACTGCTGGGTTTGTAGAACCAGCCAGTAAGGACGGGTTCAGCGCCGTGCGGCCCGACAGCCAGACGATGGTTCTGCAGTCGTCCGGTGTGGCCCAGACAGAGCCCAGCGTGTGGTTCTGTGCAGCCAGTACCCACAGCATAGCAGAGCAGGCTGGGAGCCATACAAAAACCCCAGTGTCATTACAGTCATGTACTGTACTGCTCTGTCTTCTGGACAGAACATGAAAGCCCCACACCTTCCTCCCACAAGCACCACTGTCCCAAGGGATGAGGTGGATGGGTGTAATGTATGCATTCAAACCAGTGTCTTTAGCAGTGTAGATGTAGTACACTAATGCAGTGTCACATGTAGAAGATGGCTGTGTGATACTCTGGGTCGTGTAACACAACTGTCATCTCAGGAATGGAGCTGGAGGCCTCATCTCCCCTTATCTAATACTGTAATATGTTGTGTTCATTTAGGAGTCACTTTTATCCAAAGCAATATACTGGAAAGGATTTGAACCTGGGACTTCTGGATCTGTAATCAAATCTTCTAACTCCTTAGCTGTACCCATCCCCATCTGCCTCTCCCTGCCTCAAGTTCCTTGACTCACCCTGCCTCTCCCTGCCTCTCCATGTCTCACCGGCCCTGTCTCACCCTGCCTCACCCTGCCTCACCCTGTCTCTCCCTGCTTCACCCTGCCTCACCCTGTCTCACCCTCCCATACTGTAGTTGTTTCTGCACCAAGCGAGTGGTTGGAGGAGCAGAGTTGCGTGGCTGCAGGTGTGTCTGTGTGCGGTGGTGGTGAAGTGCAAGGTCACACACACACACAAGGTTTCTGTGCACATGGGCTTGAGGCTACGCTGCACTCTGTGACCACTTCCTGGCCTTGGCTGGCGATAGGAAGAGAACATCTTCTTCCTGTTGTCAGGTGCGACTCTGTGCTAGATTCACTACGACACTCATGTGCATGGCAGTCTCAAAAATATGTAGATCACTAGCTGTTCTACAGATCAACATTCAATAGACAGATCAACATTCATATACAGATCAAAAATAAATGTGGAATAAAAGCAAACTGTTCTTCATTAACAAATGTTTTATTCTCATAATATCCTTGAATAACTCAGGAACCTAAACTGAAGCCACACTGTTTTTGAAGACTGACTTTTTTTCTTCCACAATTATTCAAATCAACATTCATCTTACAGATCAACATTAGTTTATTTAAAGGGTAGATTCCTTTTTCTTAAGAAACTCTGTGGGACTTCATGCACAAGAGCAAGGTATTAAACTAGAGTGATGTCCATTGTTGGCAACAATCATTTTGTCTTTGACTATCAAATACAGTTAACCTAACATAATATAGAGTTTATGTAATGAAAGAACAATACATGTGATAGTGCAGATATTAACCTGACTTATCCACCCCTGGCAAAAGATTTGTTAGGAGGCCATACAATGTGTTATGAATGTAAGCAGGGTTTGACAGAAATTCTATATCTTATCAAAGTATTTAGCGGCACCCTAAGTTATGTCATGGGACATGAGACAGCATGTCCTAGAGGGCACGTTGTAGGAATGACTGGAAGGGCAGCATTTCATTTTCTTCACTGGGACTTTTTTTTCTCCATTGCAAGAGCACTTCATCATGTTTTCTCACTTGGAAGGGCATAAGAGGAGCACCAAATTGGGCACGCTTTTCTCACCTGTAGGAGTACCCTATACAGCACTGCATCCCCCACCCCCACCCCGAGTACACCAGTGGTACAGATCAAATATTCATTATACAGATCAATATTTATCTATTAGTGAACAGATTCTCATTCCTTAACTTATGTAATTTTTGTTTTAAGACTGCTAGGCAAAATGGAAAAGGTTATGTGTTAATGAAAACACAATACCCAAACTAAATGTCAGAGATCCAGTTTAGCTTAGTGGAAAAACTCAGACGAAGCCCCAGTGAGCAATCATGCCTCGCACCATTTTGCAGCACTTTGCAGCACTTTGCAGCGCTACCAGGAAACCGCATCGCCGTGTGGGCGCTGAGCAGGGCATGTTTCTCAGAAAAGTAGTCACACATCAGAATGAGAACATCTGCTCTAAATATCCTGCTCTCAGGTGCACTTCCTGTGGAAATACTGTAATACAGCTTGGAACACAAGTTGAAGGAGTCCTACTTTCCTTCCAGTGGCCTTTGTATCAGTTTGAACACTCATTGTTGAATTGAAAGTTTCACCCACTCTTCATTCATTTAAAAACGGTATTATTGACTAAATGTCAGAATAACTATAATAATAACCATCACTCAAAATGTATATTACAACTTTATTAACAATGAAAAATCTGAATGTGAATAATGTTAGCAGATGCAGCTGCTATGTTGAATACAAACATACACTATTATGGTTAATTCATTTCAAAAAGGTAGAGAACAAAAGTTTGTCTTCACAATGTTCTTTCTATACAGGCTTGAGGTTATTTCAGAAATCCCTATTAACAAAGCCCTCTTTACTCTGCAATCATTTCTATATACAGTACCCCACCATCCCAGTCAACACAGGTTTCCTGTTGTGGCCTCAGGTGAAATGCTTCCCAGATTTACCCTGTGGAGGAGAGAGGAGACAGGTGGCAGGCACACACTGCTGTTACTTTCAAAACATTACAGAACCTTTTATCAACTGCCTAGGAATGAGCGAATAGTAATCATAATAATAATAATGTGTTATTTTGAAGAAGACTGATCAAAAGTGTAGTTAGAGGGATTTGAACCTCTTAATCTGCTGTTGTTACAATGCTCTGACCACTCAGCAAACCCGTAAACGCATGCATTTAAAATAGTTTCAAATAGTGTAGTAATAATAATTTTGGCATTATATTTTTAGTGAGCCCTTTATTGTGAAGGTAATCTCAGGGCTCTTAAGCATACTATAGTATAGCATAAACAGTGTAGTGTTTCCATAGCTGTTGCAGGGGTGGAGTGGTTAGTGTAGAACAGTCACCTGGAGCTTCCACACAAACACGACCACAAAGAACCCATACAGGCTGCTTTTAGCGATGAAGACGATGTACGCCAGTTTAGCTGTCTGAGTGCTCTTCACGTAGTTCTCTGTGGAAAACAACACACTTCCATAAGCCTTGACGGCAATGTGGGTTTCCAATGGCAGAGTCAAAGATACAGTAGTCAGCATCTCACACAATTTGAGCTCGTTAAAAATACATGTATGAAACCTACCTGTTGTCATGCCTCCAGTTGACGGAGCTGTCAGAAACAAATATTAGCCAACCTTAGATACAGTAACATTCACCATTAAATTACATTAAACATATCTACCACAATAACACACAAGACACAGTAGGCCTACCATTACATTCAGCCTTTAAATATATTTTGAGGATCTCAAGTCATTCGTTTAACGTACCTTTATCTCCCATAACAGACGCTGAAAAGGCTTTGTCTTCCGTACCATCAAAGAAGAGGACAGTACAGTTGAACTGATTGGTGTCTGTGTACCACTCTCCGGCAGGCACTCTCAAGCGGCTGGTGATGCTGTACCTCTCCGTTTCGTTGTCCCACACGGCCGAGTTGTCCGTCCCCACTCCATCGGTCACGTTACGGTCACCGATCTTCCAGGACACGCTGACGTGATCCGGGTAGAAGCCGGTGGCCACGCACACCAGGGTCTTTTTGTTTTTGTTGTCTTTTGCATCCTTACACTCGTGTGTGGAGGGGGGCAGAACACTGACCTTCGGTGCGATGGCTATGTCTGATATTTTGGGATCTGCAATGAGGGAATACACAATTCTCAACACTATATTTTCACATTGTTCTGTAGCCTAACGTCAAACATTTTCCGGCCAAATTGAAGGAGCATTAAAAAAGAATTCTAACAACATTTCAGATTTCTTACCGAGCACTGTTAGCCTAGTCCCCCCTCCGAAGTAAGCCGGATAACCACTGGAGCACACCACATACGCACTAGCAGAAAACTATAGCCTGCCTGTTTTCTACGGCTGTCCAGAAAACATTATTCTTGAATGTTCACATTCTTACCATGTGTAGAAAACTATATTAGGCTACTCTGTCACATAATCTATCACTTACCCTTCATTTGAGACAGGATTAATAGACGGTTCCAGCATCTCTCATTAACATGGGAATTCATACATCACAGCCACAGTTTAAACACTGAAGGTTTCTCACCTAGGACCGTGAGTTTAGTCCCGCCGCCAAAGAAAGCAGGGTTGTAGTTCACACTGATAAACGGCTACAGAAAAAACACCCTGCTTTTGCGCTCTTACCTACTGTAAGATCATTTCTCACTATTCTACACAACACGGATATTGATAGAACCTCACATTTTACATCCTGATTCATAACCTGACCAACAACAACAATTATCAGTGTATTGTTAATATTATATATTGTGTATTATTAGTGTATTGTAGGCATACTCGGAGGAGAAGTGTTTTCCACACACATGTAGGCTAACAGAAAACCCTCCACACTTCTATCAGCTTTATTCGATCACTGCAAATTGTCTACAGTAGGCTATCCCTGAGACATTTAAGACATTAATTAAGTCTTACCTAAGACGGTGAGTTTGGTTCCTTTCCCAAAATAAGCCTCATTGAAACCCACAGTCGCTAACGGAGATATAAACTCATTGTGCACCAGGATCTGGGCATAGAGCCAACTCTTGCACATAATCACCGCAATAGCCCAATATGATGGCAGAGCACAGGCAGTGCTTCCTATAGTTTATAAATCCTACAAGACTTTGAAATTTATTTTTACCGTTTCAAAATGCAACATCCTTATGTCATTTCAACCAAATAAATGGTCGTAATCAGCTAAAGGTTTGTACAATACTGATTATGCCAAGACTGTTACTTTATTAGAGAGCTTTACACACATATCATAACAATTTACAGCATCTTTTCTTACCTAAAACTGTAAGTTTCGTTCCAGCTCCAAAGTATGCCTGGGAGTACGAGCACAGAGTGTCTACGCTGTTACAAAAACCATCTTTACAAATTCTCCTGATGTCACTCCACCTTTAGAAAACGTTCTCAGTCTTTGTGACTCTTTGAGGGACAAGATCCATGAGATCAGAGTGTGATCTGACAGAGGTCAGCCTTCCTTTGCTGCAATTTATACATGCGTAAATTTATATTTAATTTAATTTAGTAAATGTTTGTGTTGTTGCTGATGTTGCAGTTTTTTTGTATCTAGCAATCCCCATGTCACAATCTATCAGTCAACCTGCTTCCAGATTGTCACAATACATTGTTATTGTACAACACAAAGGAGTCCAATTTACATATTTTAATCATACTATCCTGTGTTGGCTGTGAACAGGATTGACAGGAAATCTGGTCTCACCTAGGACAGTCAGCCTGGTTCCTCCACCAAAGTAAGCTTCTCTGCCAGAGTCACAGCTCTCCAGACCTCAACTCTAATTCACCCATCTCTCCCAGCTGCCTTCCTCTCTCTATAGTACATTTGATCCCGTTTGCATTTTAATCATGTTATTCTCTTGACAGACTCCTACAACACCACGATACAGTACAACCACTGCCAAACACAAACGGATACAAACTGAAACGCTAATATTTCAACAGATATATTCAGCTAGGTTTGGGTATTTCAGCTCACCTACTGTACACCTGCAGTTACAACCCACATATTTTGTAAGGATTACTCACCCAGAACTGTCAGTTTTGTGCCTTGACCAAAGTAGGCTTCATAATTGGCACAGTGCACAAGCTCAACATCAAAAACGACCAAGTGGAAATCTACAAGCATCCTTCACCATACAGTATCAATCCCCCATATCACAGTTCAACTACTCCAAACAAAGAGACATTGTGCAGTTTCTTACCCAAAACGGTCAGTTTGGTTCCAGCTCCAAAGTATGCTGGGTTGGCACTGTACACACTGGTGGGGTTTAGCATAATATGCTAACTATGCCCCGTCCTCTCTAACCTCCTGTTCTACAACAGTCCCATCCCTAACTCCACACTAACAAGACCCTAACAGACATGGGAAATAAAGACAAATGTTTTCAAGCATTTTTAACATATTTACCTAAAACTGTGAGTTTGGTTCCGTTGCCAAAGAAGGCTGGTTGATTGGTCACAGTGTTTTCACACCAACCCATTAGTGGAACTTTTGACAGAACCCAACATCTCTCATGACAACTTCAACATTCTTTCCAGTTTTTTAAATTAATTACAGTGTTGTGACTTTGAAGGAGCTGAACTTACCTAAAACAGTCAGTTTTGTTCCATTCCCAAAGTAGGCTTGACTTCCAGTGTCACATTGAAAATGTCCTCTTCCAAAAAGACCCAGGTCACTTCAAAATCAAGACTTGGCAGGATGTTTCAAGACTGTTGGTATCCACGACCAACTGAAGAAATGTATTTCTTTATTCCAAAAAGAAGTAGATGTTGTGAGAGAGAAGGGATACAAACACTTGTACCTGTCCGATAGAATCTCCAACAATTCTGCAGATTATTCAAAATATTCACTTTTAAAGTTTATTTTATAAATGTCAGAGGTCTTAGTTGTTGTAGGCTCCTTGGTCACTAAGCAAGTCCATGCATCCGTCCGCCCCAGGCCGCTGCAGAGCTCTCCTCTATAGAAGTTGATGGCAGGAGGTTTTTGTACGGCGGCTCAATAGGAATGTATCACCGTGGCCCCCTGTCCCCACGGTGTTAAACCATCACACAAAAACACAGTTTCTCTCTTTTGCAACAGTATCACTCCTCCCTACCCCCCTCCTCTCCACACTCTTCCATATCCACCCCTCCATCTCTCTGAGGCCGGCGCTGAGAGCAGGTGCGCTGGCAGGAGCCTCTGAGGTGAGAGACACCTCTGCATGGACTGCTTCTATTTCTGTGAGCGCTAAGAAAAGCAACAGAGAGGAGGGGAGAACAAGGGAGGAGAATAGGAGGGGAGGAGAGGATAGGGTAGGACAGGGAGGTGGGGGGAGAAGACGAGAAGGGGAGGAGAGGATAGGGTAGGACAGGGAGGTGGGGGGAGAAGACGAGGAGGGGAGGAGGGAAGGACAAAGGGTAGAGGGAAGGAGGAGAGGAAAGGGGGGAGGAGAGAAGGGAAGGGAGGAAGGATTGGGGAGGATGGAGGGAGAGTAAGCGAGCAGGAAGGAAGGAGGGGAGGACAGGTACACGCTGGGTGTTTCTTTTCCTGCTGCAAAGGAGTTGACAGCTGTCACCCTGTTTACACCCCCACCACCCTGGTAAAGCTTACATCCAACAATAGGACCACATACAGTACACAGGACTAAATCATAATGAAACATTCCATTGTTTTGGTTAGTATCAATTGTATAAACACTACCGGTACTGCCTGACAGAGACATGTGGTTATAAGTTGCTCAGAAATCCATTCCAATGCTAGTATTTAGATGTTATCTTAGATGTTTTACCTTTAGATACAGTATGTGGATCGTTCAGATTTAAGATGTGCTCTTTTAGTGTCTCAAGCAGATATTTCTAGTTGTAGACTACAGCCTTTGGTCTCTATAATGGAAAACCAAGTCTCATACAGTCCAACCAAAATCAGATCAAAGGTTATTCATATTACTGACCCTGAAGCTGTTTGTATTCGCACGTTGAACATGCCCTCTAAAACGGACCCCTCTGAGAGGTGAGAAGGGAACCAGGAAGAGGAGGAACAACTGTCGTAATAATAATATTAATTTAGCAGACGCTTTTATCCAAAGCAGTTTTAACCTGTGGCTTCTTGACCTGCAGACAAATGCTCAACTTTGGAACTAGAGTATATCCTGTCATATAAAACTCTATAAACACATAAAAAAAGTTTTTGATGTAATTACATAATTCTCCCATAGAGGTCAGTCTATGATCATGATTGAGATGTTTTCTGAGGCGAATCTAGCTGAGTTGACAGTTGAGACAGCTAGTTGACTGACGTGTTGCTAAGCGACTGTAGCGTGCCCCTCTCCAGCATGGACTGAGGGGCTGTTGCTCCTGTTCAGGTAGACACCTGTGCTATCAGATTTGTCACCTGTCATCAGAGTGGGAAGACGAAGTTTGATATGAAAATTCATGGGAAGGTTTTTATATAGAAATGACATAGCGAACATAAAGATGAAGTCAGAATGTTACTTTTTAGAATGACAGCTCTGTCTTCATACATCCTCCCCCCCTCCCATCCTCCTCCCCCACTTCTCCCTCCTCTCCCCCCACCTAGCGCACCCATGCTTCCCACCCCCTCCTCCCCCCCCCCCCCCCCCCCCACACACACACACACACACTCCACGGTGTGGTTTCTAGGTTGTTGTCGCGCCATGTGGTTGCTCTGAGTCAGCGTGCCAGTGCTGGAGGCACAGAGATACACCGCAGAGTCCTGGCCTTCCAGCTGTCTGATCTCCAGGGAGGAGTAAGTCAGGTTAGGACGAGACATGGCATATCTGGGTCCAGCCTCCACAGTGGACACATTCTTGCCCATGGAGGAAGCAAGCATGCGCATCTGGCTGCCTGTTTGTCGGTACCAGAACATGTAGTAAAAGTTGCTGTCATCGTGTTCACAGTCCAGAGTCACGCACTCTGCTTGACGTAGCGCTGCGTGTCGGGGCCTCTGCTGAACATTCACAGCTGAGCAGAACTCTGGGAAATGAAATAACAGCCATTTAGTTGTCGGTGGAATGTTCTGGAATGTATATCTGAACACACTCTTTAGATGGGCACATAACCTGCTGTGTGTGTGAAGAGGGTTGCTATTACCGGTAGTGAGGTGGAGAGCTACTAACACACAGAACAGCTCCATGGCGTCAGAGAGAGAGAAAGAACGTCCAGGTCTCTGTTCCCCAGCCCTGCTCTGCCTCCTTCCTGCATCCTCACTGCCTCCCCATGCCTAGAGGGAGGTTGTCTACTGACATCACCAGGAAACTGATACACACGGGAGGGGGGAGGGGTGTGTTTGTGTGTGTGTGTGTGGGGGGGGGTCATGTGGTCACGCCCCAGAGATGGGAAATTCAGACGTTGCCGGATTTTAGCAAAGTTGTGTTGATTTAGCAGAGCCTTTCATCCAAAGCAACATTTGGCAAAATTGCCTCAATGTGGTTGCAATTGTGGTTCTGTGCCCAAATGTTCTGCCCCTGAGCTATACCCATCCCCATGCCCTACCACTGAGCTATACCGAGTGAAAATTATTAATACAAGTACGTTCTACTAAACTCCCTTCTGTTCTCCACCAACAATGTCTTTACTCCTCCCCCGGTAATGAAAATTATGTATAAGTATAAGTATGTATATAAAGTATGACTTGTGGATCCTCTAGAGTGGCTAGTTCATGCTGTCACATCAGTTTTTGTTGACATTGTTGACAAGACTGAGGTGGCTGTAACCCATCGGCCTCCTATTCTGGCCAAACAACCTCAAAACCTTCTTCTCCTCTATCTATGAAACGCCCCTCAGGAGGTTCCCAGCTGAACAGACAGACAAGCGCGCCACCAACACACCGTTACACCAGCCTGCTCACTAACAAAACCAGAAGAGCCACAACACCTTCCTGCACATCTCCGATCAGCCTTTCATGTCATCCTAATGTCATTAGCCTCACATGATGTATTTGCATGGCTCCCAGTCTGCTTGGCAGCACTGTGACTGGCAGCACAGAGGTAGGTGCTGCTGTCATCCGGAGACAGCTCTGATATCCGCAGGGTGAAGCTGTTGCTGGACGTGTCGATAGAGGGCTGGAGGTGGCCCTCGGGAGTCTCGTACTCCTTGGTGAGGTACTCTATCGGAGCCCCGGAGCCAGCCTGGCGGTACCACAGCATGGTGTAGCTGCTCATGCTGAAGCCTGGACCCACGCTGCACTGCAGGGTCACCTGGTCGGTCTGCCCAGCGTGGAGGACAAGGTCTGTGGGTGCCTGGAGGACCGTGGGGCCTGAACACTCACCTACACAACACCAGAGAAGAAGAAACAGCATTCAGGAGATCAGGTATGGAAAAACATTCTCGAATCTGTGAATGAAATATGATTTCAGCATTTCCAGTTTAGTATGCAGTACTGTGCATGCTCCAGTACCAGTTGTGTTAATTGTTTTGTGTGGAAAAGTACCAGAACATTCCTTTCCTGCACTCACATGAGTAGATCAGAGTCAGAAGAACTCCCAGGACTGTGACTAGCATGTTGCTGGTAACCACTTCCCCTGCTGAATGATGTTACATCCACATCACGGTCTCACCAGTTCACAGTAAACCAACCGGCAGGTCACGTGACCAATAGTTGGTGTTTTACTTGGAGACTAGCTCTTGCTCTGTGGTGCCCTGTGGCTCTTGTGTCTGGTGCAGTGAGGTGATGGATCAGTGACATGAATGTAGTAATGCAGGGTCTTGCTGTGTTAGGGTCTGAGGGTTGGTGCTTGGTAGGGGTACTGTTGGACATGAATCTGAGGATAGGCCTAAAGGACAGTTCAGAGGTTAGAGTATGTGACTGCAGGTCAAGAGGTTGCAGGTTCAAATTCCTTCTGTACGTTGCGTTGGATAGAAACGCCTGCTGGATTAATATGTTACATGACATGCTCAGTTATAAAGGGAGATGGAGGAGAGGTACAGAGGTTAGAAAGACTAAATGAGTTAGAACTGGCTCCAGCGTAAAGTTACGACCACTCAGAAGGCTCTCCCTCACTCCTCATGGGAACACGAGACTAATTTCAGTTTGTTTTCAGGGAACGTTGTGAACAAAACTAATGTGAATTAACTCCCAGCATTTGGATATATGCTATATGATATACATATAACATAATTCACACTGAGAATACAACTTTACCAATCCCTCCACAGAAACGTCTAAAACAAAACAACCAAACTCCCTAACAGCAGTGAGGTGGTTTTCCTGTGTGACTGAGCGCACCAGGGTTTTGGTGAGGCGGTGGCATCAAGCCACATCACTGTGTACTGGCAGCACAGAAATACACGGCCGAGTCTGCAGGAGCTGCGCGGGGGAGGACGAGCGCTCCTCTCAGGATGTCCTCTCTGGTGAGCTGGAAGCTCTCCTGGAACTGACCCTCGTAGCTGGGCTCGGAGGAGGCATAACCGTACCCGATGAGGGTCATATCCCGAGAAACAGGTCGCTGCTGGTACCACAGCATGATCACCAAGTTGCTGTCGTCATGGCTACACAAGATTTTTACACTGGCGTTCTCTGTAACCATGACAGACGGAGACTGCTGGAAGGTCACGCTCTTCACAGCACCTACGGAGACAACAGGATGAACACAGAGAAGGAGACAAACAGGACATGGAGAGAGAAAGCAATGTATTTTACCAGCATACCTTTAATAAAAGGTTTTACATCTCTTGAAGCAATAAGTCAGAGCTTTGGTAGCCTGAGAAAAAGCTTACATGGAAATAAGATGAAGAAACCGAGACATCCCAGAACAATCATGGCCACGAGGGTATCAGCAGGTCTGGAGAGACTCACAGTTAGACACTTCTGCTGTCTGTAGAGACTCACAGTTAGACACTTCTGCTGTCTGTAGAGAGACTCACAGTTAGACACCTCTGCTGTCTGTAGAGAGACTCACAGTTAGCCACCTCTGCCGTCTGTAGAGAGACTCACAGCTAGACACCTCTGCTGTCTGTAGAGAGACTCACAGTTAGACACTTCTGCTGTATGTAGAGAGACTCACAGCTAGACACCTCTGCTGTCTGTAGAGAGACTCACAGCTAGACACGTCTGCTGTCTGTAGAGAGACTCACAGTTAGCCACCTCTGCTGTCTGTAGAGAGACTCACAGCTAGACACCTCTGCTGTCTGTAGAGAGACTCACAGTTAGACACCTCTGCTGTCTGTAGAGAGACTCACAGTTAGACACCTCTGCTGTCTGTAGAGAGACTCACAGTTAGACACTTCTGCTGTCTGTAGAGACTTACAGTCACCAGATAGAGATGTTTAATCCTTAACCACATACTCCACATGACAGCATCTGCGCTCCCTCTATTGTCGTTGACACGTTATTGTTGTACTACACTAATGATAATAACTTACATTTACTGTGCCTTTCAAGACACCCAAGGGCACATTTCACATAGTAAGTCAACAGTAATGTTGTCCTTGACATGTTATGGTTGCACGGTACTATGTAATATAGTTGAGATGTTATTGTTGCTTGTACTATGTAATATAGTTGAGATGGTATTGTTGCTTGTACTATGTAATATAGTTGAGATGGTATTGTTGATTGGACTATGTAATGTTGTACTTGAGATATCCTGTAGTGTCCTGTAGTGAATATATATTATTGTTGAACTGAGATGTTACTTTGCATTGTGCCTGGTAAATATAGCCTGTTCCTTGACTAACCCCTGAAATGAAGTTAGAATAATGTAATTCAGATCCTTGATCTGCTGCATTTTCTAAATGTAGTATTTGTATGTCATTTTGGATTAAAGATAGACACAGAAACATGACCCATGTTGTCCTGTTCCTCATGGCTACAGAAAGTCCTCATCCAAGAGGATTTGTCCATGGTTGGTTTCTGCCCAAACATGTAATGGCTTTAAGTCAGAATTAAAATAAATCAACTTTTTTCCCCCTCTGGAGGTAGATAAGGTAACTGCCTACTTAGGAAGACCCATTCTTTCCCACCACCAGTGAGCAGGCTGGGCCATGAACAGCAGGTGTCAGAGCCTCCTGGCAGCCTCCCAGGGAGGGATATTGTCTCAGAGCTCCGTGACTCTGCAGCACCGTGCTGACTGGCAGCGCACAGATACACCGCCTCGTCAGTACTGCGCACCGCCTCCACGGCCAGAGACCACATCTTTTTCTCCGAGCTTGACACTCCAAAGCCAGAATCAAACCCAGGTTCGTAGCTCGGAGACCCAGCTACGAGAGTAGCCATCAGCACGGGCTCCTTCCCTCTCAGCTGCCTGTACCAGAACATGTAGGGATGGTCTGTGTTGTTCTGATAACAGTGCATCTCCACCGAGGCGTCAGGCTGGCTGGAGATGTAGCCTGGCCACTGGGTGATCAGCACAGTCTGGCTCCAACCTGAGGAGAACCAGGAGTTAGACACTCAGAACCGAAGGTAGATGAGAACCAGGAGTTAGGTCCAAGTGAGTCTCAAACTCACAAGCACAAGACAAAGAATGAGGTAATTCAGTGTTGTAAAGGCAGAGGGTGAATGCTTGTTGTACCTGTGTGCCAGAGAGCAAAGACACTGATGGTGAGGGCTCGGAACATGTTGACTCAGTCAGAGACAAACACAATACAAACACTGACAAGTACAGAACGCGGCAGGCAGGAAATAACATAATCAGTTCAACCACCACAGTAAAACACGTCACTTCCTGAATTAAAATTATACAGAGGAGCCACCCACATGCACCAAATAATATCAAATGTTTATGAAAAGAACACTTGAATTGTGCATTACTCAGTCCTCCTGAAACAAACATTTTAGAAGGGGTTTATGTTGAGGAAGTGGGCAAGGCCGGATTAACCATTAGGGCAACTGGGCCCAGGGGCACATGACATCTAAGGGGGCCTGGACAATGTCAACTAAAATGTTATATCACGTTATGAACGCAGTCCTAACTTTCCTTAATGTGAGTACTTTATTGCAACTCGTTCGATCAAAATGCGTGTGTTGCCCAGGGCACAGAAAATTGTTAATCCGGCCCTGGAAGTGGGGCACTTTTAGCAGTGCCCTCGATTGACTGCACAGAAGGAATCTATAGTGAGCCTTGAGATACATGTGTGCGTGTACACGGCCCTGGAGGCTGATGTTGGCTGTGGTTTAAGTAGCTGGAGAGGGCAATGTACAGCTTGCCCAGAAGAGGCAAGACTCCACCATGGGCTCCTATACCGCTAGGAAACAGTATTGCCTTGCGCATTGAGCGAGATAAGAACCACAATTTCCCACACAAAAGACCACGCACGAATACATTGAGCTAAAAGCCACGCACCATTGGTTAAGCTTCATCAATCTTTGCCATTAAACTAAACCTAACACTTCAATAAATCGTTTCATCCTAAAATAACCATATGTTCACGGATACAAGTTTGGACCAGTTGAGTTTTTGTTAAGGGAAGTGGAGGATTGGTTTCACTGTGGTCGTTGCTGTGCAAAAATAAACACCGCTGTCCTTTACTGAGGCGTTTGAAATGAGCAACAAGCCGCTGGAAGTAGCCGTCCCGGCCATGGATAACCGCTTATCGACGTCCTTTTCCATGATGTGCTCCGAGTAGAAGAGTCTGCCAAGAAATTGGAGCTCTCCCATCACAGATTGCTGGTACCAGTAAATATAATTGGCGCCAGTCTGCTTGTGATTGCAGCGTAGCTCGACATTCTCTCCAGGGTTACTTATTAAAGCGTGTGGGATCTGGTACACCTTGCTAATCACGGAGGAACAACCTGGGACATAAATAATGATCATATACGTCTTTCAGATTAACATTACTCATGCAGTGAGTTACTATGAAAGTGTATCTAAAACTAATGTTTGCAAATGTGTAGTGTTGCTTATGTTGTTTACCTGTAGCCAGGAGAAAAGAGAAGACAAGAAGGACGAGAAGGCCAGCTTTAGACATTGTCATGGCTGAGAGATGTGAACATGACATTCAGTCCTATTTGTACACATAGCTGGATGTTGGCACTGGGATGTCATGAAAAAACTTGGGGCTGTGCCTGCCCCCTTCTGGTAACTACTTTTTGTATATGTTGAAAACGGATTATTTAAATCTGCGATGCTGTCTCTTACCTATGTTTCTTTTAATTCATTATTACACACATTCTCTCTGTTAGTTAGCAGACTGCTGGACACCATGTTGAGTTATTTAGGTATGTAGCCCATGCTGTGTTCATTGTGAAAGACTAAACTGACTCCACCACACTATCAGTGCAGTTTTAGAACGGTGGTGGCTTGTCAGGCATGTGGCTTTGGCACTGACTTTTTGTCACAGAGGGAACGGAGATGTAACACTGTGCTGACTTGCTGCACAGAAATACACAGCCTTGTCATCCGCGGCCATGTTGGAGATGACCAGGGCGGCCTTGCCCTTAGAGTGGCCCGTTATGTTGAAGCGTCCTGAGTGGAATTTCTTCTCCAGGTTTGCGTTTTCATAGTGTAGCAACCCAACCAGCTCCATGGTCCCCTGGCCATCTCTTTGTTGGTACCACAGCATGTAAGGGTAGCTGTTGTCGCCGTGGTGACAATCGAGCCGTGTCTGCTGGCGTTCAGGCGTCACCAGAAGATGCTGAGGGGTCTGCTGGATGATGAGGGCTGAGAGCACTTCCTCTGCAAGAGACACAGAGACAACACCAGCTGAGAGGGCCAGGGTGGAGAGACACAGAGACAACACCAGCTGAGAGGGCCAGGGTGGAGAGACACAGAGACAACACCAGCTGAGAGGGCCAGGGTAGAGAGACACAGAGACAACACCAGCTGAGAGGGCCAGGGTGGAGAGACACAGAGACAACACCAGCTGAGAGGGCCAGGGCGGAGAGACACAGAGACAACACCAGCTGAGAGGGCCAGGGTGGAGAGACACAGAGACAACACCAGCTGAGAGGGCCAGGGTGGAGAGACACAGAGACAACACCAGCTGAGAGGGCCAGGGTGGAGAGACACAGAGACAACACCAGCTGAGAGGGCCAGGGTGGAGAGACACAGAGACAACACCAGCTGAGAGGGACAGGGCGGAGAGACACTTCCCTGGACAGGAAGGGGATGTTTCTGTCACACTTACCTGTAAGATAGAGGGACAGGGAAATAAGCACAGACAGGAAGACTGAGAACATTGTGTGACTTCTGAGACAGCTAGATGTATTTGAGCTTTATGAATTCAGTTGAACGGTTCTCCGTTGTCATTAACTGATGAGTGGGTGGTAGACAGACGGCTGCTGTCTCCATCTGGGTTCAGCAGTCGGCTGGTGTTTAATGTGGGAAGGGAAGATGAGAGAGGGGGAGGAGAGAGGGGGAGGAGATAAGCGAAGAGGAGGGGCGGTAGAGGGGGGAGGAGTAGGGGGAGGACTGAGGTTTTGTGTAACGTGGAGAGAGGAGCTGCCTCACCGTGCTCTACCCACAGCACAGTAGTACACGGCCCTGTCCTCAGCTCTCACTGCAGACGCCTCCAGGAAGCCCTCGGCCTCAGCGTCACCTGACATGGTGAAGGGTTCTGGAGCGTCTTCTGTGTTCTGGAACATACTTTCTAGAAACATCTGCTTGAAGGTCAGGAAGCCCAGGAGCTGAAGCCCCTGCCCAGACCCCTGCCTGTACCAGTAAATCCGATCGTATTTTTTATCATGGTGGCTGCAGGTGAGGTTGATGGCATCTCCTAGCTTCACAACGAGTTCCCGTGGCGACTGTTGAACGAAGTTGGTTGAGAAGCCGGATGCCGTGGCGATCCAGAGGAGAGGGAGGACAGCTCCCAACAGTTCTAATCCGGTACCAGTCCTGACCGTGGGACATGACACAGAACCTCCCCCTGGGACCCCCAGTCTCCAGACACAGACCACCACAAGAGCTGTAGTCATGGTGATTGTCAGCTTCACAGATAGGGGAGTAGATCAGAAACACAACTAAACTCAGTTTCATCTTTAAACTTTTTGACGTGGGAGGAGCTAAGGGACCTAAACTCTATTTGATCTTCATACTTCCTGGTGTGGGAGAGAGTTATAGCTGCTACAGCGTCACAGCTAGTGTTGTGCTACTGCTCTCTACTGGATGTGTTAAATTACTGTGTTGCTAAGAAGGAAGTGATGTTCCAAGGTAGACATAACATTACAGAATACTGTGAGTTAATTTAGCTGACCAAACAGGTTGACACACCAGCACCATATGATGTGTCGGTGTGTGTATTCAGATTTGATGATAGATCTGATGCGTTCATAATTTATTCGTAGTAAATTTATTTTATTTATCCTTTATTGAGTAAAGCCAACTGAGGGTGGGCCCCAGGACTCTTTTTTTAAAGAACACATTACATTTACATTTACATTACATTTTGTCATTTAGCAGACGCTCTTATCCAGAGCGACTTACAGTAAGTACAGGGACATTCCCCCCGAGGCAAGTAGGGTGAAGTGCCTTGCCCAAGGACACAACGTCATTTGCCACGGCCGGGAATCGATCGGACAACCTCCAGATTACTAGTCCGATTCCCTCACCGCTTAGCCGTCTGACTCCTACACAAAATAAACAACAACCAGAATACAGCAAACAGAGTTCCAGAACATAAACAGCCATCTGCGGCCGTTGGAACAACAAGAGCAGACATTATGATCTGCCACTTTCAATACTCAAGCAAACCTACACCAGCTAACCTACACCAGCAAACCTACACCAGCTAACCTACACTAGCTAACCTACACTAGCTAACCTACACTAGCTAACCTACACTAGCAAACCTACACCAGCTACCCTACACTGCTTCATGGATCTCATTGGTGGAGGGGGGATATAATATCCCTAGTGATGCTTTCTGTCTCTTTCCTTCAACCCACTCTATCTCTGTCGCTCTGTCCCTCTCTCTGTCTCACTCTTTCTCTCTCCTCTGAGTTTAAAACTGTGGTCGTGGTTTGATACAGGTGTGCTGCAGGGCCTGATAATGTCTGAAACGTTTTTGTACAGCAGAGCAGAGCTCTGTACCACTGTGTAGCTGGCTGCACAGAAATATTGTCCATCATCTTCAGGTTGCCTCAGTTGGAGATGAAGGTGGGCTTCTTTCGCACCATCTCCAGTCACATTGAAGATGCCCTGATATGGAGACTCAACAGTAATAGTTTTGTAATAAACATACCCTATTAGTTTCAGGGCAGTGTCTCCCACTGAGCGTTGATACCAGAGAATAATGTCGTAACTTGGAATGTTATGACTACAGCTCAGTTGGGTTTTCTGTTCTGGCTTCCCCAGGAGAGTAGAGGGAGTCTGGTTCACCTTTAAACTGACTGACACTCCTGTGGAAAGAGATGGAGGGTAACACTGATTAATACAATCTGTAAAGCTTGCCACACAGATTTGAATGATCATGTAAGGGGACTACACCCCAGTTTAAAGGCATTTTGTAGCAGCGTCAACTTGTAATGTCCTTTAAGTTCAGCAGGTTTACCTGTGATCCAAAACAAAGGAACAGAGAAGATAGTGAGAAGTCTGATCATGGTGACCATCAGTGCTGAGCTTGGAGGACCAACTGAGGACTTAGCTTCACTTCCTGGAGTTGGAGCAGGAACAGGATGTGATGTCAACTGACTGTGCTGATATGATGTTGCTGGATCTAATTCAGACGTCAGATGCAGGTGTTTCACTCTGACACACAAACCACTCTTGAAGAAGAGAGGAAGGTTTTTGTAGAGAACAGAGGGGATCTGTAGCACTGTGCTTTGCTAGCAGCACAGTAATAAACTGCACTATCTTCTGACAGAGACAGGCTTCTAATAGACAGAAAGCCATTCTTGGTTCCACTTCCACTGAAATCACCCTTCATTGTAAAATATTTTGCGTATGAACCCTCATATGTGGAAACCTGAGAGTAAATATATCCAATGAGTGTGAGAGCTGTGTCCCCTGGTTTCTGGAAGTACCAGAGCATCACTCTGTAGTCAGTCTGGCCGTGGGTGCAGACGAGCTCCACAGTATCTCCATCTCTGCTGAGGAGATCAGAGGGAGTCTGGTGGACCTCCACAGTCTGACACACACCTGGACACAAAATACATATAAAACACTTTATTAAACAACACAAATACTTTACATTTAGCACATCTAAATAGTAATGACTCTGAGAGGAATATATAACATTTACCAGTCAGGATGAAGAAAATCACTGTGCCTATGAGACATGTGACCATGTTGACTCTCAGTCCAGAAATGTTCAGGGACTCTGAGGAGCTCTGAGCTCTGGAGTGATCCAGAACAAGACTTCACTCCCAGTCTGGTGCTGGAGGACTTGTTGAGCTGTAACTCCACCTACAGGACAGATGACAGATGTATATTTGTGTTCATGATTCCCATCTCATCTGAGTGCAGGCTTGTTATTATGGTTTGATACAGGTGCGCCTTGATATTGTCTGAAAGGTTTTTGTAAAGCAGAGCAGAGTTCTCTACCACTGTGTCATATAAGCTGCACAGCCATATTGTCCATCGTCTTCAGGTTGCCTCAGATTGAGGAGATGAAGGTAGGCTTCTTTATCACCATCTCCACTCACATTGAAGAGGCCCTGAAATGGAGACTCGACAGTGGGACTTTTGTAATAAACATACGCTATTAGTTTCAGGGCAGTGTCTCCCACTGAACGCTGGTACCAGAGTATAGTGTCGTAATTAGGAATGTTATGACTGCAGCTCAGTTGGATCTTCTGTTCTGACTTCCTCAGGAGAGAAGAGGGAGTTTGGTTCACCTCTTGACTGAGTGACACTCCTGTGGAGAGACAAGGGTATTACTTTGTAATACTGAATCATGCAATCCTTAAAGCCTGCCACACGGATATGATTAATCATGTAAGTTTGCTACACTAAAGTTTAAAGGCATTTTTGTAGCAGCGTCAACGTGTAATGTCCTGTAAGGTCAGCAGGCTTACCTGTGATCCAGAAC
The DNA here is from genome assembly GCF_021917145.1 of Hypomesus transpacificus. Lineage (NCBI taxonomy): Eukaryota > Metazoa > Chordata > Actinopteri > Osmeriformes > Osmeridae > Hypomesus > Hypomesus transpacificus. The sequence goes on from NC_061062.1 coordinate 6,274,355, forward strand.
AAAGGAACAGAGAAGATAGTGAGAAGTCTGATCATGGTGACCATCAGTGCTGAGCCTGGAGGACCAACTGAGCACTTAGCATCACTTCGTGGAGTTGGAGCAGGAAAAGGAAGTGATGTCATCCGACTGTGCTGATATGATGTTGCTGGATCTAGTTCAGACCTCAGATGCAGGTGTTTCACTATGACACACAAACCACTACTCTGTCTCTGGAGGAGGGGATCCCTCACTGAATTGCTCCTCCCAAGGTTTCTTCCATTTTTTTCTTCCTTGAGGGTTTAGGTTTGATTTTTTTTTTATTTGACTCCTGGATGAGAGAGGAGGGTTTTTGTAGAGAATAGCTGTGATCTGTAGCACTGTGCATAGCTGGCAGCACAGTAATAAACTGTACTGTGGCTGTTTACACTAAGGGTTTTAATGACAAGAGAGGTGTACTTTGCCTTGTCACCACCCAGATCCCCAATGAAACTAAAATGTTCTTTATTTGATCCTTCAAAGTTTGGAGTCCCATGATTCAAATACCCGATGAGTGTGACAGCTGTGTCCCCTGGTTTCTGGAAGTACCAGAGCATCACTCTGTAGTCAGTCTGGCCGTGGGTCCAGACGAGCTGCACAGGATCTCCATCTCTGCTGAGGAGATCAGAGGGAGTCTGGTGGACCTCCACAGTCTGACACACACCTGGACAGACAGAGAGAAGACACACATGGACACACAAGACCACAGAGTGGAAGTGATGCTCTTGTAAACATCTACACTGTGTGAGCGTTATCTAGTCCATCATGGAGATGTTTCCTATGTAGCCACTGACCCTACAGTACCTGTGAGCCAGAGTAGAGAGAGAGACACTGGGAGGAGAGCTTGGAGAGTCATGCTGGCCCTCTAGATCTGGAGAGAGCTACTCTGAACAGAACCACTGGTGTACCTTCTCCAAACTGAGCTTCACTAGAACTGGGAGGGCGGGAGGATGTGTGTGTGTGTGTCTGTGTTTGTGAGTGAAAGGCCTGCATCACCTGAGGTGCATCGGAAAGCTCCTCCTCTCCTCATGGCTGAGCAGAGTTCTGGCCCTGGATCAAAATTGGTGACGGTGGCTTCATGCAGGTGTGTGGAGGAGTCCTACTACACAGACAGCACAGTCTGGGAGATGTTTTTGTATTGAACAGGGGGGGTTTACACCACTGTGGAGACTAGCAGCACAGAAATACACTGCACTGCTGTCTGAAGAGAGCTGCTCTATGGTTAATGTGCAGGTTTGGCCTTGGTTTGCACTTCCTTTCATCTTGAACCCAGTTTCAGGAAATTCAGTTGTCCCTAGCATGTATCCCAGATACAGCAGTTCTCCTGTGTTGGATTGTTTATACCAGAGGATAACATTGTAACTCTGGATATCATGTCTGCAGTTTAGTTCAGCAAATTTTCCCAGGTCCTTAATTAAGGCTGTTGGAGTCTGGTGAACTTGGTCACTTAGCGACGACTCTGCAGATGAGGGAAGACAAGATGTTATCGACTGATAAAATGTAAATGTACGCTAAGGAATGATTTTCACCTTTTATGAAAGCCCACTTACCTGAAGCCCAGACAGCATGAATGGATATGCTGATGAGCAGGATGATCATGGTGCTCCTGTCTGCTGAAGCTCTACCAGTGAGGCTTCACTCAGATAATCAGGGACTTGTTCTGACCTGTTACTGCTGGACCACTGTTGTCTTTACTGGGACTGGCTTTGATTCTGTGTTGGTTTGTTGGATTGATAAACGTACAGGAAAGCACTTTGTAACGGTTTCTTAAGTTCTGTTCACATGAAGTCTGCTTACTGACTGAGAGGGAGGAGGCTGTTTACCACTGAGCTACACCCACCCCCTGCTGTGTCACAGTGACTCTGCCCAGAGGAGGTGGATGGAGGGAGTGTCAGCAGAACACACTGTCATCTCACATGACGTCACTCAGGACCTTTCAGGAGAAGTCTGAGGTTTTAAAAGAACAGCAGCAACATTAGAGACGTGAGGATTGATGGAACTGGAGAGCCCCCTACAGTCCATGATGGGGATAAACATCATCAGATGGTTCATCATTCTGAATTAAGATCAAAACTCACTGGGGGTTTTTGTGCAGCTGCACATGATGTCTGTATCACTGTGTTCACTCACAGCACAGAAGTACATGCCGTTGTCGTCTGGTGAAGAGTTCTTCACTGTGAAAGAACCTCTCTCTGCTCCTGTCCTGGTGATTGAGAATTTGTGCTCACTGACATCTCCATAGTCAGGATTACTGTTGGGCACACTGAACACAACCAGCTTCATCCCCTGTCCTGGTAGCTGTCTGTACCAGTACATCTGGTAGTGTGTAGCACCCTTGGTGTGACTGCAGTCCATCTCAGCAGGCTGCCCCTTGATTGACCAGAGGATGCTGGGGGTCTGGGTGACATCACTCCCCTCAGAGAGACCTGGAGACACAGAGACCAAAACCAGGACATGAGGATGACTTGATAAACCACCGTTGAGGTCCACCAGCTCAGCTAGACCTGAGAATGAATCTCTCCACACTGTAGCAGAGAGAACAGGTCCTGGACAGTATACCTGCAGACCACAGTAGCAACACAGAGACTGGGATGACAAAAGAGATCATGGATGAGGATGTCAGAGCTGAACACATCTCAGCAACTGACCAGAAACATGACTGAGCTGTGCTTCTCTCTCTGGAGGGAGGAAATGACGTGACTCTGAAGAAGCCCTCCTGATCTCCACCTCCAGTCCTGTCACCTCCTCCACCAGGTTAGATGCTGTTTCTCTGTGGGGCTCTTCAGACGTGTCCTCAGAACAAGTCGGACTGCAGTTGAACCTCTATCAGCAGATCACCAGTGTGGTGGTGTGTGAGCGTTGATCAAAGTGCTGCTCCTGATTTGCTGGAAGACGTGAGCCCCAGGTGGTGATTCTTGAAATGTGTGAAATGTCTGTAATTGTGAGGAATGTTACAGGTGGCCAAAAAACACAAATTGAAAGCATTCCATGGTTAATTTCTGCCCAGATCAAACAGCATTCACTTTCTAAGCAGTTAAGCACCCCCTGTTGGCGAACAATAGTAACTACACCATCATGCATCACATCCTCTCAAAGTAAGAACCCTCAACAGAAGCAACATCTGTAGTTGTGATGACGATATCTATCTCCTCTGAGTACATTACTGTTATTGTGGTTTAATACAGGTGTGCTGAGGGGCCTGTTGATCTCTGAAAGGTTTTTGTAGAGCGGAGCTGAGCTCTGTACCACTGTGTAGCTGGCTGCACAGAAATATTGTCCATCATCTTCAGGTTGCCTCAGTTTGAGATGAAGGTAGGCTTCTTTCGCACCATCTCCACTCACATTGAAGATGTCCTGATATGGAGACTCAATAGTGGGATTTTTGTAATAAACATACGCTATTAGTTTCAGGGCAGTGTCTCCCACTGAACGCTGGTACCAGAGTATAATGTAGTAATTAGGAATGTTATGTCTACAGCTCAGTTGGATCTTCTCTTCTGGCTTTCCCAGGAGAGTAGAGGGAGTCTGGATCACCTCTTGACTGAGTGACACTCCTGTGGTGAGACAAAGGTATTACTTTGTAATACTGAATCATACAATCCTTTAAGCTTTCTACACAAATTTGATTATTTCTGTAAAACTACAACACTACAGTTTAAAGTCATTTTCCTGGTAGTGTGAAAATGTAATGTCCTGTAAGGTCAGCAGGCTTACCTGTGATCCAGAACAAAGGAACAGAGAAGATAGTGAGAAGTCTGATCATGGCGACCATCAGTGCTGAGTCTGGAGGACCAACTGAGGACTTGGCATCACTTACTGGAGTTGTAGCAGGAACAGGAAGTGATGTAATCCGACTGTACTGATATGATGTTGATGGATCTAATTCAGACCTCAGATGCAGGTGTTTCACTCTGACACACAAACGACTCCTGGAGGAGAGAGGAGGGTTTTTGTAGAGAACAAAGAGGATCTGTAGCACTGTGCTTCTCAAGCAGCACAGTAATACATTGCACTATTTTCTGACAGAGACAGGCTTCTAATAGACAGTGAGCCATTTTTGGTTCCACTTCCACTGAAATCACCCGTCATTGTAAAATATTTGTTGTATGGACCCTCATATGTGGGACTCTGGTAGTTAATAAATCCAATCAGTGTGAGAGCTGTGTCCCCTGGTTTCTGGAAGTACCAGAGCATCACTCTGTTGTCAGTCTGGCCGTGGGTGCAGACGAGCTGCACAGTATCTCCATCTCTGCTGAGGAGATCAGAGGGAGTCTGGTGGACCTCCACAGT